>NC_041735.1:24702905-25005935 GCF_004115215.2 Ornithorhynchus anatinus
CCAGAGATGAATGGATGCTGGCCTCCCTTAATTGGACGGGGGGAATCTTGAGTTCCCGCTTGCGATTTCTCTGGCTCTACCTTAAAACTCGCCCTTTCGGCTGCATTTATCTAACCCTCTCTACCATCCGTTTCCTTAAGAAAATAGCTCTTACTAATTTCCTTGACCTTTGGTGTTGACCTGTGAGCCCCGCAGGGAAAGTTAATAAGTGCCGTCTATCTATTGGATGTGGCTCCCAACCAGCTTCCAGAGGGATTTATTTTTCCCTCGCCTTTACACTTCACTGGCCCTGACTGACCCCGTCATCCCATGATGCCAAGCATATGTTAGGTGCCTGGCAGTGCTCTGTGGGAAGCTGCCCTGTGCAACTCTCTTTAGTCTCTGGCATTAAAGGAACGGGCTAGTTAGCAGTGAGTGAGTGGGAGGAAGAGGAAGGAAGGATAGCCAACTTGACGATTTTTAAGAGGCATTCAGTCCACTTCCCAAGGATCTAGGAAATGTTCCCTTACTCAAGACCTGCCCAAATGAAGCTGATTTAAGCAGCAATTAGACACTAAGCCCCAAGAGTGAAGTGAATTTTGACAGGGAAAACCACCACTTAATATACTGGGCATTTTGCTAAGCATGGCTTACTTCTACCTGATTCATTTAAAACGTAACTACCTTTGAAATGGCTAAACTTGATCTTGAAATATGCCAGGCTTGATGGATTTCGGACATCAGGCTTTACGTTTCTGACTGGAGGCATTTCCTCAAAGGGCTCTAAAATGGGCTTCCGATGACCATACAGTGGGTTGCTGAGGTAGTATGGTGAATCAAAGATCAATTCCACTGGAAATTTCTCCTTCCCTCGAATGATTTCTGGGAGGTGGGTAAAGGGCCGTTCCAGTGATTTGTCAACTTGAGCTTGAAGACTGTCGAAGACAAAGTCAATGAAAGTCGACTATGATTTTTGACTTTCTTGATAGATCTTTAGGTTCTCTCATTTCTACGATGCACTGCTTGGCATCTGATATCCCTATGACTACTGTGCTTTGTGATTCGCAGAATAATCCATCACCAATAAAGAGTACAAATGTCCTATAACAGATTTTCCAATAGTGGCAATACTCTTTGACAAACTACTCCTCGCTCTGGGCTGACATCATGAATGACATCACCCCCAAAGATCACATGAAGGAAGAAATAAGGAAATTTAAAAGGAAACAACTTTAAAATGTCATTTCTAGTCCAGTGAAAACACAGGAAATAAAAACGAGTGATACATAAATTAAAACAAGGACTGTGTCAATAAAAGCAGCGATGTTATTATCCGCCTCTGAAGAGGGTGCTGCAAACAATGGAGATTGAAGCATAATTAGAAGTATAAAAAAAAGAACTTGAAAATGTTTAAACAAACTTCAGAATGTAGGTGGGGGGGGGCGGTGTATGTGTGTGTGTATGTATGTTGGGAGTGGTGAATTTCTTGTGCAATTCTTGTTAGGAGGAGTAACTGGTTTCAAGCCAGACCTGGATTATCTCAGACTGATAGAGAAAGAGTTTGGAAACAAAGTCTGATGCCAAATCTGGAGCTCCTTTCCCCCAAAGAGCACAAACGGCAATTTCCGCAGCCAAAGTTGCAAACACAAGCGACTTCTAGTTCATTTCAAAGTGAAACATTTTAACTTTTAAGGTAGGATGAACTTTATCTAAGGTAGTTTCAAAGACTTTATACAGGTGCAACCAGCCAAAACCAACCCCTCCGACTCCAAGCTAAGTCGTTTTCTCCCCAATCAAACTCGGGGCTAGTTTAAAAGGAAATGCTTTCACTCTATACAGAGTAACTATTCTTCATTAACAGATGGTTTCCCCCAAAAGTTGGCATTTCTTTTCCTGAAAGAGCTCAGTGAGTGGCAGTCTGAAGTAAATCTGTAATTGTACATTACTTAAGGACAATAACTATTCTAAATGGGCCATGAAATGGCATTCACCTCTTCATGGAAGATAGCCAAACACATTTCCTTTCAGGAGGCCTTTGTTTGGGGACACATACTGAAGAGCTGCTTTCAGTCCATTATCAGTCAGGAAATCTGGAATGCTAAGGACATTTGTTGAAATTATTGGAGAGTGAGCAGCACGGTCTAGCGGAAAGAGCATAGGCCTGGGAGTCGGAACGAACTGGGTTCTAATCCCGGCTCTGCCACTTGTCTGCTGCGTAACCCTGGGCGAATCACTCAATTTCTCTGTGCCTCTGTTTCTTCATCTGCTAAATGGGGATGGAAGATTTGTTCTCCCTCTACTTAGACCGTGAGAGCCATGTGAGACAGGACTGTGTCCAACAGATTATCTTGTATCTACCCCAGGGCTTAGTACAGGGCTTGGCAAGGAGTAAGCACTTAAATGGTACAATTATCATTATGATGGTGAATGATTACACAGCTAGCTCTAGCTCCAGAACTAAAACCTGATCAAAAGATATGGAGACAAGTTGCCTTCTATTAAATTGCCTAATGACTGATCATTTTATCTCAATTGCCATAACTGGCAGAGGGAAATACATTTCTGGTAATGCTGATACAACTAACATCTGAGAGAAAACTGAAAAGCGAAAGGTTTCGCCATAGAAAGGAGGCTGATCTCTTCAGGTTTAGGCAGTGCCTTCATGCCAACCAAAACAGTTTTGGAAAAAGGAATTACCTATTTTCCCAAAGAGGTGGGCTTTAGTTTCTAAACCCAGGAACAGATTCTGCCCTGCAAACAATTTAATGAGACCATTTGATTCAAAGAAATGTGTCCTGCTGTGTCTAGTGGAGTATTCCATAAGAGAGAACTCCAGTTGGCTCTCTTTGAATCATTTCTCCAAAGGCTCCCAACCCCATCTTTAGCGCCCAATCTATTTCTTCCTAGTAAAACAACAGGTGGGGGAATTGGGGCCAAAGTTACATAGTTGTTGGAAAACAATACCCTCCTGTAAATAGGCCTTAGGGTCAGGTTGTTGTTTTGGGTTTTGTTTTTTGTTTTTTTCCCCCCTCTCATGAGAAAACCCCATTCCTTCCCTGTAACAGACTAATTGAATTCAGTTGAGTTTATTCCACTGTGGGAAGTGAGGGGTTATGCCATGGAAATTGTAATTGGAGAAGGTCTGCCCTCACTATAGGGAGCTGAAAGGCTCAAGTTTGAAAGATGTTTCCTTTTAAGTCACGTTGATACAGAGAAATAACCATGGTGTATCATTGGTTGAAATTATCCAGAGCTTTCAGGTAGAGGTGACTTTTTTGGCTTAAATTATCTAGATAATTTCCTAGAATTCAAGGTCCATTTTTTCGTCATTACCTGCACCAGTAAGCACTTTTTTTCTTTGCCAGAACCAGAGTTGTCACAATTGTGATGCACCTACTTGAAAGTACACCTCTGAAAATATAATTTCTTAATTAATAAAGGCAATCTAGATCTCTCTTGCTTTAAACTGGTTCTGCAGCTTACAGCATGATAATGCAAAGTCTGTCATTTCCCTTCTCTGTGACCTTGGGCTAATCACAACTACTTTGTACCTCAGTTTTTTCATCTGAAAAATGATGTTTAAAACACCTGAACTCCATCTCTCTCATACCGTGAGTCCCATGTTGGGCAGGGACTATTTCTGATCTGATTATCGTATATCTAGTGTTTGGGAGATAAGTGCTTAACAAAGACCACAATTATTACTCTCAAAGTGAATTAATGTCATGTGAGCCCTGTTTTATATTTAAAGGACTCTTCTAGGTGGATCCAAGCTCAACCAAATCCCCTGGAGCCTCAGCACTGTGCATGGAACTCTGCATATGATTATTATTGCTATTATGGCATTTCTTCAATATTTACTATGTGCCAAGCTGTTTTCTAAGTAAGTTCATCAGGTCAGACACAGTCCCTGTCCCACACGAAGCATCACGGCTTGGTGGATAGAGCACCGGCCTTGGAGTCAGAAGGAGCTGGGTTCTAATCCTGGCACACAGATACCTCATCTGTGAGCCTCATGTGGGACAGGAACCATGTCCAACCTGATTAACATATCTACTCCATCGCTTAGAGCGGTGATTGGCACATAGCAAGCTCTTAACAAGTACTTAACTTCTCTGTGCCTCAGTTACCTCATCTATGCACTCACCGCTTCAAATTCCTTCCCTCCAACTAGCTCCCGGACCCCCTCCAATCTGGCTTCTGCCCCTTTCACTCCACTGAAACCACTCTCTCAAAGGTCACCAATGATCTCCTTCGACCTCTCAGCTGCCTTTGACACTGCGGACCATCCCCTTCTCCTCAAAACGTTATCCAACCTTGGCTTCACTGACTCTGTCCTCTCCTGGTTCTCCTCTTATCTCTCTGGCACTTCATTCTCAGTCTCCTTGGCAGACTCCTCCTCCCCCTCCCATCCCCTAACTGTAGGGGTTCCTCAAGGGTCAGCTCTTGGTCCCCTGCTATTCTCCATCTACACTCACTCCCTTGGAAAACTCATTCACTCCCATAGCCTCAACTACCATCTCTATGCCGATGACCCTCATACCTACATCTCTTCCCCTGTTCTCTCTCCCTCCATCCTCACATCTCCTCCTGCCTTCAGAACATCTCTACTTGGATGTCCTCCCTCCACCGCAAACTCAACATGTCCAAGACAAAGCTCTCTATCTTCTCTCAAACCTTTTCCTCTCCCAAAGTTTCCCGTCACTGTAGACAGCACAGCCATCCCTCCCGTTTCACAAGCCCATAACTTCGATATCATCCTTGACTCCACTCTCTCATTCAACCCACGTATCCAATCTGCTACAAAACACAACATCGCCAAGATCTGCCCTTTCCTTTCCATGCAGAGACTGGGTCCAATTCAATTTACTTGTGTCCACCCCAGCACTTAGTACAGTGGTTTTAAAAAAATATCACAATTATTCCTCTAGACTGTAAGCTCATGTGGGAAGGTAACGTGGCTGTTTATTGTTATATTGTACTCTTCCAAGTGCTCCAATCTGTCACCAAATCCCATCGATCTCACTTTCACAACATCGTTAAAATCCACCCTTTCCTCTCCATCCAGACCACCACCACATGAGTACAATCACTCACCCTATCCCTCCTAGATTACTACATCAGACTCCTTTTTGACTTCCCAACCTCCTGCCTATCCCCACTTCAGTACACACTTCACTCTGCTGCCCGAATTATGTTTCTATAGAAACGTTCAGGGCATGGCATGCCCCTCAAAAATTTCCAGTCGTTGCCTACGCACCTCCCTATCAAACAAAAACTCCTCCCCCTTGGCTTTCAAGCTCTCCATCACCTTGCCTCCTCCTACCTCACCTCTCCTCTCCAGACTGCACACTTCGCTTCTCCGGTGCTAACCTTCTCACTGTGCCTCGTTTTTGCCTGCGGCACCGCCGACCCCTGGCCCACGTCCTACCTTTGGCCTGGAATGCCCTCCCTCCTCAAATCCACCAATCACTCTTCACCCCTTCCAAGCTCTACTGAAGGCGCACCTCCTCCAAGAGGACTTCCTAGACTAAGCCTTATTACCATGATTTGCTCCCTTTGCTCTTTCCTCCTCACAACCCTTATGTATATTTATCTATAATTCTATTTATTTATATTGATGCCTGTTTACTTGTAATGACATTAGTTCCCCCCACCCCTATGCTGTGAGCCCTCTGTGGGCACGGATTGTCTCTCTCTCTGCTATATCGTACTTTCCAAGTGCTTAGTAAATATGATTGAATGAATGAGTCTGTAAAATGGGGATTAAGACTGAGTCCCATGTGGGAGAGGGACTGTGTTCAACCTGATCAGTTTGTATCTACTCCAGTGCCTGACACATAGTAAGCACTTAACAAGTACCATAATTATTATTATTAATAATTACTATATGGGCCTCACAGTCTAAGTAATGGCAGAGACCAGGCATTGAGTTCCCAGGAGACTTAGTTTGCCTGAGGGCTAAAACTGGACAGCAAAACCCCACAAGTTTCAATCTGGGCCACCACAATCAGAGGCATTGGGCGGGTGGGGGGGGAGGGGGCGGGGGGTAGTGGGTGGAGAAACCTCAGCCTTGGGAGCCTCCTTAAGCCCAAGAAAAGTCCATCCAAACTCCCACCAGCCATAACTGGACAGACACTGAGCAGAACTGATTCTGTCCAAATGATCCTGAATCATGGCCAAAATCATGAACCTCTGGATCACCCTGTGCTGAGTTCATGTGGAAAGAATATACATATGTATAGATAGATGATACATACTGAGGACAGTGGGGGAGGGAGAAATATATAAATATAATCAAATAATCAGAGGGGTGTATTGAGCACCTACTATGGGCAAAGCATCATACACTAAGCTCTTGGGGGAATACAATGGAATCCAGAGACATGCATCCTGCCTTCGAGGACCTGACAATCTAATGCAAAGGAAGGTTTAAGACTCTCCCTCTAGATTGTAAATTTGTTATGGTCAGGGAACATGCCAGCTAATAATGTTGTATTGTACTCTCCCAAGCTCTTAATACACCGCTCTGCATAAATACAACTGATTGATTTAAAGTTTTCCCCTTTCATTTATTGGGTGGGTTGTTTTTAAAACCCTTTACCCCTCAAAAAGTGATTCTTCCCATTGCTTTCCTCTTTCACTATTTTGAGCATTTGTCACCCTTCTTATAGGAAGCAGTTTTTTTTCCTTTTGTACACTTGAAGTGGGCCAAGCTATAGGCCTAGTCACTGTTTTCCTGAACTCTGTCTGGACAGCACTAAAGGTGAGGAAAACAGGTCTCTGAGAACACCTGATGGAATCAAAGCCTGGAGGGAGGAGGAGGAAGAGAAGGAGGAGGAGGAGAATTTCTGGAACTTGAAGTCCCACAAACATCCTCCAGAAGGCTGACAGATTTTTAGGATGGTTTATTTGGGGGCAAGGTGGTCAGGCACTAAAGATAGGATTGGTGGCAAATACCTTCCCTCCAAATACCTTCCCTGGTGGGCAACCAGTCTCTTGCTACCATTTTCCCACTGTGGTTAAAGTGGAAATTTGTCGTGGGCAGGGAATATAACTAACTCTGCTTTATTGTAATCTCCTAAAAGTTTAATACAGGGCTCTGCACTCAAAGTGTTGCTTAGAACCAGTGTGACTTAATGGATAGAGAGTGGGTCTGAGGACCAAAAGGATCTGGGTTCTAATCCCGGCTCTGCCACATGTCTGCTGTGACCTTGGGCAAGTCACTTAACTTCTCTGGGCCTCAGTTACCTCAACTGTAAAATGAATATTAAGAGTGTGAGGCCATGCGAGACAATGCCTGTTCTCTCTCCTACTTATATATCTTGTATCTACATGAGCATTTAGTACATGATAGGTGTTTAAGAAATTCCACAGGTATTATCACTTATTCATTCGTATTTATTGGGCACTTACTGTGTGCAGAGCACTGTACTAAGTGCTTGGAAAGTACAATTCAGCAACAAATATCAACAATCCCTACCCAATGGGCTTACAGTTCAGAAGGATCTCAGCTAGGAATCCACACAACTCTGTTATGAGCCCCTCACGGGGGGAATTGTCTCCCCCTTTAGTAACAGGCACTCAGTGTATGAATCCTTCCCTGGGGATTGTCTCCCCTTTCAATTCAGGTGCTCAGCATAGGAGCCCCTTTTAGGGGAATTGTCTCTCCTTCAGTTTCAGGGGCTTACCAGTCTCATTCCCCATTTTACAGATGAGGTAACTGAGGCCCAGAAAAGTGAAGTGACTTGGTCAAGATCACACAGCAGAAAACTGGCAGAGCTGGGATTAGGACCCACAAATTTCTGACTTCCAGGCCCATGCTCTATCCACTACATTCTGCTGCTTCTCTATTGCACTCTACCAAGCACTTATCACAGTGCTCTGCACACGGTAAGCACTTAATAAATACGATTGAATGAACTGCTCCTCCAACATGTGGTAGTGGATAGAGCATGAGCCTAGGAGTCAAAAGGTCACAGATTCTAATTCCGGCTCCACCACCTGTCTGCTGTGTGACCTTGGGCAAGTCACTTCACCTTTCTGTGCCACAGTTCCCTTGTCTGTAAAATGGGGATCGAGACCGTGAGCCCCACGTGGGCAGGGGCCTGTGTCCAACCCGAATTGCTTGTATCCACACCAGCGCTTAGTACAGTGTCTGGCACAAAGGAAGCACAAAAATACCACATTATTATTATTTATGAATGAATGAATAAAGGTGCCAGGAAAAATGTAAAAACGTAGAATTCCCCTGCTGCTTCCCAGAATAGAAGGGGCAGAGGAGGGGTTGGAGGAGGCCAAGGTAGGAAGGGAGACTGGAAGGAGAAGGAACCCAGGCCGAGCAGCTGTTCAGGAGGACTGCAGAATCGGAAGTGTTTCACACCTCTTTTTCACAACAGATGAGGTGTGAAACGAGGTCTGTCAGAGCAGTGTGCCCTGAAGGTGCATTGGCTTGGCACTGCTTCCAATAGGGTACACCAGATTGAGCTCCTAACTCTTTCCGATGCATTTTGGAGAAGGGGAACGGGTTTATTTTTCCTATTGTGCTAAAGGAGCTAAAATAAAAATGTTCAATAAACAGGGGGTTGGGGGGACAGAAAGAGAAAAAGAAAAAGAAAAAAAAGCAATGACCACTTAAGCACTAGCCGCTTTTAGCAGATTCTAATTAGGAAGCTGGCAGTGAGGGCTCCTCAGCAGGAAGTCGACATTATTAACGCTGGCACTGAATACAATCTGACTGCAATCTGCAGGAACGGTTGCTAAACTGGCACGACACTGCCTGCAGTTCTTGGCCACAGCACCAGAACAGATGTCAAAAGATTTTTTTTTTCCAACATTACATGACCTTATGCCAGAGACTGTACGTGCCAAGGTAAAGGTTGTTAACGGGTCAAGGAAACATCCTCCGACGGAAAAACACGGCATTAATGGTGCTTTAGTGAGCTCTGAAAGGTAAAAGTTGGGGAGGGGATATTGAAAAGGGCTTAATTACAACGATGGAATTTGAACAGTCAACAAAAGTGGCCCTTCCTTCTTTCCTCATTCACTCAAAAGACCGTCAGGGTTTTCAACGTGAACGAGTCGGATGCGAAGTGATTGCAGGATTCCTGATCCACTCGAGTTAAACTGGAGGAGGTACACACAGATTTTATTGAAACATCAGGCTGGGTCTGCAGAGTCAACATTCTGAATAATATTAGGTGTCCTTGGAGCTCAAAGATAACGTGGCCGGCGGTGGCTGTGGATGAAATCCTAGGAATCTATACCACATGGAATGAATGGAAAAATGTTCCTTGCTGGGATGTGTGCTTGGAAAAATATTCCTCGCTGTGCTGACTGACAGAGAAGCAGTGTGGCCTAGTGGGAAGAGCCAGGGACCGGGATTTAAAGGACACGGTTTCTAATCCCGGCTCCTCCACTTTGTGACCTTGGACTAGTCACCTAACTTATGGGTTTTTCAGTTCTCTCATCTGTGTAATGAGGGCTCAATGCCTGTCTCTCTCCCACTTATATATCTTGTATCTACACCAGCATTTAGTACATGATAGGTGCTTAAGAAATGCCATAGTTATTCATTTGATCGTATTTGAGCGTCTACTGTGTGCAGAGCACTGTACTAAGCGCTTGGAAAATACAATATGGCAACAAATAGAGACAATCCCTACCCAATGGGCTCACGGTCTAGAAAGATCTCAGCTAGGAACCCACACAGCTCTGTCATGAGCCCGTCACGGGGGGATCGTCTCCCCCTTTAGTAACGGGCACTCACTGTATGAGTCCTTCCCTGAGGATTGTCTCCCCTTTCAATTCAGGTGCTCAACATAGGAGCCCATCTCAGGGGAATTGTCTCCCCTTCTGTTGCAGGTGCTCAGTAACAACTTCAAAAGTGAAACCAAGCCACCATTGGTGATTTGCAGCGTCTGGCCAGGAACTGTGTCTGTCGTTTGTATTGTACATGCCCAACTACTTAGTTCAGTGCTCTGCACAATGTAAACAATAAATACTATTGTTTGAAATCTTGCAGTACCATAACATTTTTCAATCCTTGGTCATCTCCCAGAGTAAGCTCCCTGTGAGCAGAGAACATGTCTACTGACTCTTTTACAGTGTACTCTCCCAAGTGTTTAAACCCTGACACTGTCCTCGGCTCATTTCTCTCATTCAACCCACAAATTCAATCCGTCACCAAATCCTCTTGGTTCAACTTTCATGACATCCTTAAAAATCCACCCTTTCTTCTCCATCCAAGATGCTACCACATTAATCCAAACATTTATACTCTCCCATCTTGATTACTATATCAGCCTCCTTGCTGGTTTCCCTGCCTCTTCCAACTCCAGTCCACAATGCATTCTTCTCCAATCATTTTTCTATAAAAGTGTTTGGTCCATGTTTCCCCACTCCTCGAGAACCTCCACTGGTCGCTCATCCACGTTCACATCAAACAAAATTGCTTACCATACGCTTTAAAGAACTCAATCAGCTTTCCCCCCCACTTCACTCTCCTCCTCCAACCCATTCTTCACACTCCAATCTTTAAATGCCAACCTACTCATTATACCTCAGTCTATCTCACCTCCAACTACTCAGCCACATCATGCCTCTGCCCTGTAATGCCCTCCCCCTTCACATCCAACAGATGGACTCTTTCCCCACCTTCAAAGCACATCTCCTCCAAGAGACCTTCCCTTACTAAGCCCTGATTTCCTCTTCTCCCTATCTTCAAAGAGCTTACAGTTTAGCAGAGGAATTCCTCACCCAAACTTTCTGAGTGCTCTTTGAGGTTAGGGGCTGGTACTCAGCTGAGATGGGGTGGCTTACATTTGGAAGAGAAAAATTTTCTGCATTTAAGGTTAACAACATGTTCACAAAAGGCCCGGCTTTATGAGATCACCCACCTTATAGAAACCTTGACTCAAACCTTTGTGCCAATCCTATAGAGTACAACAGACTTAAAAGACAATACCTGCCCTCATGCAGCTTCTGTTTGGATATTTAGGGGAAAGTGACCATCATGACATGATAAAAATCCTTAACTCCTTCCTTGCACTCTCTGGAATGAGGAGAAGCAGGCTAAATATGCCCAGTAAGCTCTGATAGTGTTATCAGTTTTTTCAGTTCTTTTCTATTTTTGCTGATCTTTTCTATACTATCTTGAATTTGTAACATGCTATTTGTTTTCCAAGGCATTTTAATTCATTCATTCAATTGTATTCGAGTGCTTACTGTGTGCAGAGCACCGTATTAAGTCCTTAAAAAGTACAATTCAGCAATGGGGAGAGAGACAATCCCTGCCCACACTGGGCTTACAGTCTAGAAGGGGGGAGATAGAGATCAAAACAAGTAAACAGCCAACAGTATAAATAGAATTACAGATATATACACAAGTGCTGTGGGGCAGGAGGGTAGAACAAATGGAGAGAGTCAGGGCGACGGGGAGCTGAGGAAAAGGGGGGCTTAGTCAGGGAAGGTCTCTTGGAGGAGGTGAGCCTTCAGTAGGGCTTTGAAGGTGGGAAGTGGGGTTTCTTGGTGGATTTGGGGAGGGAGGGTGTTCCAGGCCAGAGGTAGGATGTGGGCCAGGGGTTGGAGGCGAGACAAGCGAGATCGAGGCATAGTGAGAAGGTTAGCATCAGAGGAACGGAGTGTGCGTGCTGGGATGGAGAAGGAGAGAAGGGAGGTGAGGTAAGAGGGGGCAAGCCAACAGTGAGGAGGTTTTGCTTGATAATAACAATGTTTTAATTTAATTAATTCAATTTTTAATAACAATGATGAATATCGTATTTTAAAGTGCTTATGTGCTAAGCACTGTACTCAGCACTGTGGTAGATATAAATTGATAAGGTCAGACACATACTTGTCCCACAAGGAGTTCATAGTCCAGAGGAGAGGGACGTCATGAAACTGAGGCACAGAGAGAGAAGTGAAGAAACTTGCCCAAAGTGACACAGAGGCCAAGTGGCAGAGCCAGGATTAGAACCTAAATCCTCTAATTCCCAGGTCCATGCTGCACCTCATTACTCATCAGATTTCATCCTCCCAATACCTCTCTAAGTTACATCGAGGTTGGTATTGTTATCCCCATTTTACAGATGAGACACATGAGGCCTAGAAATATGTCACAGGAGGCCAGTGGCACAACTGAGATGAAAACCTAGGACAGTGAACTCTGAAATGTGCATTCTTAGGACTTCCTCCAATTTGTTCTGGTCTTTTCTAGGAAGATATGATCACAACAGAAAATCATTCAATGACTTTATTCCCAGTTCAATTCTTTCTAAACTGGGGAGCTGGGAAAAACTATTCACTGGTTCTATGCTTTAGTTTCTCCTTCTATAAGCTAGCTCACAAATTTGTAAACCGAACACAGGATATATAGATAATTCTAGAATCTCTCCCTCTAGACTGTAAGCTCCCTGTGGGCAGGGAATGTGTCTTTTATATTGTACTATCCCAAGCACTTAGTAAAGTGCTCTACACGCAGTAAGCGCTCAATAAATAATGTTGATGGAATGAATAGCAAGGTAGCCAACACTGGGACCATACAAGTGTGTTAACTTTGTCAGAAAAGTCCTGAGAGAGAGAGGCCCAGGATTGACACAAAAGTTTTCAAAGTCATAGTGCCCATGAGGTGGGTGACCTCATAAATCTGGGCCTCTTTTGAGCTCGTTCGTCTCCTCCTGAAATGCAGAAAATTGTTCTCTTCCAAACTCAGAGTACCCAATCTCTATTGAGTACCAGCCCCTAACCTCAAAGACCTCTCAGAAGGTTTGGGTGAGGAATTCCCCGGCTAGACTATAAGCTCTTTGAAGGTAGGGATCACATCTATTGACTCCTTTGCGTACAGTGCTCTAAACACCTTAAGACTCAATAAATACTACTGTTGAGGAAGAAGTCTTTTTCCCATTTCCCTAACACTTTGTCAGTCCTTGGGACAATTTGTACTATTCTGATGTCCTTACTTGGCATTTGCAACAGTGACACTTCCTCATTTTATTTCATCTGCACAGTTGATTAGGAATCTACTCACTCCCCCTTTCTACCTTCCCTGCATAAATTTACTCTAGATCAGAAATAATGAACTGGAAACTTCCCCCAAAACACTTCACTTTACCTGGAACTGACTTTATGGAAAAAATAAAAATAAAAGAGGTGGGAGCAGTGAATTCTGTTGGAATAAGTCTACGTGTGCCGGGCCGACTTTTAATAAACATTACTGTGGAGGAGTTTATTGGCTAAGGACAAAACTGCTTTACAGTGAGCCTGCACAATGGACTTCAGTTATCCCCAGGAAAATAGAGACTTTTGTTGGTTGCCAAAATGATCGCTCCCTCATCAATCAAGTAGGAAGAAAAAAAAATAATAACCTTCCCTCTACCTCCTCCTCACTCTAATGGTTTCCAGTCTCAACTACTGAATGTTTTGTTTAAGGAAAAAGTCATTTGACATAATTAGTAATTTGAATAGAGCAATATATCTTTATCTAAATAAACACAACTCAATCTCTCTCTATGAAAGATTATGTGTGGGCTTGTAGAGCACAGGAGAGGGGGAGGGTACAAGAGAGGGAGGAAGAGGGAGGGAGACAGATTCCTGCTAGCTGCCTAACTCCAATTCCTATTTTAAAGGCTGGAAAATGAAGCCGAGAAAAGTTAGGCGACTCTTCTAAAGCTATATACACAAGGAGTCTGTCGGTAAGACTATCCTTGGAGCCTATCATTGTGCTTCCATCTTAAACCACACCTTTCTTGAGGTCTAGAGGCTTTCAACAGCACCGAATGATTTTTGAGGTTGGAAAAGGAATTTGCATTAGATTGTTTTCCTTCATCATTTTTCATTTTGACTGCTGCCTGTTTGCTTACTGGTTCCATGAAATGCAAATCTGCCAGCTAGGAACATCTCTGATCTGCTTTGGGTAGTCATTTAACTTCACCCAACCATCATTCTTCGCCTCTAAATGAAGTTAATTCTATTTCCCCTCTCCTTTGAAGGGCCCTGATGAGATTTACCAAGTTAATGGACTTGGTTTTGTCCCTCTGAGCCCAGCTGTGGGGAGGAGCGAACTCCTCTCAGCCCCCTCCGGTCTTCTCCAAACCAGTCAGCCAGCTTCCAGGAATCGGAGGCTCCTACACATACTTAAACTGCACATGGAATTCCCTTTCCCGCCCTCCCCCCGAGGAAGGCTGGGCTTCTCAGGGAACGTGCCAGTAAAATCGTTGAAGTTGCACGCTCTTTGGCCTTCCCTGTTCCTGTCATGGTGGAATTTCTCTTCCTGGAGAGCTTCAGGAATAGACTAACATATGGATGGAAGAAATGCTTCCTGGGTAAGACCAATGGACCATCCAATTGATGGCATTTATTCAGTGCTCACTGTGTGCAGAGTGCAGTACTGATCGCTAGGGAGAAACCAGTGCCATCGAGTTGGCAGATGGTTTCCCTGTCCACAAAGAGTTTACCTTCTCTGTCTTTTGCAGAGATGAGCGGCTGCAATGTGAGCATTGTCCTTATCAGGCAAGGAACACTTGTTAGTGCAGACAACAGCATTGAGAACGCAAGATCCCAGTCAATTCCATTTCTTCTAACCACTTGGGTCCTTCCAGCCAAATATTGTAGAAGTGCGCCATCTAAAATGAGATACAGTGTGGCCAAATGCTAATAGCACGGGCCTGGGAGTCACAGGGACCTGGGTTCTAATCTCAGCTCTGCCACTTTGCTGCTCTGCGACCTTGGGCAAGTCACTTCACTTCTCTGTCCCTCAGTTACCTCATCTGTAAAATGGGGATTAACACTGAGTCCCATGTGGAGCAGAGACTCTGTCCAATCTGATATGCTTTTATCCAACCCAGTGCTTAGTACAGTGCCTGGCACATAGTGAGTGTTTAACAAATACCACAATTATTATTACTACTTTCCACTTTTGAGTGAAAGAGGGGGGAAAGAAATTAACTTCAACTCAGAATTGCCTCTGATTCCTCAAGAAGATCAAGACGTATGCTACCTCCAAACTAAACTCTGTCAAGAGTCACGGGAGGGCCAAGCCGGCAAAACCCAGAAGGCGCAGGGTCACCGAGCTGGGGTGTCTTGCAGGTTGCCGGCTCTGTTTTCAATGTTGTGTCAGGGACATGAAAGCAGGTGCAACAAAGACTCTCATCTGCTCCAGCAAAACTAGCGCTAAGTGACGCCAGCCAGACCTGAAAAGAGCTACCCAGTGTGAAAGGCTTGGAAAGATGAAAGGGGCCTCTCTCACTCTCCCTTCCTCGAAATGAATGGGCCTCTTTCTTTCCACAGAGCATTTGCTGGGCCTTAGGGGTTCGTAACACGGCTGTAAATATTTGATCCAGCCTGGAACTTGGCACCGGCTATGAAGTCTCAGTCCGGGGAGCAAGAAAACTTTCCCCTTAAAATTAGAACCTAACTCATCTGGTTGTTTTGAAGTGGCAGGAATGGAACGCGATTAAGAAGCGAACAGTTTGTTTTCACCGCTTCCAACGCCGAACAATCGGCTTAAAGTTCCCTCAGACCCCAGCCACACCAAGAGCCCCTCCCGGTATATTTAGCCAGAGCTGCCACTTAAAATAGAGTTGCCCACAGTGCCATTTTAACCCAGAGACTTCAGGGCAAGCATCTCAAGCCCGGGTTCAGGATTATCTACATATTTCTCCCGTTTATATAATTTACCGTGAGCTTATTGTGGGCAGGGAACACGTCTACCAACTCTGTTGTATTGTACTCTCCTGAGTGCTTAGAACCCTGCTCTGTATACCGTCAGGATTCATTAAATAACGCTGATTGACTGATTACTACTTGAACCACAACTGGCTGCAAGCAGTTCTTGGCATACTTGGAGCAAGTAAGGTGTTGCTCAGAGAAAGTTAGGAGTGTGGCAGTTGGACAAAGAAGAGATTCTATTCCTTTGCTCTTTTCCCACACCCACCTACCGATCTGGGCAATTAAACTTGAGTGAACAACTAGATGGATCATGTTCAATAAATACGATTGAATGAAAGATAACATTATGAAGCATTTATTATGTACCAAGGACAGAATGAAACGTGCTGCTTTCCTCAGATTTTTCCCAGGATAACGTCATTCCCAGGGCTGAGCTTTGTGGATCAGAATAAGTTCCTTCAAACTCCTGATCTTTTTTTTTTTTTTTTTGGTGTTCCTGGCGAGATTCCCCTTCCATATATTCAATTTCTTCCAGCATCAAAATAGCAGATGTCTATCATTTGAAGAAAAGAACAGTGAAACATTCCTGCTTCACTTGGTTATGCAAAGGCATTAAGTAGAGATTATTATTGTTCATCAATATCACTATTAGCATTCGTACTGTTCAGCTCACTGCACTAAGCACCGGTCTAATTACACCAAAACTAATTCTGATACAGTCTTGGTTTCACAACTGAAGTGGGAGAGGACAGATCTCTAAAATAATGAGTATGATCCAATCAACAATAAAACAGGTGAAATTTCAACAGTTCCAAAATATCAACAATAAAGGGATGGTCTTCAAGGTGCTTCACTCTGGGGACGGGGTGCTACCGTTCTTTTTTTTGATCCAAGTAAATTCTGGGTTTATTTTGTAACAGTGAGGAACCCATGAACTTTTGACCAGAATTGATGCTGAACATACATAATCCAAAAAAGCAAACAGGATTATCGAGGAACACATTCTCTTCAGCCTGAATCATTTATATTTAATTCAAAATTGCAATTTTAGTCTGAATAACAATAATAATTATAATAACAATAATAATGTTGGTATTTGTTAAGCGCTTACTATGTGCAGAGCACTGTTCTAAGCACTGGGGTAGGCACAAGGGAATCAGGTTGTCCCACGTGGGGCTCACAGTCTTAATCCCCATTTTAATGTTGGTATTTGTTAAGCGCTTACTATGTGCCGAGCACTGTTCTAAGCGCTGGGGTAGACATAGGGGAATCAGGTTGTCCCTCGTGGGGCTCACAGTCTTAATCCCCATTTTACAGATGAGGGAACTGAGGCACAGAGAAGTTAAGTGACTTACCCACAGTCACACAGCCGACAAGTGGCAGAGCTGGGATTCGAACTCATGAGCCCTGACTCCGAAGCCCACGCTCTTTCCACTGAGCCACGCAGATGAGCTAACTGAGGCACAGAGAAGTTAAGTGACTTGCCCACAGTCACACAGCCGACAAGTGGCGGAGCCGGGATACCAACCCATGACCCGTGACTCTCAAGCTCGTGCTCCTTCCACTGAGCCACACTAATAAAGGTAATAGTGATATTTGTTAAGTGCTTACTATATGTCAAGTGCTGTACTAAGCATTGAGGTAGACACCAGATAATCGGCTTAGATATGGTCTTGGGGAAGTATAAGGGAACTGAGAGGACTGACTGGGAAAGATGAAAATAATAATTTTGATATTTAAGTGTTTACTAGGTGCTAAGCACTGGAATAGATTATTAGGTTAGACAGTCCCTGTCTCCTATAGGAGCGAGCATAGGTATCGAATCTCCATTTTACAGATGAAGAAGCAGGCACAGAGAAGTTAAGTGAGTTGCCCAAGGTAACACAGCAAGCACAAAGCAGAATGGGATTAGAACCCAGCTCCTCTGAGACGCAGGCCCTTGCTCTTTCCACTAGGCCATGCTGATAATAATAAGAAGTCCCACAGTGAACCACACACAGACGGTGCCCAATAAATATTAACTCTAAGCTCATTGTGGGCAGGGAATATGTCTACCACCTCTTATACTGTTCTCTCCCAAATACTTAGTAAGAGTGTTCTGTACACAGTAAATACTAAATACGATCTATATATTGCTCAATCATGTCCCACCAGAAAAAGCTAAACAGCTTTCATTGCTGTGTTCGTCACGGGGATGAGACGAGAAGAGCAAAAACAAGGAGGAATGTGCTGGATTTCAACGATGAGGATAAAAAGTAACTTCTCCAACTCCCCACCGCCCCCCGCACCTCCACCCTTAGCCCTTCCAGTAAATCTATTTTCCGCACAGATAAACCCCTCCGGTTATCTGACAAATGTATATTCAAGGACTGTGATCCAGTGACTCAACCCTTTGCGAGACAGCAAGTGTGTCATCACCTCTGCTCATTTTACCCAATCAAGAAGTTAAATCGTCGGTACAAACAGAGGAACGTGCACAGGATGTTATCCCGGAAGACTGAAGTCAGTCGAATTCTGGGTTACCACGGCTTTGGAAGAGTTCGCTTGTGCAAGTCTGCCCACTGACTGATGATTTTCAGTCATGGCACCAGTCCAGTCGCCTGTACTCTCACAACCCTTGTCAAATGGGGTCAACTCAGAAGGGGAGTGTGATGCTGGCGACTCAAACTCCCACTATTAATTGCCGAGAGGAACTCAGGGGAATTCATTTTCTTTTTGTTCCCATATTAATTTTTCACCGTATCTAATACTGCATCTAATGAATATTTGAATTTATTTTCTTCCTTTATGCTCTCTCCTCCACCCTGGGAGTTCTTCTCACCTCTTGTTGGGCCCCCTGCTCTTTGACCACCCTTGCATTCCCGACACTCAATGTGGAAAATTGCCTTACAGGGAAATGTGGTGTGTTTTTTCTCCTCCCCTCCATGGAGGGATCTGAATAGGGCTCTTGAGCATTAACAGTGTGTGGAGAAGTGCCAAGGACCTGGAGGTATAAACTTCGCGGGATGCCCAGGAGTCCCCACGCAGGATCAGCACTCACCTATACCCCTTCTGAAGCGCTCAGGTCGGCAACTGAGAGATAAACCACCGTGGGCACCCTAGCAGGATCACCGGGATATCCTGATTCCACTGGGGCTCCAAGTGGTGCAGGAATAGCATTTCTTTTAGCATGAGAGGCAGCACGGTTCAGTGGCTAGAGCATAGGCCTGAGAGTCAAAAGCGTCTGGGTTCTAATCCTAGCTCTGCTACTTGTCTACTGGCTGACCTTGAGAAAGTCACTTCACTTCTTTGTGTTTCAGCTCTTCATCTATCCAATGGGGATTTAGACTAAGCCCTAATGGGAAGTGGTCTGGGTTCAATCTGATTATCTGGTATCTATCTCAGTGCTTAGTATAGTGCCTGGCACATAGTGAGTACCTAATAAATACCATAAAATAGTCCCTGACATGAAGTAAGCGTTTACACACCATATAAAAAAAATCCAGCCCCAGCAGCATCGGGAAATGCAAATGGTGCATGGAAAAATTATGGCAAGAAAAAAGTATAAAGGTCTTTCTTCTGCTTTGGAAAAAAAAGCTAGGGAATGTCTAAGGGAATGGAGAGGATTTTGCCTGGGGAAGATGAAAATTAGTATGGCACTTGGTAAGTGCTTACTCGGTGCCAACTACTGAACTAAGAGCTGGGATAAGTACAGGTTTCCAAGCGCTTAGTATCGTGCTCTGCACACAGAGTGCTCAGTAAATACGATTGCGTGAATAATGAGGTAAGACACGGTCCCTGTCCCATAAAAGGCTTGCAGGTTAAGTGGGAGGGAGAACAGATATTGAATCTCCAATTTACAGACGAGGAAACTGAGGCTCAGAGAAGCTAGCTGAATTGTCCAAAGTCACACAGCGGATACGTGGCAGAGCTGAGATTAGAACCCAGATCTTCTGACTCCCAGGCCTGTGTTCCTTCTACTAGAAGACACGGCTGCTGAGATGTGGGGGTGAAGGGGAAAGCAGGGGGATACTTAAGGTAACGATTGTTATAGAGGGTGACCAATAGTGCTCTCCCATATCTGTCAAAAGGCTCAGTTACCTCATCTGTAAAATGGGGATTAAGACTGTGAGCCCCATGGGCGACAGGGACTGTGTCCAATCTGATTATTTTGTATCTATCCCCAGTGCTTGGCACCTAGTAAGTGCTTAACAAATATTGAAAAAAAATATAGAAAAAGGAGCCCAAGTATAGTACTAATCTAGTTCTTACACAGCCAAATATAACAACCAGTAACGGCTTTTCCCTCATCCTGCATCCTGGTGAGATGCTAGAAGACCACAAGACTAAGAGAAATCAAGGATCTGTTTCTGAAATTCAGTTATTCCTGAACCTGGGGCCACTTAGTGCTTGTTTTGAGAAAATAAAAGTCTAAATGCATTAAAAAATATTTTGAAACAAGAGTAGCAATAAAGAGCATTTCAATGAACTGTTTAGTATTGCCTAGATTGGTGGGCAAGGGAATATTAATGTCTTTCTTCCCCTCTAGACTGTAAGCTCACCGTGAGAAGGGAATGTGTCTGTTTAATGTTCTACTGTAATAATAATGTTGGTATTTGTTAAGCGCTTACTATGTGCAGAGCACTGTTTAAGCGCTGGGGGAGATACAGGGGAATCAGGTTGTCCCACGTGGGGCTCACAGTCGTAATCCCCATTTTACAGATGAGGTAACTGAGGCACAGAGAAGTTAAGTGACTTGCCCACAGTCACACAGCTGACAAGTGGCAGAGCCGGGCGTCGAACCCATGACCTCTGACTCAGAAACCCAGGCTCTTCTTTCCACTGAGCCACGCTACTGTACAGTGCCCTGCACATAGTAAGCGCTCAATAAATACAACTGAATAACAGACATGTTCCCTGCCCACAACCAGTTTACAGTATAGGTCTCAATTTAGACATTAGGGATACATTTGAGATTTCTCTCCGCCCCTCCCGCCCCCACAGTCTGGTGAGGACCAGGGGACCGAAGCCCCACCTCTGATGAGCACAGAGAGGAGGTTGAGTGTTGGTTAACTGGCAGAGGAACCCCGTGGTGATTTGGAACCGAACAATGCCAAAGGGAAGAGGCAGTGCTTGATGATAGAGGACAGGCCCGGAAGCCAGAGGACCTGGATTCTAAACTCTGCTCAGCCACTTGTCTGCTCTGTGGGCTTGAGCAAGTCACTTCACTTCTCTGGGCCTCAGTTACCTCATCTGTAAAATGGAGATGAAAACACCGAGACCCATGTGAGACATGGACTGTGACCAACCTGATTACTTTATAACTACCCCCAGCGCTTAGTACAGTGCCTGGCACGGTGTAGGCACTTAAATATCGTAAAAAATGCCATCCGAATTGGAGCAAAAGATTTTGGGCAGTGCTATTAGCCAATTGTCTGGTCAATCTGCTTTGGTTACACCAGCTGGGGATAACTTCTTGCTGAGTTGCAGGTGAGGAGGCTGCCAATGAATGACTGTTCTTCAGAGAAAAAGGGCAACACTATAATCTCAGCTTCTTCTGTGAACAATCCGCGGGCTTCCACTTCCACCTAAAATGGTAACTTGTCACCACTGGCTTTAAAGCACTCAATCACCTTGCCCCCTCCTCCAACCCAGCCAGCACACTTCACTCCTCTAATGCTAACCTTCTCACCGTACCTCCGTCTCATCTTGCTCACTTCTACCATCCTGCCTTTGGCCTGGAATGCCTCCCACCTCAAATCCAACAGACAATTACTCTCCGCTGCTTCAAAGCTTTATTGAAGGCATATCTCTTCCAGGGGCCTTCCCTGATTAAGCCCGCCTCTCCTCCTCTCTCTCTCCTGTGTTGCCCTGACTTGCTCCCTTTATTCATCCCCTCTCCCAGGCCCGAAGCACTTAAGTGCATATCTGTGATTTACTTACATTAATGTCTGTCTCTTACTCTAGACTGTGTAAGCTTATTATGGGCAGGGAATATATCTGTTGTACTGTACTCTCTCAGGTGCTTAGTCCAGTGCTCTACAAATAATAAGTGCTCCACAAATAACCGATTCTAGGCAAACCAGCAGGTTGGACTTCAAATGGCAAGCAACTTAAGCGATTGCCTCAGGGGTATGAGGCAGGGCCCTCCCAAGATAGCTACCGTGCATGTGCAGAGTTCCCTTCACACTCCCTGATGCTGCGCATTTGCAATTACCATAATTATTTCAATTTTGAGTAATCCTCTCTTCTATCAACCATATTAACAGTGTATACTGTGCGCAGAGTACTGTACTAACAGCTTGAGAGAGTACAATATATTGTTCTGTATAACAGAGGAGCAGCAGGGTGTAGAGGATAGAGCACAGGCCTGGGAGTTAGAAAAACCTGGGTTCTACTTCTGGCTCTGCCACTTGTCTGCTGTGAGACCTTGGGCATGTCCCTTCACTTCTCTGTGCCTCAGTTACGTCAACTGTAAAATGGGGATTGAGACTGTGAGCTCCACGTGGGACAAAGGACTTTTTCCAACCTACCCCAGTGCTTAGTACAGTGCTCGGCACATAGTAAGCGCTTAAATACCATAAAATAAAAATATGACTGATCACTTGCATCTTCCCCATCACTTAGGACATGGCGGTGCTCTGCACACAATAAGCACTTCATAGGATTGAATGAATCCCTGGCACACAGTAAGTGCTTAAACATAATAATAGTAATAATAATAATAAAGGTTTCTACTGAAAGAAGTTCAATGAAATAACTAAGCAGACAGACTAAACAAGATACCTAAATGTTTCCTTTCTTTTCACCTTCTTCTAAGAACGACCAGATGAAACAGGGCCCTGGGCTAGAGCATAAGCCCCTTAATGAACTAAGGAGACCCCCAACTCCAGAGATTCTCACAAAGCTTAATGCAGGCTCGCAGTGATGCTATCAGCCTACAAAATATCTGCCGCCTTATACATTTGACCACATCGAGCACAGTAGCCTAACTTGTAGCGGCCAGATTTTTCATTTGTATTGAACTTTTTATTCACCATACAGTCAGATCTGTTATAGACTTAACCTGATTTCTCAAAAGCCAATGGCCAGTAGTCTTTTGCTAATGTGTGTGGATATAGTAAAGGCAGTTTACTCCATTCCTGCGGGCTATCTTCCCCTTATTTTCCTCCTAGAGCATTCCGGATAATTATGGTAATTTTCAAGTATTTACAATGTTCCAAGCCCAGAGCTCTTCTTCAGTTACCTCATCTGTAAAATGGGGATTAAGGTCATGAGCCCCATAAGGGACAGGGACTGTGACCAAGCTGATGAGCTTGTATCCACCCCAGCGCTTAATACAGTGCCGGGCACATAGTGAGTACTAACAAAATACTGCTAAAAAAAAAAGTATTGAGTGCTTAATAATGATAATGGAATTTGCTAAGCATTTACTATGTGCCAGGCACTGTATTAAGCGCTGGGGTGGATACAAGCAAACCAGTTTGGACACAATCCCTTGTCCCACAGAAGGCTCCCAGTCTCAATCCCATTTTATAGATGAGGTAATCGAGGCCTAGAGAAGTTAAGTCGCTTGCCCAAGGTCACCCAGCAGACAAGTGGCGGAGCAGGGATTAGAACCCATGACCTTCCAACTCCCAGGCCCATGCTCTATCTACTACACCATGCTGGTAAGGGCTATTAAGCATGTGTGAGAGTACAGTGTAACAGTCGATACAAGTGACCCCTGCCCTCAAGGAGCTTATATTTTCTTCCTCAAACCTCAAATGGTTACTTCTGTTTACCATCAGAGTACTAGATTCACTCCCTCTCCCACAATGATCTGACAAAAGATTTCTCCAAATGGACCTGATTTATCAATCCATGGTGCTTACTGATTGCAGGACACTACACATACTGCTTGTAAGAGGACAGTAGGTTGGTAGACATGCTTTCTGCCCTTAAAGAACTTCTAGTCTAGTGAAGAATCAACTCCTCTAGAAAAAGATGTAGCAACATCTTTTCTCTCAACTTTCGAGTCTCCATTTGCTCTTTCAGACTCTCAGATGCCACCAAGGTTTGCTTTTTTCCAAGAATCCAAAATGAAAGATCTTTGGTCTGTGAAGATTTTTTTTTTCGGTCGGGTGGTTGACCATCTGGGCTAGAGGGTAAAACTGTCATGCCAAGGGCCTGGAGCCAAGAGGGATAATTTCAGGCAAGACCCAGTGTCAAGTGCCAAACCACTGGGCTGAGATCTGTTTGGAGGGTTTTCCATTCCCACTGTGGCTGTGATGAATTTTTAACTCATTATTGATCGGGCAATTTTTAAATCAATTTTAATTAAATGAAAGATTTCTATCAGAGTTGCAACTGCTGGGAAGTAAATTGGACCTTATAATAACACTTACACATCCACGTCTTTTGTCCGGGTATCTCAGAGGACTTCATAAATAAGTAAATATTCCTCTCCCCGTTAGATGGTTGGGGGGAAACTGAGGTAAAGTGACCTTAGGCTGATCGACCAGGGAACGGTCAAAATGGGGAGCAAACTGGCTTGTGGATCTCTCCTGATGCTGTTCATCCCAACTAGATATTTGCTCCTCTTATAACAAGGAGAGAGACTGTGTAGACTCCTGGCCTCTAGGTGATAGGGGTGGTGAGAGAGGAGACAGAGACTGATCAGGTGAGCAAGGAGGTGCTGGGTGTCCAAGACATTCTATTATTTGAAAGAGAAATTTGGAGTCTTTGGTGCAATCTATTTTATTTTGCAGGTATCCTTGACCTCATCTTTTTTGTTGATTTTGTGGTTTTATTTGTTCTCTATTAGTCTTTTATCCCCCTTCATTCCTAGATTACGAGCCCTTAATAATGCTCACCTGGGTATTCCCCCCCAACCCCCCCCCGCCGCCGACCTTAATAAATAATACTACTATGACTTCTAAAATGATCCCATTGGCTTTTCGACTAGGAAAAACCAGTTTTGCTTTGTTTTTTACAGTATTTAAGTGCTTACTATGTATCAAGCACTATTCTAGACTTAAGATCATCAGGTTGGACACCATCAGGCTCACAGTCTAAATCAGAGGGAGGAGGGTTTAATCCCCATTTTACAGATGAGGAAACCAAGACACAGAGAAGTCAAGTGACTCATCCAAGGTCACGGGAAAGACAGGTTCCAGGGTTGGAACCCAAGTCTTCTGACACCAAGGCCCATGCTCTTTCCTCTACGCCATGCAGCTTAAGAACTGTAATGAAGAGCATTCTCTCCCAGCGGCAACATGCTGGAAGAAGGATTAAGCACCCATATATAAGAGCCAAGGAAAAAGACAGAGCAATCAACAAAGGGAAATACAGGGCCACAAGACCCTGAAGCTTCTAGAAAGGAAATATTTGAATAGCCTCAGATTCAAATCTTGTTCCCACCCGACCGCGATACAACTGAGAAATATAGCCTGTGCAGACTGTCAGCATTCTAGCGTATTGTTAGACATCCAAGTTGCCCTTGCTGAATGTTTGGAATAATCTGCCACTCAACCACACCTAGAATCAAATTTTTTAGGGATGCAGTGCCAAATCAGGCAAGAGTCCCGGATTTGACCCCCAAATCACTGATGTGTGGGTCCCTGAATAGGCCACTTATCCCCTCTTTCTCTGTTTTCTCTCTGAGGAAATGAGGAGCTCATCCAAACTCTTTCCTTCTAATCCTGCCCTTTAACCTACCCCGCCATTTGAGCAACTCTCCACAGAGGTCTCCTGCCTCAGGATGACATCCTCATCTAAAGAAAGATATGTCCTTTAGCATATTAGTTCCCTTTGAAGGGTTGCTGGAAGGGAGAAGCTCTCTCTCCCCTTAAAGCTTTCCAAACCTTGCTGCAGTGATGGATTTAATTCCCTCTCTTCTTAAATACCCAAGGATTACACATAATTTGTTTTCCCCAATGCAGATGTGTTACATTATTTAGGGAGCCAGCTGTAATTGCGTTGCTCTAAGCTGAAGCTTTGTGGCCCACATCTGGCTGAATTACGGAAGACAACACAGGCCAAAGTGAGAGAGATTTTGCCTGATTTATCTGGAGAATCGTATGCGTCCTCCAGCTCACTTTGGCAGTGAAGACCTGGTTTAGGTTGGCCTCTTTTGTTATTTTGTGACCTGGCACAAGTCGTTATGCCCCGCTGGGTGAGAGAGGAACATGGGGGTAAAGATAATTATCTCTGCCATGGTGAAATCCCATATGCAGGAAGGCATTTGGTGGAGGGCTTTGATGAAAAGGTTTGAAGCTGTGGCTGGAATTTATAACTAAAAAAAGAGAGAGTTCTAGGCATGCTCAACATTGACTTTGGCCACTGAAGGGAGAACACATCCAGTATTTGTCTTTCAGATCATAAATAACAATCCAGAGCAATGGCATGGATCGTGACTTTTGGCGGTCGAACACTCCAGAGAACAAAGCTGGATTAACGTTAAGACCTCTGGAGATGGAACATCAGAAATCCCTCTCCACTAGAGTCTCTTCGGAAGTGTCTTTGGAGTTATGAAGCAGCAAGGTCTAGTGAGAAGAGCAGGGCTTTGGTAGTCAGAACAACTGGGTTCTAATCCCAGATCTGCCATTTGCCTGCTGTGTACATCCTTGAGCAAGTTAACTTCTGAGCCTCAAATTACTAAACTGTAAAATTGGAGTTCAATTCTTCTTCTATTTCCCCTTTAGACTGAGAGCCCTAGTTTGGCCAGGGATTGTGTCTGACCTAGTATGGGGCTTGGAAAATAGCAAATACTTAAATACCACAATCTTAGCATGAATGGTGTCGGTTCCTCTGGTTCAAGATGGGGGCGAAAGCTCACGCAAGTTCATTCAACATTTCTCCCCTTGTCCACTGAGTGTATGACACTGGACGCTAAACTGCACAGCATACTTATCTCGTGGCCTGAAGTCCAGCACAAAACCAGCAGAGAATGACACCCAAAAGACCCAAGCAACTCCTAATATTTCAAGCAAACAAGTGTTGGAAAAATGAGCTAAATGCTTACGGGATGTTTGCATAATTCCAAACACTTTCCTTTAGGAAAAAGGGGAAAAAAAAAAATCAAAAAAAAGTTTTGCCTTCTACTATAAAGCAAAAGATCCCCAGGAACAGAATAAGGAGAGAAAAGGATTCAGTCCTGTGAGCATGTTAGAGCCGTGGTTGACGGTTTTCTATTTAATGAAATGTTTGCTTGATTGGGTCCTGGCACAGCTGTGCATATGTGGCAGCCACTTCAAAAGACTGGCACTGGCTATCACTGCGACATGGCCTTCACTGCTTTCCTCTCCCCTGCACGTGCCAACCATGTGTTCGAACTGTGCTTATGGGATCTGGGTTGGCTGGTGGGGGCAGGGAGGGGTCTCCTCTCTAGAGAACAGCTGGGTGGGGTTTATTTTAGGGTCACCGATGGTTTGGATGGCAGAGGGTTGGATTTCTTGGGGCAGTGAACCGGTCTGCTCTTCCATGGCACCAGTCTCCTGTTTGCTCACTTAAACATCCTCCAGCAAAAATGGAGTTTTCAGAGGCCCAGTGCCCCAATCTGAGCAGAAATCCTTTCTTCATTAGTTCATTCAGTAGTATTTATTGAGCACATATTGTGTGCAGACCACTGTATTAAGCGCTTGGGAGAGTACAACAGACACAATCCCTGCCCACAATGAGTTTACAGTCTCATAATAATAAGTGGTATTTAAGTACTTACTGTGTGTCAAGCACTGTACTAAGCTCTGGGGTGGATACAAATTGGATTGGGCAATTATTATTACCACTAATTACTACCCCGGTGGGCTGCAAGATTTAAAGTGTCCAACATTATCAGGAGATCCTGGTAAAAAGAGTTCATTTGGTCTCCTGGAAACTTTCAGGACCCTCTGCCTGCCAACAGATATGACCCAAAACCATGAAGTAATTGGGAACCATTTAAATCTAGAATGAGGTCACTCCCCAATTCACAGGAGGTTCTAGGTTGAAGATGACTTGTACCCACGTGATAAGGCCAAAAAGACGCATGCCAGCTGCTGGCTTCTGCTGCCCATTAAACAGAGTCCAGGGTGCTTGGATGTGCACATGCTCACTGAAAAAGGAAGACATCTGAGCTGATCAGCATGAAGAACAGTGAGGCCAAAGCGAAGTGTTCAATGCTGTTTGTGCAAGTCCCCCTTTTTCTGCCCCCTCTTTCTTAAAGGTATTTCTTGAGTGCTTATCATGTGCCAGGCGCTAAGCGCTGGAGTAGATACAAGCTAATCAAGTTGGACACAGTCCCTGTCCCCCAAAGGGCTTACAGTCTTAACCGTCATTTTACAGATGAGGAATATGAGGCATAAAAGTTAAGTGACTTGCCCAAGGTCACACAGCAGACATAATTAGAATAATATCATTTAAGTACTTACTATGTGCCAGGCACTGAACTAAGCACTGGGGGTAGATATAACCCAATCAGGTTGGACACGGTCCCTGTCCTTCATGGGGCTCACAGTCTTAACCCTCATTTTACAGATGAGGTAAATGAGAGAAGTCAAGTGACTTGCCCAAGATCATACAGCAGGCAATAATAATACTAATAATAATAATGCTATCGTTAAGTGCTTCCTATGTTCCAGGTACTGTACTAAGAACTGGGGATACAAGCAAATCAGGTTGGACACAGTCTCTGTCCTGCAAGGGGCTCACCGGCTTAGCCCCTATTTTACAGAGGAGGTAAATGAGGCATAGAGAAGTGAAGTGATTTGCCCAAGTTCACACAGCAGACAAATGATGGAGTCAAAAGTAGAACCCAGGACCTGACTCCCAGGCCATGCTGTAGACATAGGACAGACCACTTCTCTTTTCCTTTTCTCTTCCCCACCCTCCCCATTCAGCCTAAGGATGAATGAGGCTGGGAGCCCCCTACCAGACCTGACTGTGGATTGCTCTGCCCTGTGAGAGACCTTGGTGAACCACATGTGAGGGCAAGAATTTAAAAGAATATGGATTAGTTTACAGCCTAGGATTAATGGAGGTCATGAAGGAGACACTGAAGCTGCTGCAAGTTTTGTTCTGTATTCAGTCAGTAATGGGAGACAAGATGAGAATGGGATGCCCAATTATGCTTCCTCAGAAAAATGATCATAATCCCATCCAGATGGGAGTCAATGTGGCTGAGGAGAAACCTTGGACCTGATGCTTGGGTGATACGTTCCTCGCCCCTCCTTCCAAACACACCAAACTGATTATTTAAAATTAGATGATACTGCCTCTTTCCCCCTTAATTTCTAGTTTAGAATCCGCCAAATCTTTGGCTAACATTTTTCCTCACTGAACAGCGCTTCATCCAATCCCAGGTCTCAGGTCAGCGCAGACAGCTGTTTAATGGAAAGTGATGACTTAACTATTGTTTTGCATCCATACCTAACTTTCCACAAAAGCTCTTAAGTGTTCTCAGAACTGACCCGAAGACAACGGTCTCAGTTAGGACTAGGCCAACTGTATATTTAGCAGCCAAAACTACGACAGGGAGAGGGGGAGAAAGGCAGAGATGCAGAGAGGATGAGTGAGACAGAGAAAGAGCTTGAGAACAAAAGAGCAAGAGAGAGAATGAGCAAGAGTGAGACAGAAGGAGTACACGTGAGCAAGGCTATACCTTACAGAGGCTGGTCATCTGTGTTTTGGACTTTTCTCACAGAAACACCTGAAGTGAAGAGAGGGCAAACTTCAGCTGGAGACACAGTCCCCAAACACCTTTGAGAGGTGTCTGAAATCCCCCTTCCACCCTATCGCACCATGCTCAGGACTCAAAAATTAAAAATAGGCCCCAAAGGGATAGCCAACATTCATAAATTTTGAAGACTCAGAACACCATCACCCCACCTATTCTTCATCATTACATCTACTGAAACAGCCTGCCGCCTACCATGGGCCTATTACATATCTTTGTAGACGAGAGGCGATAAATGCATAAATACATACATGACAGAGCTAAAGAGGAAGACTCCATTGACTTTGCAGACTTCAAAAGACTATGCACTGGATGTCTCATGTCTAGCAAATTTTTTCCAAAGTGTGTAAGACCCCATCGTCTGCAATTACTCACAGGTGCAAAATTGTATGCACAAACTGTTGCAACCGCAATTTACTGAATGCGAGTGCAATCAGCCAATTGTGAGTACAATTAGCCATTTGCTTCTCATTTTGTGGGAGCAAGGAGACTGATTGCATCTGCAATTACTGTGGGTTGAACTCTTTGCTTGTGCAATTTTGCACTCTCAAAAATTGTGCACACAAAAAGTGTGCAAAATTGTACCACGGCAAATGCCGTAACATGGATCTACCCATGGAAGTAATCTACTTTAGAAGCTAAAATAAAAACAATACCCAGTGCCATAAATAGTAAACACACCAGTCTATCAAGGAATTATCTTTGTGTGTACCTAATGTTCCCAATATTACATAGACTTTGTCTTACAGGAACGCATATGCAAATTTTACTATTAAATACAAAAATCTCATTCTTACAGCTCAATATATTTACATCCCTCTTGCATAAAGTGCAAAAAAAATCAATCCATAAAATTTCCAGAGTACTTACAGGGTCAGAGAACTATACTAAGTGCTTCAGAGATTATAATACAACAGAGATGGTAGACAAATTCCCCGGGCACAAGGACCTTACAGTCTAGAGAGGAGATACACTAACATAAAGAAAATCACAGCCTTGTACTTAAGGGCTATGGGGCTGACAGAGGGGTGAATATCAAGGGCTTGAAGGGTTTAGATCTAAGTGTATAGGTTGATGCAGAAGGGAGAGAGGGTTGGCTGAGAGAAAGGGCTTCATCAGGGAAGCCTCTTGGAGGAGGTGTGATTTTAATGAGGCTTTAAAAGTAGGTAAAGTAGTGATCTGTCATATATGGAGAAGGGAGGGCTTAGGTGGGAAAAGGTCAGCTAAGAGATAGATGTTAGGAGGTATGCTTCTTTCCTTCAAGGGGCTTACTATCTAGCAAGGGAGACCTGCAACAAAATAATTTACAGCTAGAAGTGGCTAAGTATATAAGTTAGTACTTAAATAGTAAGGTATGTTAAGTCAATATATGCAGACCTGCTGTCAGTGATTATGAGCACTTAAGTGCGTAGTTAATGCAGAAACAGTATTTGGGGAGTTGGAATGTTGGGGAAAGAAATTCATTCAAGTAGATTGTGGATAGAGCACAGGCCCGGGAGTCAGAGGGACATGGGTTCTAATCCCAGATTCACCACTTGTCTGCTGAGTGACCGTGGGCAAGTCACTTGACTTCTCTGGGCCTCAGTTCCCTCATCTGTAAAGACCGTCAGCTCCACATGGGACAGGGACTTTGTCCAAACTGATTCGCCTGTGTCCAACCCAGTGCTTAGTATAGTGCCTGGCACATAGTAAGCACTTAATCAATACCACAATTAGTAGCATTATTATTATTAGAGGACATGTGACTTCAGAAGGGCTGTGACATGGAGAGAAGTGAGGATTAAGGCCACCAGCAAGGAAAGCAGTTCACACAAGGAATGACTTCAACCAACTCTTCAGCATCAATCAGTGGCATTTAGTGAATGCTTATTGTTTGCAGAGTACTGAAAAAAAAAGCATTTGGGAGAGTGCAGAATCAGTTGACAAGTTTCCTGCCCACAAGGAGAAGCAATATGGCCTAGGGGATAGAACCCAGACCTGGGAATCAGAGAAACTGGGTTCAATCCCTGCTTCACCACTTGTCTGCTGTGTCACCTTGGGCAAGCCACTTCATTTCTCTGTGCCTCAGTTACCTCATCTATAAAATGGAGATTGAGACTGAGCCCCATGTGGGACAAAGAATGTGTCCAAACCGATTTGTTTACATTGTCCCCCAACGCTTAGTATAGCGCCTGGCACATAGTAAATGCTTGAATATCACAATTATGATGATGATGAACAAATACCATAAAAAAGGAGCTTAGAATCTTAAAAGGGGAGCTATGTCTGGGTACTTTTGGCCTTTTCTGTTGGAGATAGGCACCGAGGAATCAGTGCTGGCCAGTTGTGAACAAGCGCTGAGGGCATTCACTTATCACGTCCCTCCCATAGGGAGGGAAAATAAAAAACCCAGTTCTGACCAAAAGTCTACTTTGGACATGACCCTCGGCTCGATCTGGAATGAAGCCTGGGCCACCTCTGTGTTGTGAAGCAGACAAGCAGGATCCCATCCTACAGTCTGTAACTGATGAGCTGAATCCCTCAGGGCTTGGGCTGCAGCGGGCCTTTGATCTGTTTTTGTTTTTTTGGTTTTTAACTTTACTGCTGCTTTACCAGGAAGTGCTAATGAAAGTTAGACAGAAGTTTCTAGCCATGTGATAATGAATGCCTGACTCACTAATTTTCAGACGCTGAGTAAATGCCCAAATTTGTGCTCCTTAGAGATTAGCATCTCGCCGCAGAGCCTTAGAGGCATGTCTGCTGGAGAGGAGCTCTCAATAAGCAGTAAGTAGACCATCAGCCTTGCCCTTCCCACTCCCCTCAATCCAGTCGCTCAGGGAGGGAGGCAGGCTCAGAGAAACGTGGCCAGGGCAAGGAGCTCTATACAGGGTGGAGTTTGGGCTTCCAGAGGGAGAGGGTACTGCTGCAATTTGAAGCCTAAGAGTCAAGAAAAAAAAAAATCACCACCCAGAATGTACCCTTTGACTTTCACTGGCGGGAATGGTCAGGAAAAGAACTTTTCACTTGATGCCTTGTCAAAGGTTTGTCCCAGTGCCACTTGGGGAGCCAACCAAACAAAAACAACAACAGAAAAAAACCTCGTTCTGTCAAGCTACAAAAATGGCTTCATTTGGTTCTGTACACATCCCAAAAGTGGGAGACAAGTCATTGGCTACATTTTGCTCCTGGGATCTTTGTCCACTGGTAATGCAAGACTAGCAAAATGCTTCCAACCCAACTTCCACACACAGCTGGGTCTGATCTGGGTGACAACTTGGGCATATTAAAATCCATCAGCTTGGGAGGTAACATGATCCAGAGTTTGCAATTTCTTGCAATTTCTCAAGAACAGACTGCCTCTTTAAACTCTTCCTTAAATTCCTGGAACAGCATAGAGCAAATTTTAGATCCTACAAAAGCCAAATTCACTTTCTAAGACTTCCCAACTTTAATTTTTTGTTGGTGTTTCTAGGACCTAGGATAGTAAAAAGTCATTGTCAGTGTTGCCAGTGGTAGTTTTCCTTTGTGTTTCCGTGACACTTTTCTTCGAGAAGCTCAACATTCTGTATGAACGTTATCCTCTCGGGTCTTGACCATTCCTTGTCAGGTATGTCTGTTGGGTGGCCTTTGACAGATCGGGGAGCAGTGTGGCCTAGTGGTAAGAGTATGGGCCTGGAGAGTCAGAGTACCGGGGTTCTTATCCTGGCTCTGTTCCTTCTGTGTTACACTTGACTTTTTCCTTTCTTAGAAAAAAAAAACCCTGCTCTTTGCTAAGTGCTTCTTATGTGTCAAATACTGTTCTAAGCACCGGGTTATAGGTTGGACACAGTCCCTGACCCACACGGGCCTCAGTTTAGGTAGGAGGGAGAAGAGGTATTTAGTCTACAATTTACAGTTGAGGAAACTGTGGCACAGAGAAGTGACTTACCCAAGATCACCAAGCAAGGAATTGGCAGAGCCAGAACACGGGTCTTCTAACTCTCAGGCCCAAGCTCTTTACACTAAGTCATGCTGCATCTCTGCGCCTCAGTTTCCTCAACTCTAAAATGAAAATTACCTGTTAATAAAAATAATAATGATGGCATTTGCTAAACGCTTACTACGTGCCAAGCACTGTTCTAAGCACTGGGAGAAATACGAGGTAATCAGGTTGTCCCACATGGGGCTCACAGTCTTAATTCCCATTTTCCAGATGAGGTAACTGAGGCACTGAGAAGTTAAGTGACTTGCCCAAAGTCACACAGCTGACAAGTGGAGGAGCCGGGATTAGAACCCATGACCTGACGCCCGAGCCCGTGCTCTTTCCACTGAGCCAGGCTGTTCTCCCTACTGCAGAGAGCCCCATGTGGCACAAAGACTGTGTGCAACCGGATTATCTTGACTCTTCCTCAGTGCTTGGAACATAGTCAGCACTTAAATACCATCATCATTAGAAGACTCAAGGAGGATGATCAGGTTTCACAGAGGGTTTGAGGGATTCAAGGATTGGCAAGAGATAAGAGTTCAAGTCTTATTTCTAAATTTAGGCTGTTCTCTGCTCCCTGTTCATTCTGTCCTCTGGCTGAGGGATGGGATCAAGAGACACCCAATATCCTCTTACCATACGCTCTTTCATAATAATAATAATAGTACTTGTTAAGTGCTTACTCCGTGCCAAGCAGTGTTCTAAGCACTGGGGCAGATAGAAGTTAGTCAAGTTGGACACAGTCCCTTTCTCACATAAGGCTCACATTCCTAATCCCCATTTTACAAACAAGGGAACTGAGGGCCAGAGAAGTGAAGTGACTTGTCCATGGTCACTCAGCAGACATGTAGCAGAGTCAGAATTAGAACCCATGACCTTCTGACTCCCAGGCCCATGCCTTATCCACTAAGACACGCTGTAAACTCATTGTGGGCAGGAAATGCATCTGTTTCTTTTTATACTGTACTCTCCCTCGCACTTAGTACAGTGCTCTGCGTGCGGTAAATTCTCAAATATGACCGACTGACCGTGCTGGGGGAGATGGTCCAAGGACACTGATATTGTCAAATGCTGTACGCACAGTTGTACAAGTCAACCATGCTAGGGACCTATGTGAAGCAGTATGACTTAATTCCAGCCTGGGCTTGGAAGCCAGAGGACCTGGGGTCTAAACCCAGTTCTGCTGGTTGTCTGCTGTGTGACCTTAGGCAAGTCACTTCACTGTGCCCTCATTTCCTCAACTATAAAAATGGAGATGCAAAACTTGTTCTCCCTACTACTTAGGCCGTGAGCCCTATGTGGGACATGGACTGTGTCCAACCTGAAGAACTTTTATCTACCCCAGTGTTTGACACATAACTGTTGTTTAAATACCATAAAAAAAAGACATTCACCCCAATATTCTGCTGGGGTGGACCCAGTGACCTACTCTCCCAACTTTTACAACCTCCCTGTCATTCCTGATTCAGTCAGGCTAGTCAAGGGCTAATGAGGGCCAGATTAACTCTCATTGTGGCCCTTCCCCATAGGCTGAAGCTCCTAAAGCTCCAGTGCTGATCCAGCCCAGCATTTCCTACCTTATCTGGCCTGCTATGAGGGAATGTTTACAGACCTAATGTGTGTGTGTGTGGGGTCATTCATTCAATTGTATTTACTGAGTCCTTACTATGTGCAGAATACTGTACTAACAGCTTGGGAGAGTATAACATAACAATAAATAGACACATTCCATGCCAACAATGAGCTCACAGCCTAGAAAAGGGGAGAGACATTAATATAAATAAATTACAGATATGTACATAAGTACTGTGAGGCTGGGCCTTATATCATACTCTCCCAAAGACTTAGTATAGTTCTCTGCACATAATAAGTGCTCAAAATAACTGATTGATTCCTGAATAACCATGGGTAAAACCTGTGAAGGGAAACCTCAGAGTTCATTCATTCATTCGATAGGATTGAGCGCTTACGGAGTGCAGAGCACCGTACTAAGCACTTGGAAGAATATACTATCACAACAAACAGACATTCCCTGCCTACCTGCCTACAACAAGCTTAGGGTTTAGAGAGGGATAGAGAGACATCTGTAGTCATTCTGCTAAGTGTAACCATAGAGTTTTCTTGCCATGGTAAGGCACTGATTTATAGGATGGATAATAAAGGAACTAGTAGTCAAGAAATACACCGAAGATTAATTTTAGGAAGGCTTGCTATGAAGAGCCTGGAAAAAGCGTGGCTTGGTGGAAAGAGCCCAGGCTTGGGAGTCAGAGGACCTGGGTTCTAATCCCAGCTCCACCACTTGTCTGCTGTGTGACCTTGCGAAAGTCACTTAACTTCTCTGAGCCTCAGTTATCTCATCTGTAAAATGGGGATTAAGACTGTGAGCCCCACATGGGACACCCTAATTACCTTGTATCTACCCCAGGGCTTAGAACAGTGCTTAGCCCAGGGTAAGAGCTTAAATACCATAATTATGTGCTGATGTAACAATTGCCACAAAAATACAGCTTGTCAACTATGCGGTGTTTCCAGTGACATTATATGGATCTGAAAGTTGGACAGTGAAAACACAGGATAGGAAGAACATCAATTTTTTTGAAATGTGGTGTTGGAGGTGGTGTGGTACTTTCACAAATACCATGGACTGCCCGAAAAAACAAATGGATTTTGGAGCAAATCAACACAAAGTGGTCTTTGGAAGGCCAAATGATCAGACATATAAGCATATTTTGTACACATCATCAGGAGGACTAATTCCCTAGAGAAGACATTAACACTAGGAAATGTCCAAGGAAAATGTGGAAGAGGCAGACCAGCAGCTAGAGGGACAGTGACCATACCAACAATATCGGAAGAACCATCAGAAAGGTTGTGGATTGTGGCAGACGACAGGACATTCTGGAGAAAGTATATCCATGGAGTCACTATGAATCAGAAATGACTTGACAGCACTTATAATCATTATTAAAACAGACATCGATACAAATAAATTACAGATATGTACCTAAGTGCTGTGGGGCTGAGAGGGAGAAAGAACTCAGGGAGCAAGTCAGGGAGATGCAGAAGAGAGTGGGAGAAGAGGAAAGGAGGGGCTTGGTCTGGGAAGGGCTCTTGAAGGAGACGCACCCTCAATAAAACTTTGAAGGCTGGGGAGAGGAGTTTCGTTATGGTTTGGTCCTATTTGTCTCCTGGGTTTTGAATCTTTCTACTTTATGTTGTGCTGATGAGCACGGCCTCAACACCGAGGAAATAACTGCACTCCAGTACAACTCTGAAGGTTGTCGTGTAGGAAAAAGTGGGGAACATGAGAAGCGTGTTCTTACATAAGAAGCGCAGCCTAGCAGTAAGAACATGGGGCCTAGCGGTAAGAGCAGGGCCCTGAATTTGAATTCTGCTTCTGCCACCTGCCTGTTGTTTGATGTTGACTTCTATGCCTCAGTTTCCTCATTTGTAAAATGGGGATTAAATATCTGTTCTTCTTTGAAGAGGAGGAGGTGTCTACAATCAAGATCTCTGAGTAATAATAATAATAATGTAATTGTGGTATTGTCAAGTGCTTACTATGTGCCAGGCACTGTACTAAGTGCAGGGGTAGATACAAGTTTATCAGGTTGGACACAGTCCCTGTTCCATACGGTGATCACGGTCTTTGTCCCCATTTTATAGATGAGGGAACTGAAGCACAGAGGAGTGAAGTCACTTGCCCAAGGTCACTCAGCAGAAGGTGGCAGAGCCAGGATTAAAACCAATGACCTTCTGACTCCCTCGTCCATGCTCTACTATGCCATGCTGCTTCTTGGTAGTCTGGTACTGAGCACCAGCTATATTACAACTGGAACCCACCCAACTAAAACTACTCCCAATAAATTTCGAAGGATGATTTAGAAGAACTGCCATCGCCCAAAAGGCTAGAAGAATACCGGAGTTGGAAAAAGGTCAATCGCTGGAAACAAATTGCAAATAAGCTTTTCGAAATGAAATCTAGAATAGACTGGCCATACCCCCGTAGAGCCGCCGCCTAAACCCCTGGTTTAGAATGACACATTAAGGTGCACGCATTTTGTTGTTTTAAAATTATATCTTACAGAAATGTCATTTCCTTGTAAGGGTTAATGATGAAAAGTGAGCCCACACACATTTCTCCTCCATACTCTAGTAACAGCAGGTCAATACAAGAGATCAGAAAAGAGCCATTTATAAAAACTGCACTTTAGGCTGTGGTTTTCAATTCCACAGCGGTTAGACTTGCTTCAGACAAAATAAACAGCACAATCCATAAAATAATAGGCAGCAAAGAGGTTAACATACTCTTAAGTTATGGTACACATCACCCCGGCAAGTCAAAAACAACATCAACTAAAGCTTAGTGTTTTGGCTGCCTTTCCAAGGAGGGAGGTATTAAGCAATGGTCTCTGTGTGGCTGGGGCACTAAGCTAGGATTTGATGTTTTCAAAACAAAAATCCACCCTCCATGGAAAGAGAGATAAAAGGTCAAGCTCTTCCCAGTGGAATTGTAAACTAAGAGAGATAAGGGCCAAAAACATGCTGAATGCCGATCCTGCCGCCTATGACAACATAATGTCTTAAGGCCTTAGGATGTGACCTCCAAAGAGATGTGGTCGTATGTTGACTCATAGATGATGCAAAACAAGGCAAAAAATAGAAATTTAAAATCAGGGTTTTCCTTTTCATCTTGCTCTTCCTTCTCCTCTGCAATTCTTTATACCCGTCTATCGAAACCTGAATGACATCTCGGGAACTGGCTCAATCACTCATAGTTATTGAGCACTTAGTGTGCAGAACACTACACAGAGCGCTCAGGAGTGTAAAATATGACAGAGTTGGTAGACACGTTCCTCCCTTGGCACAAGGACCTTATCATCTAGAGGCAGGGGACAGACATTAAAATAAGTTATGGCTAGTACGTAGCAGGTGAGGAGGATGAAGGGCACAAATCCAAATACGAGAGTCATGCAGAAGGCAGAGGGAGTATGGGAAAGGAGGGCTCGGTTGGGGAAGGCCTCTCAGAGGAGTTGTGCTTTTAACGTGGATCTGAAGACGGGGCGAGTGATAGACTGATGGTGATGAAGCAGGAGGGAGGAGGGAGTTCCAGGCTAGAGGTAGGACATGGGCTAGAGTTGGGCTACATGGTAGAGGAGATCGAGGTATATTGAAATAGGTTAGCGTGAGAAGATTGAAGTGAAAGTGCTGGATTGTGGTAGGAAATCAGCGAGGGAAGATATGAGGGGGGAAAAGTGATTGCGTACTTTACAGACAATAGTAAAGTGTTTCTGTTTGAAGCAGAGGTGGGTGGGCAACCAGTGGAGGTTCTGGAGGGGTGGGGAAACAGAGCCAAGTATGGAATGGAGTGGTGAGCCATGAGGCGGGGAGGGTAGAAAGGAGGCCAATGCAGTAGTCAAGACAGGATAATAATAATGACATTTATAGAGTGCTTACTATGTGCAAGGTACTGTACTAAATGCTGGTGGGGATACAAGCAAATCAACTTGACAGAGTCCTTATCCCACATGGGGCTCACAGTCTCAATCTCCATTTTACAGATGAGCTAACTGAGGCGTAGAGAAGTGCAGTGGCTAGCCCAAGGTCACACAACAGACAAGTGGCAGAGCCAGAATCAGAACCCACGACCCGACTCCCAGGCCCGGGCTCTATCCATTATCGCCAGGCTGCTCCTAGGACAAGTGCTTGGATCAGTGTGGTCGCAGTTTAGATGATTTAGCTTCAGTATCTTTTTCTGGTTCTCCCCCTACCTGAAGGACGGTTCCTTCTTGGTTCCTTTTGCCGTCTTCCTCTCCTCATCTAGGGTGGGTCCTCTAAATCGGGTTCTTTATCGTCTGCACTTTTTCTCTCAGAACTCATTCATTATCTATTCCTGCGCCATCAAAGCTATGGGGATGACTCCAGTTTGCACCTTCCAGCCCTAACCATTCCAATTTCCTATTTTCTCTTGTTTCAGGACCATTTCCACTTAGCTGTCCGCTTCCACCACAGACTGATGGAAAGAGCACAGTCCTGGGAGTCTGGGTTCTAATTCCAGTTCCGCCGCTTACCTGCTGTGTGAACCTAGGCCAAGTAACAACTTCTCAGGGCCTCAGTTCCCTCATCTGCAAAATGGGGATTCATTACTTCATTCATTCGATAGTATTTATTGGAGCGCTTACTATGTGCAGAGCACTGTACTAAGCGCTTGGAATGTACGAATCGGCAAGAGAGAGAGACAGTCCCTGCCTTTACCTCATCTTCTCAGACAATGAGCCTCATGTGGGACCTGAGTATGTTGTATCTAGCCCAGTATTCAGTACAGTGCCTGGCACACAGTAGGGTTTTAACGAATACCACAAATTATTCCCATCCCAATTCCTCCCCGACCCTCCATGCAACCTACAACTCATAATAAGGATGAAATGTCTTAAGTGCTTAGTACGGTGCTCAGCGCAAAATAAGTGCTGGGAGAGATTTAAGATAATCAGGTCAGAAATAGTCCCTGTCCCACAAAGGCTCACGCTCTAAATAAAAGGGCTAGCAGGTATTCATTCATACAATATTTGAGCGCTAACTGTGTACAAAGCACTCTACTAAGTGTTCGGGAGAGTACAATATAACAACAGGCATATTCCTGCCCACAACGAGCTCAAAGTCTAAAGGTATTGACTCCTCCCTCTCATTCACCCAATCTGCCATCAAAAATCTTTCCAGTTTAGCTTCTATAATATTTTTTGCGTATATTGGATTCAGCTGCCCTAATCAGGCAATCTTTTAAAGACATTGGTATTAGGTCACTGACCATTAATACCTTATGGTTGGTGAAGCAGCGTGGCTCAGTGGAAAGAACCCGGGCTTCGGAGTCAGACGTCATTGGGTCCGACTTCCGGCTCTGCCACTTGTCAGCTGTGTGACTGTGGGCAAATCACTTAACTTCTCTGTGCCTCAGTTACCTCATCTGTAAAATGGGGGTTAACTGTGAGCCTCACGTGGGATGACCTGATTACCCTGTATCTCCCCCAGCGCTTAGAACAGTGCTCTGCACATAGTAAACGCTTAACAAATACCAACATTATTATTAATAGGTCCCACAAATTAAGAACAAACAAAATAACCTGTTCATGTCCTTTACAGCATGTCCTGTCTACCTATTCACTCCCTGACCTCCATGTCCTAATGGGTGCTGACAGAGGTCAAAGTGCAAGCCAGTACTATACAAATTACCATCACTATAATCAATTCCTTCACTCAGGTTCTGGGTCTTGAAGCCTCAGGATGGAGGCTTTAATAGGAGACTCCATCAGTGAGGATTTTCCCTTTGCAAAATTAAAATATTCTGAACAATTTTCCCTGAAAATTCTGCTTCCCCTGTGCTAAGAAGCAGAGTGGCCTAATAGAAAGATCATGGGTCTGGGAGTAAGAGGATCTGGATTCAAATTCTGGTTCCACCACTTACCTATTGTGTGACCTTGGGCAAAAAAACCTCACATTTCTGTGCATCAGTTCCCTCATCTGCAAAATGGGGATGCGATACCTGTTCCTCCTCCTACTTAAGCTGTGAACCCTATGTGGGACTTGATGATCTTGTGTATACCCCAGTGCTTAGTTCAGTACTTGGCATATAGTAATCACTTAAACACCATCATTGTCGTGATTAAATCTGATTTTCTTGTGCCAAATTATTGCATCTTTGATTTTCTTGAACCAGCTTCCGACTAGACTTGAGATAGTAATTGTGGTATTTGTTAAGCATTGACCCTGTGACAAGCACTGTAGTAAGTGTTGGGTTAGATACAAAATAATTAGGTTGGACATAGTCCCCATTGCTCTGTGGGTTCACAGTCTAAGTAGGAGGGAGATCAGACATTTATTTAATCACCATTTTAAAGACGAGGAAACAGACTGAGAAGCTAGGTGACTTGTCCAAGGTCACCCAGCAGGTAAATGGCAGAGCAGGATTAGAACCGAGGTCCTCTTTCAGGTCCATTCCCTTTCCACTAGGCTATGCTGCTTTCTAAGAGGAAAACATATCCCGAGTTTCTTTTGGACTTAGAAAACTTTTGCTGGGAGGCTAACCACTGCTGAGTAAAATTACCAAGGCAAAGGGTCCCCATCAGACTGCTTCTGGTTAAATCCTTTAGCCACGCTGTTAGGGTGGCTTCCAGCTCAGATAAACACGCAATCCTGAACTGTGTCTTGGTTCTGAAGTGGCAGAAAAAACAAAAACTTCCCCGATCCAAAGCAATGGACCGTGGATGATACGAGCCTGGAAATAATCCTAGCGAGCAGACAGCGCTGCAGGGAAGGCATGGTGAATGAGTCCAGCTCTGTTTGAACTAACTGGTCTGGCTGATCATGAGGCAGCATGTTCTAAAAGCAGTGTGGTCTAGTGGAAAGAGCACAGGCCTGGAAGTGAGAGGACCCAGGTTCAAGTCCCAGCTCCATCACCATCTGCTGTGTGACCTTGGGCAAGTCTTAGTCACTCTGTGCCTCGGTTACCTCATCTGTAAAAGGGAGATTAAGAATGCGAGCCCCATGGGGATATGAACTGTGTTCAAGCTTATTAGATTTTATCTACCTCGGTGCCTAGCTCATAGTAAACACTTAACCATATTTAAAACAACAAAAAAAAGGATTAAATGGAGACGATCCCCCCTCCAAGTTAGACCCTGCGCACAATTGTCTCCACCTCCCTCTTTTCTTTCCCCCTTGCCCCCTTTTCTCCCAGGCTCACCAACAGTATTTGCTGTTGATGAAGAATCCCTTGAGAAAAGAGATTCCCACTGGGATCCAGTCTTCCAAAGCAAGCATCCTCATGGTTGAAACAAAACTTCCACCTGGGAGGGACGATCTAAGCCTGATTGATGTGGCGACTGGGGCTGGCAAAGGGTGAGGACCACCTGTAGCCATTTTGCTACACTCTTCCCCGTTAGCTGGATGAGTTAGCTCTGACAGTAATCCCTAGGATAGCAGAGGGCTTGGAGCAGGTCAGATGGCTCCTGGCCAGGATGGTGTGGCCACAACTCACAACTCTCTATCATGGCACAAAACCCACAGGCAGACTCAGGAACTGGATAAAGATTCCTGAGAAATGCTTGGGCCTCCCCTGTGGTCATGGCTGAAGAGAGACACACACTTCTGTAGAAGTGACCCACACAAAGTCAAAATGGAGGGGAAGACAACAGCAGCACTGATTCTGGGACCGGCAATGATGCTTTATCAATCATGTCTATTAAGCACTTAGGAGAGTACAACAGAATTAAAAGACACATTCCCTGTCCATAATGAGCTTACAGTCTAGAGGGGGAGACAGCCATTAATATTAGTAAATAATTTATAATCTATAACTATGGGCTTGGGGAGAATATCAAGTGTCCAAAAGTCACAGATTGAGTGCAGAGATGATACAGAAAAGAGAGCAAGCTGGGGAAAAAAGGAGGACTTGATTGGGGAAGACCCCTTGGAATAATGCTTTGGAGGTGGAGAGAATGGTGGTCTGGTATATATTGGGAGGTGGGGAGTTTTAGGCTAGAGGGACGACATAAGACTCTCTTCGTATGAGATATGCGTCATATAAAAAAAAAGTGTATCAATGGTATTTATTGAGTTCTGACTACACACAGAACACAGTACATCCCTAGAGACTGTAAAGCTCATGGTAGGCAGGGGATGTGTCTCTTAAATTGTACTCTCCCAAGTGGTTACTACAATACTCTGAATACTATAAGTGCTCAAAGAATATGACTAAGAGAATAACTAAATTATCCAGGAGGTACAGGATCAAGGGAAGCCAGCTTTGTAGATATCCTAGACATTTTTACGTAAGTTTGATCAAAAATTGGTCAACGTTTCAGATGCCAACTTTGAGAAAGGGAAAGAATAAAATCTGCAGATAGCATTTTGTTGCTTAGCTACACGGGCTTTATTTGGAGGTGACAACAGCCTTTATTGCAGTGTTGATTTCAGTAACAGCCAGGTTCTGTCAGTAAAGTACAGTAGTCCCTCTTCCTTCATATCTTCACTAACACCTTAGCATCCTAGGTCACTTACTGAATCTAAACGTTTCAGTGTTTTTTATATAGGGCTAATCAGATGGGTGGAATTGAAGTACACAAAGTCTGTTTTTGAGACTAGCAACTTGTCCTGAAGCATTTGCATGGTTGACTTTTCTTGATGTGGAATCCAGATAATGAGTTTTTGTACTTCTTGCTCAGCCTTTTATTAGGCTTTTATAATGTACAAGGCACTATATTAAGGACTGGGGAAAAATCTAAGAACAATGGATTTGTGCCTAATCCTAGCTTTCAAGGGACTCAAAATGTGCGAGGAAGATAGGGCAATAAACTAGTCTGGGCTTGGCCAGCCTAACGGAATGAACTGGATACGGTTATTGAATTCTACCTAGGCAGCACACTCTCCAGTGAGGAAAGGATGGACAAAAAAGTGAGAAATTGAATCGAATAAAATTCTGTCTTTAGGAGACTGTGAGGCACGGACATGGCAGAAGATTCCAATGAAACCTGAATCTAAAGCGACTGGAATGTCCACCTTTCATATGGCTTTGAAACGTGCACCCGATGTAGACACCACACCCGACTAAAAGAGCAGTTCCAGCCACTGCACTTATGAGCCATATTTATATGGCAACACAGCTTCCCAGCAATGGAGTTCTGGAACAGTCAATCCACCATAACCGGAACAATAGTCTTTTCATCAAACTGTTGCTGGGCACATGTGCTGAGAATGAACAACAGCTAAAACTTTACAGCTACCCTATTCTGCCGTGGAAGCACAACAATTGGGGCCTTGAGTATGCTGTCTTCTCTTAGACAGTCACCTCTCAAGTTGTTCTGATGTAGGCCCTCTTGATTGCCTCCAAACAGGCAAACCACAAGACCTGCTGAGCAGCAAACTTCCCTAACTTCTGAGATTCCGTCTCGTTTTAAGTGAACAAGGAGTAACTCCATCTTAGAACACACTTTCACAGTGTATACTTGTTTCAACCGCCAAGACCTTAAGAATCGGTTGATAAGGATGTTGCACACCAAACCTCTGTTATCACCGTCTGCCAAGGACATCTCAGTGGGAAGAATACTGCTGCTTGTTCTTAGAGTTATACATCTTGTATTGTGCTCTCTCTTCACCTGTGAAGCTCAGATGCTGTATCTCTATACTGCACTCAGTTGCTGTCCTTGACTAGTAGAGGAAACCCTGCCTATCAGACACCATTCCCTACTAGCGTTAGTAGAACAGTTTGGAGCATTCCTGCTTGACCACAAAGCAGAGCCCACAAAGTTTTCTCCGATAGTGCTCATGACTAAATGGGGGTGGACAGGAGGGACAATTTAAAGAAACAATGAAACAGAAACCCAGGCAATCGTGCAGAGCAGAAGACCAGCCAGACTCAAATTAGTCATTAGAAATGGGGCGAATGTTTAAAAACCCATCTTTTGAGAAGAGTAAAGGAAAGCAGTGCCAAAAACTGTGGGTAGTGGGTAGAATATCCAGCAATGCAGCGAAGGGCAATCATTACCACCAGCATATGAGGTGGAAGGGATTTGTCAGTCACCTATTGGCTTCAGCCAACTGATGAAAATGTCATAATCAGTAGCATCACTTTTTAATCCAAAGGATATCTCGGCACTCCAAGGTCTAGTGTCCAAACTAGCCAACTAGTCAGTAGCACCCATAACCAAATCTGAGTGGCAGAACTGCATTCAAATAGCATTTTATTTCAAATGGAGTTGTACCCAGATCTAACAAACTTTTAGGTCATGAGTGTGAGCAGGTGGTTCCACAGGTACAGTGTCAGAGGGATTTGGATTTTTTTTTTCCTTTGAGTTGCTGCTAACTGAAAAATCCTCTTGCAAATGAGAATCATCATCCTCAACAGCATTTATTGACTCCCTGCTGAATGTATAACACTGTACTAGGCACTTGAAGGATGTAGAGATGAGGATATAAGACCTTCTCTCTGCCTTTGGGGTGCCTATAGTTAGAGGGGAAGCAAGTGGACATAAATGAATCAATGGTATTAACTGAGTGCTTACTATGCACAGAGCGCTATACTGAGCGCCTTGGGAGAGTACAGCCAATTAAGCTGACACGTTTCCTGCCCATACAGTCTAGAAGGGTTGAAACCATAGTTGAAAAAGTATAAAAGACTCTAAACCATAAACAGATCAATAAAGCACATTCACATAGAAAGATGAAGTTTGAGGAGGTGATTGATAATCTGAAAGCCTGGCCTAGATATTCAGATCTTTTGGCTGGCAGAGATTAAATCTCCATGGCCAATTGAAGCCAGTAAATACTCAATTATCCCCTAATTCAGGGGCCTTCTCCACCTAGAAAACATCCTTCATTTTCCACAATAAGCCCTGGCTCAACTCAGTGCCTGAACACTCAAAAGCCAGTGGTCTACCTACTATAGAAACCAAGGATTTAAATAGCTGATGCTGCAAGCAGAAGATGAATTTGCATGTGGAACAAGGTTAATACTGGATCAAAAAACACAGCTGCGCCAGCAACCAACAGGGACTGAAAGCTCAGGAGATTGTAATAACAACAGTAAACTCAAGGCAGGCCCTCCACCAGACTAGCAGGAGGTGTTACAAATCAGTATTTATATAGACATTGACAGAGCTTGGAGAAGGGAGCCAGTGTAGCACCTGCCCACTCTGAACTGCTCGAGAGCATCGTTAGCTCCTTAGATCCACGAGAGCCAAAGTCTTGTATTTTCTCCAAGAAAATCCAAAACAAAAATTGGCATTCTTCTACCAGAACTACCCCCCCACCCCCACCCCCAAATGCTGTCCTTTCAAATCCCGTAATGGAGAAAACCCACAGGAAGAACAAAAAACATTCCTAAATACTAGAAATAATTCTGAATATGTGGTACTGCTCCCCACCCCACCCCAACCCTTTGGCCATGTGATTTTGATTAAAGGCATACTCCATGTTGCCCCGCTGTTGTTATTGTGTAAATAAGTCTAAATTATTTAACAAGGTCCGCTGTTCCACCACTTGAAGTTCTCTTAGCCCTACCCTGAACTTTCTAAGACTCTCATCCTTTTGTTGACCCGACGATCTTGTATTTATCCCAGGGTTTGGTCAACTGTTTGGTACATAGTAAGCATTTAACCAATACCACAATGATTATTTTTGAGGGGAGCATACACCTATGACTCAATCTCAACTTTTCTCAGTGTTTTCACACTGATTTCCTATTTGTTTTCTTTTTAAAAAATGCTAATGTAACCCTTCAGTGGCTAATGAAATATGTAAATAGCAGACAACAAGCCAGATGTTTTTCACAAATAATTCTCCGATTAAATATCCACAAGAAATGAGTAATGTTTATTCTACATTGATAGCTTGATTTTGGCAGCTGTTGCAATACCTTTCCACCTCCAAAATTAATTTGAAAGCATACTCAAAAGCCTACCCATGGTTATTCAAAGTTTTTGTTGTGTTTTTTTTTTACCCTCCCCCCCACCAACCACGTGCCCCCCCCCCCCACCTTTGATTGACAACTTTCTCCCTAAAAAGGGAGATCCCGTTTCGATTAGATAAAAAAAAAAGACCCAAAAGATCCAAATGGGATCTCTGGACATACCTCCAACAAAACTGCTCACTCCAAAGCCCTGAGTTTGGCTTTGGCCATATAGAACAATAATGTGTAAATCATTTCCCCCCCCCCCCCCCCCCGCCAAATTGGGAACATGAACGGTAATTTTGCTCAAGTAAAAGAAGTTTTCCAGCCTGCCAAAGTTCCTAGCCTGTCCCCACTGAGATGCCACACAGACCAAAAAAAATGAAATCAGCATGTTTGTAAATTATGATTTCACTCTGAATGACTGTGCTAGCGGCAGTTTAAGGTTAAGCAGGAGGCAAGCCATAAATTTACCTGAATATTGTTTTTACAACATGTGAAATGTATAACAGCTAAAGAAATCTGAATGGACAAGGTCTGTGGTTGGGGAAAAGTCAAAGTCATATTTTTTGTCCAACTCGGGGGGAATTGAAAGTTATATCCTAGGCTATGTCCAGTGCACAGTACAGGCAACATGGTTATTTCCTCCAGCCCATGCAATTTCTGCCAGTGGCAGGATATCTAAGAGCTACAAGTGAATTGATTCCCTCCCCGGGGTCACCCTGCTCCCCTTTCATTCATTCATTGTATTTATTAAGCACTTACTGCATACAGAGTACTGAACTAAGTGCTCGGGAAAGTACAATATAGCAATAAGCGGATACATACCCTGCCCAATGAGTCTCCCACTTGCCCCTGTTCCCAGATTTCCTCCTGTTCTTGTCCCATACTTTGAGCATGGTCTGGTGACTAGAGCACGGGCCTGGGAGTCAGAAGGTCATGGGTTCTAATCCCAGCTCCGCCACTTATCTGCTGTGTGAATGTGGGCAAGTCGCTTCACTTCTCTGCACCTCAGTTACTTCATCTGTAAAAAGGGGATGGAGACTGTGAGTCCCACATGGGACAGGGACTATGCCCAACCCATTTACTTGTATCCACCCCAGTGCTTAGTACAGTGCATGGCATATAGTAAGCGCTTAAATACCACAATTATTAAGTCATCCCCCAATCATCTCACCTCTCTGCAACAATACCTTTTGAAAATTAAAACTAACCCTATTTCCCTCTTGTCACCCCCTCCATCCTGCTACAGCCCAAGTCTTGGGAATGGAGACAGGGAAAAAACCGGAGCCTGTTGGGAAATGGGGGTGGTAGTCACCCATCTCCTCTCTGGCGTGAAGCGGAAATGGTGAGGAGATGGGGAGAAAGGAGTAGTTGCTACGATAGCCGCTAAGTTTAGAATTAAAAGGTGAAAAAGAACCAAAATGCTGTACAGTACAGTCCTGAATAAGAGGGGGCAACAGAAAAACTTGCAGGAAGGAAGGGAGCAAGGGTAGATTAGGAAAAAGGAGGGAGAGGTAGACAGCAGTATGAGTCGCCTAGCCTGGAAGCACATTCTAAACACTATGGATTGAAGGAGTTTAAAAGCCGTGTGCCTACTTTAAGAACCAACTAGTTCAAGCAGAGCTGAGCAAATTCTTCTCTAAAATTAAAAGTCTACCACACAGTAGAATACGCTTCTACTTCCTCAGCCTCCTACAATGGGTCATTAATAATGATGGTATTTATTAAATGCTTAATTCTGTGCCCAGAATTATGCTAATACTGGGACAGGTAGAAAATAATCCAGTAAGACACTGTCTTTTCCATATGGGCTACAGTCTAAGGCAAAGATACTAATAATAATGGTATTTGTTAAGCGCTTCCTATGTGCCACATACTGTTCTAAGCACTAGGCATATACAAAGTAATCAGGTTGTCCCACTTGGGACTCACAATCTTAATTCCCATTTTACAGATGAGGTAACAGGCACAGAGAAGTGAAGTGACTTGCCCAAGGTCACACAGCTGATATGTGGCAGAGGCAGGATTAGAACCCAAGACCTTTGACTCCCAAGCCCATGCTCTTTCCACTAAGCCACGCTGCTGTGTGGCCTTGGGCAAGTCACTTCTCTATGCTTCAGTTACCTCATCTGTAAAATGGGGATTAAAACTGTGAGCCCCATGTAGGACAGGGACTCTATCCAACCTGATTTGCTTATATCCACCCCAGCGCTTAGTACAGCCCCGGCACAACATAAGCACTGAAATACCACACACTATTATTATTAGTATTAGTATATAGCACGTAAGTGAATTTCATATTAATTTTTCAGGGCTTCTGGAATAGATCAATAGTATTTATTGAGCACTTGTGTACAGAGCACCGTACTAAGTGCTTGGGACAGTACGAGAATACATTGTTGGTAGATCTAATCCCTGCCCAGAAGGAGCTTGCAATCTACAAGAATCCTATTTAATAACATATAGGTTTATGGGGAAACACCCCCTAACACCTCTATTTAGAACAAAAACTACAGTTTAAAAAGAGCAAAAATGCAATGTGGGCTTAGTTTAAACTAACTTTTAGTCACAATTCCACACACTTTCCATTGAGAATATTCAGTTTGGTCTTAAAGAGCTAAGCAGCAGGTCTATGGTAGATTTTTTGGGGGGGAAGTCTTCTCATTTGCCTGGGATAGTTGATACCAGCAACCACTCACTCTCCTCCCCCATTTACTGTCAACCTGTTTGCACTCTGGGACTAGTATAAGGCCAACCAGGTTATCAGCAGTGGATTGGCAAGTGGAAAAGCTCTCTGGCCATCAGATTGATGTACTGACAGGTGGTTTCACTCATTCAATCCTATTTGAGTGCTTATTGTGTGCAGAGCTCTGTACTAAATGCTTGGGAAAGTTCAATGCAGCAATAAAGACCATCCCTGGCACAGTGAGCTCACAGTCCAGGGGGTGGGGGGAAGAGACAGACTTCAATATAAATAAAATTAGAGATACATATATAAGTGCTGTGGAGATGGAACTAATAATAATAATGGTATTTGTTAAGGCTTACTACGTGCCAAACATTGTAAGCACTGGGGTGGATACAACTTGTGTGACAAAGCTCTGCTAATATTTAGTGGATCTTCAGGTTCCCCTATACTGTGCCCTTACGCACTTTGAAACAACCCAGCCCCACAGCACTTACACAAACATACTTATACTCCACTATGGCCCCTCTAGATAATTTAATGTTAGTTGCCCTCTATTGACTGTAAGCATCTTGTGGGCAGGAATCACTTCTACCAACTCTTTTGTATTGTACTTTCCTAAGCACAGTAAACACTTAAATACAAGTGACTGCTTTCCAGGGCTAGGTACTGAGCATCAGACATGGCATTGTATTTAAAACAGCACTTCCCACTGGAAAAGTTGGTTAAGAGAAATATAACTGTGAACCCCGTGTGGGACAGGGACTGTGTCCAATCTGATTACCTTATATATACCCTAGTGCTTAAAACAGTGCTTGGTACAAAGTGCTTAAATACCATGATTATTCTAACTGCCTGAAGTAGACTGCAAGGAAAAAAAAAAAGAGTATTGTGAAGTGAACCAATGAATTTAGACAAAAGGACATATACTTTTCACCTTGATGATCATGATTGTCTCTTTTCCTAAATTAACCAAGTAAAATGGTAGGACCTACTTCAGTTGGTCTGGTAATCAATCATATTGAATGCTTACTATGTGCAGAGCATCGTATTATGTGCTCGGGAGAGTACAATGCAACAGGGTTGGTACACCCATTTCCCCCCAACAAGCTTACAGTCTAGAGGAATAAAACTCATAACTAACTGCCTGTGGAGGAGGGTAAGGAAAATGCACCAGGTCAAACAGGATCCTCGCTTGGGCCACTCGTTACCAAATTCTTTGGTGAAGCGTTAATTTTCCAATTGGGTATTGAGAGCACAACTGGATTTTCAGCAGAGGATTGTAGAATGTTCCATAGAATTTTTGTGGTGGAGATGTAGCCAAAATGAGCTGAATAAACAAGCTGGAGAAAGGATGTAAAGGGTCCCCTTGTACAGTAGAGGGTGTTTTTTTTTTTTTTTGTGGCTGACCACATTTGACAAAGAAACAGCTTATATAATTGCTCTTGCAGTTCATGCTGGAAATGTTGTTATTCCTTTAGCTAGTTTTGGTTAGGTTCCCCTTAACAGCTTTGCCGGTTTCTTTCGATAACTTCTTCATCCTCTAGATTCTAAGCTCATTGTGAACAGGGAACGTGACTATCAACTTTGTTGTAGCGTCCTCTCCCAAGTGCTTAGTACAGTGTTCTGTACAGAGTAAGCATTCAAATACCATCAGTTGACTGATGAGGCATCATTTTTCAGGAAGCTACAACTTCCTGAAAGCCTTCACAGTTAGTGATTGCAAACCCCAGTGATTATGACAGACCGATTCTCCCCTCATCCCATGAAAAGCACAGTCATCCACGTTCCACTTCATTCCCAAATTTTCCCCTCCAGTTAAGACGACATCCGCTTAGCACTCCAGTGTAGCATAGTCTTTCACGTGAATAATAGAATTATTCCTCTCCCTATAAGAGAGGATGAAAGCAGGAAGGGAAAGAAGAATTCTGGAATATCAGTACCTCAAATCCCAGAATTTGGAGACCTGAACTGAGCATACCCCAGCAAAGCATGAGAAACCCGGACCTGAAGTCAGAAGAACTTGATTCTAATCCCTGCTCCACCACTTGTCTGCTGTGTGACCTCGGGGAAGTCACTTCACTTCTCTGTGTCTCAGTTACCTCATCTGTAAAATGGGGATTGACTGTGAGCTCCACATGGTCCAGGGACTGTGTCCAACCTGGTCAACCTGTGTAGCTACCCCAGCGCTTAGTACAGTGCCTGGCACTTACTAAGTGCTTAGCAAATATTAAAAAAACACACTTGAGGAGAGATGACCAGTTAACCTAAAATAATCCCAATACCAGGCTGCAAATATTACCTCTAAAATTGTCCAGGACAGCCTCCAAAAATGCAAGATTATCCAAATGATGAAACTAGGTCTAAAACAGCACTTAAGACAGATTTCTGCCACGTATGAAATCTAAATCTTGTACTTGAACATATACTCCCTTAAAAAACACCACAACACAGAAAGGTGATTTTTGCAGGGGAGGAGAGTGAGTGGAATATCACTGAAAATCTGACTGATTTTTACAGATTGTGCTTTCTGGGAAGTTAAGATATTGGGGAGACTAATCATTTTCCTCCTTCAGGTGAACCAGTATTTTGAGTCAGAGTTGCACTGAATTCTCTCAAGCCTTTTGTATAATGCTCCATACACAGTAAGTACACAATAAATACCACTGATTAATCAAGAATAAAGGTGGGGAACTGGATCCTTGCAATAAAGAGGAACCGAGCCACTTGTTTGACCATTATGGGCCACACTTCTGCTCACTTATAAAGATTTGAATTTGTTTTTTGGTGTTTTTTTTTTTTTTAATTGTACTTAAGTGTTTTGTGCCAAGCACCATGCTAAGCACTGGGGTAGTTAATCAGGTGAAACTCCTTGTCAGCAGGGAACATGCCTACGAAATCTGCAATATTATACTCTCCCAAACCCTTAGTACAGTGCTCTGCGTACTGTAAGCACTTAATATGATTGAACAAATGAATGGATCTTCATTTTACAAATGAGGTAACTGAGGCCCAGAGAAGTTAAGTAACTTGCCCAAGGTCACAGAGAAGATAAGTGGTGGAGCCAGGATTAGAACCCTTGATCCTCTCACCCTCAGGCCCATGCTCTTTTCACTAGGCCATACTGCTCCTTTTTCAGGAGTGTTTTCTCTTTTAATCACTTTCAGATCCATGCTGCAGAGGCACTTGCAAAAAAAAAAAAAAAGAGACTTCTTTTGTTTGGCTTTGAAGTATTCTGTTTGTTTTTGTTAACTGTGAATTATGTAATGTTTTAATTACTGTTGTTGGTTATTATGATTGTATTTCAATGGTCTGTGGAGCTGCCGGAATGCTCTGGCAAAGAGAGGGGAACACTTTGTAAACAAAACCATGATAATTATTTTCACACCAAATCTAGGAATGGGCGAACCCAGCTGCTTGTTTGGTTCTTTGACTATCTCCAGCCCTTCTTCAACCGTTTTGTGTTCAATAAAACCCAAAAACACATTTGGCCCTGAGCGCTTTTCCCCTTGATTTTTAATCTTGTGTGCAATTTAAGGAAAATACAATCCATATGTTTCTGATTCATTTAAATCATGAAAACATTGGGTTTGGAGAGTTATTTGAAGTCCAAAATGCCTTTTGAGACATTTTTAATAAACTTTCCAAGTCCTATTTCTTAAAAACACAGAGTCACGTTTTGCCAAGGGTGAATGGACTCAGGTCTCGAAAGGTTTGGACTGGATTTGAAATTCCAAACTCGTGAATTTTGAACTTGGTAAAACAAGGTCTGCCATCCCTGTCAGAAACATTGAGCCCTTAGCACACTGCATGGCTTCCTGTAAGTCTCTGAAGCTTGACAGTCAGAGGTTATACAGACATAGAGCATTTTAAATAGTCTTCCTACTTCAAGGGGAGTTAGTCCCTCTGCTTGTTTGTTTCCCCTCCCATTTAGCTGGAGCTCTACACCTGAGGATGTATCCTGTTTGGGGGGCATTTGGGGAATTTTTCCCATCTCCACCTACTTATCGCAACGTTGAAACATTCTGGAAGCGAGTCCCTCTGCCCCATCTGACAAAGGGTACTGGCAAGGCAGTTTTCCATCCAACATCCCAGAGGCCGGCCTCAAATCAATCCCCTTGTGGACTTTGGCCCCCGTAGCAAGGAAACCTCCCAACTCAGAATGCCTTAGAGCCATCTCCAGTCCAGAAGCAGCTGGGCAAGGCCAGTAGTGAGGAGGTATAAGCTTAAAAGTAGGTTGTGACCATCATCGGGCAACTTGACCCTCTTCACTGTGAAAGAGAAGGGTCCATCCCTCGTAGACCTGCAGAGGCTCAGTTCTTTCAGGCTTAAGTGAACTTCTACCCACCAAACCCCCCACCCCCGGATCTCAGCCGCAGCTAACGAAAGGGGGCTTTCTAACGAGGGCCTATTGTCACACTTCACCCCAGCTGGTCTGGAAAACATTAGGCTTTCTTCAAGCAGCCAAGTCAAGCTTGCCAGGGCCCGGTTTCCTCACCCAGTCTTCCCGCTTGGCCCTCTGCCACGCGCAACTGTCCTAGCAAGTCGGCGGCCCCCAGCTCCCCCTGGCCCCTTGCCTGGACTCTAAAGACTGCCCCGAGGGCTCCCCAAGTTGCAGCAGGATGAGGCAAAGAGGCTAGGGGGATGGGTGGGAAAAAAAAAAGCCACAAAATGCTGTCAACTCCAGGGTCCATGCTGGGAGGGCGAGGTGGCTGGATGGGTGGTAAGGACTTCTATCTGCAACGCTGAGTCTCCAATAATTTTGGCGCTTTGTGCTGGGAGGCTTCCCCTGGGCAAATGGGAGCCAGATAGTAGGGGTAGGGTTTCAATTTCCAGAAATTCCAAGTGAGCGGTGCCTGGGTGTTCCTTCTCTAAATGGCACTGCTGAGGCTTGGAAGCCTTCCATCTCTAGACGGGCCCAAGAGAACTCGAGCCTGGTGACTACCAAATAAAACTCACTAGGAGAGAGCGCTCCATTTTCCTTCAGACCTCCTGTGGGACTTGGAACACTTATCGGAACCTCATCGGTAGAAGGGGATGAAATCCCTCTTCTCCCACCTAGATTGTGAGCCCCATGTACTAGTAATAATAATAATAGTACTAGTTAGGTGCTTACTATGTGTCCAGCAATGTTCTAAATGCTGGGGTAGGTGCAAGTTAATCAGGTTGGACACAGTCCCTGTCTCACATGGGGCTCAAGCCCTTAATCCCCATTTTACAGATGAGGTAACTGAGGCCCAGAGAAGTTGTGACTTGTCCAAGGTCACACAGCAGCTGTGTGGCAGAGTGGGGATTAGAACCCAGGTTCTTCTTCTGATAGGGATTGAGTCTGACCTGATTACTTTCGATGCCACTAGCACTTAGCACAGGACTTGACAAAGTAAATGCCTAGTTTTTTTTAATATGGCTTGTTAAGCACTTAGAATCTATCAAACACTGTGCTAAGCACCGAGTCAATCAAGTGATACAAAGTTCCCATCCCAAATGGGGCTCACAATCAAGTAGGAGGGAGGACAGGTACTGATTCCCCATTTTACATTTGAAGAAACTGAGGCACAGGGAAGTGACTCGCTCAAGGTCACACAGCACGCAAGTGGCAGAGCCAGTAGTAGAACCCGAGCCCTCGATTTATCCTCCAGGCCACACTGCTTCCCACTGCTTAATACCATTATTATTTAATTGGGAACATGATTCAAATTGGGATTCTTTATCCTCCTCCACCACAGCACCCCTGCCCCTCTTCACTTCGGCACTTACTTTTATCCACCCACCCACATACTTTTCTCATTTTCTTATAACGTTTCAGTTCAAATTAGGTACTGACAGCTGGACACTGCAGGAAAAGGATAAAAAGTTCATTACTTTATGCAGGTTCCAGCGTCCAATGGTTTGGTTAAAGCCTGGATGACGATCCAGATATTTGCGTGCTTCTAAAAGCCACACAAGAGGTTCAACTAGAATTGTTTTAAATGTGCCCTTAACGTTCCCAGAATATTTCTTAAAATTTCCACTAACATCGGTGATGCTATCCATTGCAGGAAATGTCCGACAATTTCTACAAGGGAAACAGGCAGCAGAGCTGCTGACAGTTTCATCCAACACCCCAAGGTGGTGATGGCTCCAAGCCCCTGATTTCCTACTTCTTTTCTAACAATCCCAGCTTGAGTGACCTCTATCTCCATCCCCTGCAAAGGGAGGCTTGAGTAGAGCAGCCCTGAGAAAACAGCTGCAAGCAAAATATACTGCTTCTCCCTATCCTCCCAACCTCCTGCCCTTTAAACCATTCTCATTTTTCAATCAATTAATTTAATGGCACTTTAAGGCCAGGTCAACGCAGCCATAGCCGGGCGGAGAGGGTTATGCTAGCTATTATCCTGGTAGTTCAAGGGAAAAACTCTGGCTTAATCTGAATTCCTCAGGTAGCCTTGAAACCCTCTGGACTCGGGGTGAAGACCTGGCAGAGAGATTCTTTTAGGTCCCCTGCCTGAACGCCCAATATTATTTTCTTTAAAACCACAACAAATATTTCAGTGCTCCCTTAAAGAAAGCAAATGAAGAATCAATATCAGAAATCCAGTATCCCTTGGTGACTCAGGTGACTATTCATCACTATTTTCCTTTAAATAAATCCCCACGGGTGTGCTAAATCCTGAACAACTGCACATTCAGGGCAATAACCTTGTCTTTCTTCTAGACCGTAAGCTCCTTGTGGGGAGGGAATATGTTCCCCAGCTCAACTGTTTTGTACTTTCCAAACGCTCAGTACAATGTGCTTCATTTGGTAAGCACTCAACTATGATTAAATATGTACTAACAGTTCCCTTAAGCCAACAAGTTCAGCCCAATACATGATGATGATGGAATTTAAGTGCTTACGGTGTGCCAAGCACTATTCCAGACAGGTACCTGGTCACCTGAGGAACCAGCATGGCCTGGAAATCAGAGGACCTGTGTTCTAATGTCAGCTCCATCACTTGTCTGTTGGGTGATCTTGGTCAAGTCACCTCATCCGTAACATGTGGATTAAGACTATGAGCCCTATGTGCAACAGGGACTATGCCCAAACTTCTCATATCTACCCCGGTGCTTTATTTAGTGCCTAAAACAATGAGTACTACATAAAAAACAACAACAAAAACCACACCCATTGCCTGTCTGCCAACTCACAATATACTTCTCTATCCCTTACCTAACTGGGTCCTTTGTTTCCACCCCATGCCTTCCCCCTAGATTGGAAACTCAAGCGCAGGAATAATGCCTAGTAATTCTATGGCAGTCTACCAGGCATTTAGCACAGTGCTCTGCACAGAATGAGTACTAAGTATGATTGACAGGTAACAGCAAACAAAATGCCAAATACAGTAGATCTAAAAAATAACAAGTAGATTCAAATGATAAACACAAATAAACACATGAAGGTTAGTTAAATAGACAAGGGAGGTTGACTTATGCATGATGAGCAAAGTGACTAGAATGGTCTAGTGGAAAAAGTCTGAGAAGCAAAAGATCAGAATTCTAATCCCTGTACTACCATTTCCATGCTGTATGACCTTAGGCAAGTCACTTAACTTCTCTGGGCCTCAGTTGTTTTATCTGTCAACTGGAGATGCTAAACCTGGTTCTCCCTCCCTCCTACATTGTGAGCCCCATATGAGATCTAGCCTGATTATTTTTATCCACCCAAGTGCTTAGGACAATTCTTGGCAGATAATAATAGCTCCTTGTGGGCAGGAAATGTATCTGTTTATTCTTATATTGTATTCTCAAGTGCTTGGTACAGAACTCAAATACAACTGAGTGAATGCAATACTGTTATTACTATTATTAATAAAATGAGAGACTCAAGCAAGGTATGTCTCCTGGAGAATGACCTTTTATAAGGGGTTTGAAGGAGGAGTTTGGTTTAATAAAATCAGTGGGGCCAAAAGTGTCCCAGCGAGGGAGAAGGGGAGAACTATGATTCCAAGATAGAAGAGAAAAGTACAACACACAACTAATGGCTTTGGTTGGGAGCAGCTAGTTTGCTCCCAAAAGTGGAGTTTTTTGATTGAAGAAGCTAGTAAGTTTCTGCTCACTTCCATCAAAGCTCAGCTGTCTCCATGGACAGGAGTTATCCAGGGAGAGGTCAGTGAGCTAACAAAGGTAGATAATGGTGCAGCTATCCTGGAGACAACTTTAAAAATGAAAAGAAGCAAAATAGTAAGCCACAACATCCTACCTCACCAAGTAGGTAAGGTCCACGCTGCTGCTCTGTAAATTTCACAGGCCCAGAAAGGTCTCCCTAAGACAAGAATGGTGATCAAGCACCCCATGTGACTTTTATATCCAATCACTTACATCCCGAAGGCTTCTCTTCTGGTTGCCCCCGCCCTCATTAGCTGCAGCAGATTAGTCAATTAACCACCAACTCTCACTTCCAAACCCTCAGGAGTGGAGAGATGGCTCTCCATGAAGAGATATGGTGCATCATGATTGTTTTCATGGCCTGTTGGGTCGTGTATTTTCTTCCTACCCATTTGGCTTTACTGTCCCATTATTGCCTTAAGGCAAGGGTTGCATAAGCTTGAATTTTAGTGCTCGCTTTTGACCCATATGAGATGTGGGTTTTCCAGATCGAGCTAACCTAAGCCCAGTGGTTCTGAGCCCAGACCATTTTGGTAGCCGTTAAACAGGCTGGGCAAGCACTCAGACCGACCTCTAACCAAAGGCCAAGGCCCATAACAGGTACATTCATTAATTCATTCAATCGTATTCACTGAGTGCTTACTGTGTGCAGAGCACTGTACTAAGTGCTTGGAAAGTACAATTCAGCAACAAATAGAGACAATCCCTACCCAATAACGGGCTCATAGGCTACAGACAACAAAACAAGACTAGTATACAGGCATCAATAGCATAAACATAAATAAATAGAATTATAGCTATATATACATCATTAATAAAATAAATAGAATAATAAATATGCATATATATACACAAATGTTGTAGGATGGGGAGGGAAGTAAAGCGGAGGGAGGGAGTAGGGTGATGGGGAGGGGAGGAGGAGCAGAGAAAAAGGGGGCTTAGTCTGGGAGGCCTCCTGGAGGAGGTGAGCTTTCAGTACACATCATTCATTCATTCAATCGTATTTATTGAGGGCCTACTATGTGCAGAGCACAGTAAGTGATTGGTAGAGTACTATATAACAGTGAACAGACATATTCCCTGCCCATAATGAGCTTACAGTCTAGGAGGAGCCTCCTCTGCATAGGAAATGAGGCACACTCCAGAGAACCACAGTTTATCTAACTTCATTCTGAAAATGCCAGGTTGTCCAGAAACCACAGATTCTATTTGCTGGCAACTTTGGTCTTCCTGAATCTGCACACCGGTTTCCCCTTCTTCCTACTGCCATTACTTGCTAGGTTAGTTCCTAACAGAGAATGATGAACCTTCAGCCAATGGACTAAGAAGACTGAGTCAATTGCCTTCCCCTTCTTTACAGTCAAAACTAATGCTATTTAGGTTTTGCTTCACTGACACATTGCTTATTTGCTACTTGGGGATTTTTTGCATCTTCCTTCCTCTGTTTCTAAGGCCAGCTCCGTCCCCCAGCCTTCTTCTAGGTCCTCTCAGTCTCTCCCTTGGCTTTCTTCTAGCTCAGTCTCCTCCACTCCCTTCCCAGCTCCTTCATCTTTCCCAGCTAAGTACTCTTCCTTCCCCATTCTTCCTACATCCTGATGTTCCTCCCTCTGTTCCCCTTCATCTACTTCCCTTTTCCTCAGCCCTATTTTTTACCCTCAGCCCCCACCTTCTCCTCCCCCACCTCACTTCCCCTCCCTTCTCCTTACCCCCTTCCTTCTCCTCACTGCAGACTTTCCCTTCACTCCCCCTTCCTTCCCCTCCCTTTTCCTCAGCCCTCTCCCTTCCCTTTTCCCCAGCCTACTTCCTTTCCTTCCCTTCTCCTCAGTCTCCTTCCTTTCCCTTCCTTCTCCTCAGTCTTCTTCCTTGTCCTCAGCCTCTTCCCTTCTCTTTGCCTCTCCTCAGCTTCCTCCCTTTCCCTCCCTTCTCCTCAGCCCCTTTCTTTTCCATCCCTTCTCCACAGCTACTTTTCTTTTTCCTTCCCTTCCCCTCAGGCTTTTTCTTCTTTTTCCTTTTCTTCCCTTCCCCTCAAATGTCTCACTCCTTCTCCCTCCCTTCCCCTCTGTTCTCAGTGCCCTCTCCCTCTCTAAGCTCCTGCCTGTTCCGCCTATCTTCCTTTCCTGGCTGTCCATTCCCTGTCTCTCCACCGGGCCTACAAAGTTCCCCACACGCACACCTACACGGCTCGGGGACGTTTTAGAAATAGATTAAAAACTAGTATTTGTAGGGCTTCTTATACTTGCCTCTGCAGGTCAACTACTTCTCTTACCAGGAAAGAAAAGAAAAGGTCAAAAAACTCTACCTGGGAGTTAGTTTGTCAAACTCCCCTTCAGACAGCAGGACTTTACATGTTAATGCAAGTGTTTGCCCCTGTGTCAATAGCCCCTATTGTGTGCATTTGTAACACAAGATTTACAGTAAAGCTTGCAACATTTTTCAGGCATAATGAGCGTTTATTCACCATCCCAGGTCTGTAAGCAGAGGCCTGACAAGTAATTATTGACACATTGTGTAGAAATAAAAGCAGTGGGCGAACTGCTGTTTCAGATAGCAGCCGTGGGCCCAGGGAGGGAAGGGCCGTGTCAAAAGAGTGACAGTCTTGGTGCCCAACATTGTCAAAGAGATTTTGACTTGCTCTGTTCCATGTGCCCCACTGTATTTGTGCACCCTGTCACTTCAGGGTGACATGCCAAAACATGAGGGGTGCTCCTTTTCTCATGCTAATGCTTCGCAGTGACAGCTTTGCGATCCCCCTCTGGCTGGGCTAGTGCTCAACAAGTCAAGGTGTGACAGCAGCTAGATCCCTTTATCCCGGGACTCAGGGAAACACAGGCCCAGCTGCCTGATAAATTACTCCTCCATTCCCCCTCCCTCTCTCACCCCAAACTCCCATGCCCCTTTATATCAGTATCTACTTAGCACCTAGAACCAAATCCAGGGAAAAAGCCAGTTGGATTCCAAGATTCCCTGGGAAAGTGAATATGGTGTGTATTCTTGTCAGTCGGTCAGTCAGTTGTATTTATTGAGAGCTTACTGTGTACAAAGCACTTGGGAGATTACTATGCAACAATAAACCGACACATTTCCTGCCCACCAGTTCTGGATCATCTCTACCGAAGGCTCCCCAGGTTCTCCTCTGGCCCAGCTTTGGGGTGCTTTAGTGGAAAATACTAGGCACCAGTCCAGTTTTGGCCACTTTAAATTCATCTTTACCTACTCTAAATCTGCCCTGTCTTCTGCTCACCAATACTACTTTTTCTTCCTCCAGGCCAGTGCTTATGGTCTCCACAGATTATTCCAGGCATTTAACAACCTCCTGAAGACTCCAGTGAACCTCATCTTCCACCTCTCTTACATCTGATGACTTTGCCAACTACTTTGTTAACAAAATTCATAGCATGAGGAGTGTAGTCCCCAAAGTTACCTTCACAACTCCTTCACACCCACAGTTCCAGTCTCTCACCCTTCCCTGCTTCTTGCCTTCAAAAGAGAAGCAGCGTGGTCTAGTGGATAGAGCACAGGCCTGTGAATCAGAAGGACCTGAGTTCTGATCCCACTCCACCACTTGTCTGCTATGTGACTTGGGGCAAGTCACTTAACTTCCCTATGCCTCAGTTACCTCATCTGTAACATGGGGATTGAGAATCTGAGCCTTTATGTGGGACAGGGATTGGATCCAACCTGATTCCCTCATGTCTACCCTAGAGCTTAACACTGTGTCTGGCACAAAGCACTTAAATACCATAAAAAAGGTATCTCTTCTACCTGATCCTAAGACCCCCCATACCATCTCAACTTCTAAACGCACTTGTCCTCACTCTTCATCCCTGCCTGCCTGCATTCCTCACCTGCTCAGTCTCTGATGGTTCCTTCCTCTCTCCCTTTAAACACACAGCTAGATAGAGTGAAAGTTTGACTATTTTTTTTTATTATTGAGTGAAAGGAGGGTGAGGAAGACGTTTGTATTCCAGACCAACTCACTTTGAAATGAGCCTGACCTTGATACTGTGGGGGTGGGACAATAACAGTACAACAGATTAGAACTGGAGAGAGCAGTGACTCTTACCAGCCTCCAGAAGTTGATAAATGAGTGCTTCAGCATAGTAAATGGTAACTCCAATGGCCCAAGGATTTTTTTCAGGGTTTTATGTCTTGGATGTCTGGCCTCTGCCCAAATTTAATGACTGATGAACACCCCAGCTCCCCTCAACCTCCAGAATGCTCTAGGGCCACTTGAGGTTTGGGTTAAACCTAGGATGACCTAGGGACCCATTTTGTCCTGCTACTGGCCCAGGAGGAAGACAAGAGGAAAAGGAGATAGCCTAGTGACTGGGCCTCTCCTTCCTGACTCAGAATACCTCTGGAGAGCTAGGGTGATTCTGGAGTACTCAAGGATTCTGATGGTATCAGAAATTCTGGGTGAGTTTAGCTGCAATTAGTCTCCTCCAGAATCCACTGAGATTAATCAGAATTGAAGAGATCCTCACTCATAATCGTGCTATTTGCTAAGCGCAGACTATGTCCAAGAGCGGTACTCAGCACTGAGATAGACACAAGATAATCAGGTTGGTGACATTCCCTGTCCCAAAGCCTAATGGATATTTAAGTCCCATTTTATAGATGAGGAAATTGAGGCACAGAGAAGTGAACATATCCGAGGTCTCATAGCAGGCAAGTAGGTCCTCACAAGCGCTTGCCCTTTCTTTCCAATGGTATTTGTTAGGCGCTTAACTATGTGCCAGGCACTGTTCATTCATTCAAGTATATTTATTGACTGCTTAGTGTGTGCAGAGCACTATACTAAGTGCTTGGGAAAGTACTGTTCTAAGCACTGGGGTAGTTACAAGGTAATCATGTTGGATACGGTCCATGTCCCTCATGGGGCTCAAAGATTTAATCCCCATTTTACAGATGAGGGAACTGAAGTTAAGTTTGTAGTTTTGTAAGAAGGTACCTTATTGAGAAGCAGCATAGCATAATAGAAAGAGCACAGTCATGGGAATCAGGGGACCTGGCTTCTAATCCCGCTACGCCACTTGTCTGCTCTGTGACATCTATTACGTCTTCCCAAGCACTTAGAGTTCCCTGCGCACAGTAACTGCTCAGTAAATACCATTCACTGATTATTTGATTGATTAGAAACATGGTCAAAGATGCATTTAACAATAATAATAAAAATGATGGTATTTGTTATGTGCTTACTATGTACCAGGCACTGTACTATGTGCTGGTGTGGATACAAGCAAATCAAGACAGACACAGTCCCCGTTCCACAAAGGGTTCACAGTCTCAATCCCCACTTTACAGATGAGGGAACTGAGGCACAGAGAAGTGAATAGACTTGCCCGTCAGAGAGCAGACAAGTGGCAGAGTCAGAATTAGATCCCATGACCTTCTGACTCTCAGGCTCCTGCTCTACCTGCTACGCCACGCTGCTTCCCTGCATTCAAAGAAGCAAAATGGAGTTCAAAGCAGGAAGGAAGCTGCCTACCATTTCCCAACTCTAGAAAGTGTCTAGCAGGAAACCTTGAAAGTGCACATTAACAGCTGGCCACTCTCGGGAAAATATCGAAGTAACTCTCTAAGGTCGTGGGGAAATCCTACAATTATCTATCCTACTTCCTCTGGGCAGCAACATGAGAGGAAGAGCTAATTGCGATAAGTTCTCTCTTAATTCTCAGTTCTCACCAAGAAGCAACAAAGTCTAGTGGAAGAGGCCTTCCCCGAATAAACCCATTTTTCCCTGGCTCCCTCTCCTTTCTGCATTGTTTATGCACTTGGATCTGTGACCTTTGGACATTTGATATTCACCCCACCCTCAACCTCACAGCACTTATATACATATCTTTAAATTATGCAATCTAAATTATTTATTCATAACAACATCTTCCTCCCTCTCTAGACTGTAAGCTCACTGTGGGAACGTGTCTGCCAACTCTGTTGTATTGTACTCTCCCAAGTGTTTGGTACACTGCTCTGCACATTGTAAGCGCCCAATAAATACCATTGATGATGATGATGATGGAAAGGACATGGGCCTGTTAGGTGGCTATGCCACTCTTCTGCTGTGTAACCTTGGGCAACTCACTTAACTTCTCTGTGCTCCAGTTTCCTCATCTGTAAAATGGAGATTCACTACTTTTTCTTCCTCCTATTTAGATGGTGAGCCCTAAGTGGGACAGGAACTATATCTAATCTGCTTCAACTGTTTAGGCCTCAGTGCTTAGTACCGTTCTTGGCATGTAGCAAGCTCTTGACAAATGCCACGGTTATTATTAGTTCCCCTATAGGGTTGACTCTCTTATAGTTCACTTCGTTGTTCATCCCTTCTAGAAAGGGGGGATATCTGGGTTACTTTCCCAGCTCTATTTGTTTACTATTTGTCAAGACCATTAGCCCTGCTAGACTTCATTATGATGTACTTTCTCAAGTGCTTGGTACAGTGATCTGCACACAGTAATCGCTCAGCAAATATGATTGATTGATAGACTTCCATCACCCATCTAAAGAAATGGAGGCTCAAAGAACCTTTCTCTCAGGTTTAGCTGGATACATACAAAGGGCACTGATGTTCTTACATCGGTTATCATTTTAACTTTGATCCATTTAGGCTTATCAACAGTGTTTAAAGGGATTTAAGGTTTTATGTGCATCTAGAAAACCATAAAAGGAGCTCTCTGATGGTCCCATAATGTTGGTGTGAAGCATGAATAACAGCAACAAGCTCCCTAGAATGTAAAGAAATAAATTCCACGGCACCGTAAAGATGAATTCAATTCTCTTTTTCTCCAAGTAGATGTTTCTCCCCTTCATATGCTCTTTGGATCCTGGAACTTGCCCTTCCTCAGTGCCCGCTGATTAGTCTCCTGTTATGTGCAATGGTTTCCAGGACAGAATGTTTCTACGATTACCTCCAACCGTTGGGAACCTGTAAAATGGAGGTGAACTGCCTAATACTCTTACGTTTTAAACAATGTGAGCCAAAACCACATAGGTCCTGTCAGGTTACAACTAACTGTAAAAACAGATTTCTCAGAAAAATTCTCCCCCCCTCCAAGCTATGTTCCCTGCCGGTGATTTCTGGAATGGTGGAAATCTATTGTTAATGAGGTGCGAGTGAAGCCCGGATTGCAATGTGCTGCCACTGTCTATTGCGCCTGCAAGTGTCCATAACCCTGAGAGCTAAACACCATAAGCAGAATGTTCTCGTTCTGATGTGCAGGGAATTACACACGTAATGCTTCATAAATTTGCACAATTCATCTCAGATAATGCTAATGGACTTGTACACATAAATCCCCCCCCATATACAGACAAAATGAAATGAGAACATAGCCCTGTAGATGCAGAATATCTTCTGAAATAGGAAGTCCTGAAAAGCTCGAACATGTTATTGTTTTAACCCCTTTCCTTCTGCTTGCCTGAGACTTTCTGGATGTATGTATGGAGAAAACTGGATCTCCATCGTTGGAGGTTAAATTCATCAATTGACCATTTATATTTATTGAGCGCTGCTTGCAGAGCACTGTCCTAAGCGTTTGGGAATGTACGATATGGTAGAGTTGGTAGACACGTTCCCTGCCCACAGCAGGCTAATGACGGTGATAACTCTGACATTTCACAAAGAAGCTCTACTTTCACCTGAATGAATTCAACCTTTAATTTAACCCAGATCAATCAATCACTTGATCAATGGTATTTATTGAGTGCTTCCTATGTGCACAGCACAGTACTAAGCGCTTGGGTGAGTATAATGCAACGTTCCCCACCCCTAACCAGTCCAGATACCTTATGGTAGGAGGACATCCACTTTAAAGTGCTCAATGAGCTCTCACTTCCTATATTACCTCACTTATCTCCTTCAACTTGGCCCACACACTTCACTCCTCCTATGCCAACCTACAAACTCTACCTCAGTGTCATCAATCAACTAATCAATTGCATTTATCGAGTGCTTACCGTGTGTATCGCACTGTACTAAGCACTTCGGAGAGTACAGTACAGTACATAACCATCCATCTGTAATTTATTTTAATATCTGTAATCTGGCAGCTCCTTGCGGGCAGAGGTTGCTTCTACCTATTCCACTGAATTACTCTCCCAAGTGCTTAGCACACAGTAAACACTCAATAAATACCATTGATTGATTGATTGATTAGGGAGACTAAGCCTTACAAAGAGTTCCTTTCTCCAGCTCTAGACTGTACACTCACTGTGGACAGGGAATGTGCCTGTTAAGCTGTGTGACTGTGGGCAAGTCACTTAACTTCTCTGGGCCTCAGTTACCTCATCTGTAAAATGGGGATTAACTGTGAGCCTCACGTGGGACGACCTGATTACCCTGTATCTTCCCCAGCGCTTAAAACAGTGGTCTGCACATAGTAGGCGCTTAACAAATACCAACATTATTATTATTATTATTATTATATTGCTATATTGTACTCTGTCAAGCGCTTAGCATAGTGCTCTGCACTGGGAAAGCAAATAAATCTGATTGACTAATGAACAATTTTGAACCTGATCCTCTTAAAACACTTTCCTAGTCCTATGATTTTCTTAAATGTTATTTTGCTTCTCTAATACCCAGTTTTCTGGGTGAGAGCACAGAGCCTCAGCAAGTGGAAGGAGGAGAAATATCAAGTGAATTTAGAACAGGAGGAGAGGATTAAAGTTCCTTATTGTCTGTAATTCTTCAGTTCTTGCATGATTTTCCTATCTGCTTGTATCTGTAACCTAAAGGTCGCCCAGTGAACTTTTCCCTTCTCTCAAACTAAATCTTCTGACTTCCTCCCGTCTTGGAGAGTAAGCTCCTTCAAGTAAGAGGCTATGTCTTGAGCACCTGTTGTACTTCCCAAATGGTTAATACAGTGCCTTGCATTCAGAGTGTGCTCAGTAGATATCATCACTTTATTTTTAAAAGGTATTGTTAATCACTTAGTAGGTGCCAGGCACTGTATTAAAGCTCTGGGATAGATCCAAGATCATCTAGACTGTGAGCCCGTTGGGGGCAGGGACTGTCTCTATTTGTTGCTGAATTGTACTTTCCAAGCGCTTTGTCCAGTGCTCTGCACACCGTAAGCGCTCAATAAATATGGTTGGATGAATGAATGAATCAGGTTCGACACAGTCCGTGTCCCCAGTGGGACTCACAATCTTAATTCCCGTTTTACAGATGAGGAAATTGAGGAACAGAGAATTTAAATGACTTGCCCGAGGTGATACAGCAGACGAGCAGCAGAACCGGGATTAGAACCCAGGTCTTCTGCCTCGCAGGCCCGTCCTCTTTCCGTTACGCCATGCTGCTTCTCATGTCTTACTTCTACTCGTATTAAAAAGAGAGTCAACCTGTAGCTGCTGCCAAGAGATTTCTATACTGCCTGACCATATTTTTGGTCGGCTAAAAATTCCCAGAGAAATGGTGCTAGAGCGGGGCAAACTTCAAGAGGACTACTACCGTTAAATATAGCGGGGCAGGCCAGACCCCATCAGAAACACAAGATTCTGCAAGTCTCCAACAACTAATCGATGTGCTGATATAAATCTGCTTTCAGCAGTTCAGAACCGCTCTATTAAAAGGCCTATTATTAGATATTCATTTTGCATTTCCAATAAGCCTCAACTCTGCAGTTCAAGTGTGTTGGCTCTGATTAAAGGTTGGGGTTGGCTTCCAGCAGGATCAAGCAGGGCACCTGACAGTTCACCCAACAGCATTCACAGCTAGAAGATTTTCTCAGCTCCTTCATGACTCTTTCTTCCTAGCCTTTCTCCTATATTGGACTCTTCCAAGTGCCTAGTATCGTGCTCGGCACACCGTAATTGCTCAATAAATACCATTGATTGTTTGATTGATTCAGATCCATAGTATCAACTGGAGTGCTCCTCTCGAGCCTGCTGAACCTCTTTCCTCTCCATAATCCTTTTATCCAAACCCCTTAAAGAGCATTACAATAAGTGACAGGATTCCTGTAGGGAGGTAGAGGCTCCGTTGTTTGGCACACCATCATAGAATAAAAGGACTATAAATGAAATACTAACAAGCCTTTCCTTCACTCATGACAATAACATAACTTATTAAGCACTTACTATGTAGCAAGCACTCTGTTAAGCATTAGAGTAGACACAGACATGTGAGAAATCAGCATGGCCTAGTGGAAAACTCTAGGAGTGGGAGTCAGAGGACCTGGGCACTAAGCCCAGCACCACCACTTATCTGCTGTGTGACCTTGGGAAAGTCACTTAGCTTCTCTGTGCCTCAGTTACCTCATCTGCAAAATAAGGATGAAGACTATGAGCTCCCCCCTCTAGAATGTAAGCTCACAGTAGGCAGGGAATGTGTCTGTCTGTGGTTTTACTGTACTCTCCCAAATGCTTAATACAGTGCTCTGCATATAGTAAGTGCTCAATAAATATGATTGAATGAATGAACTTGGACTACGTCCAACTTGACTGTCACGCACCTACCCTAGTGCTCAGTACAGTGTTCTACACACAGTAAACGTTCAATAAATACGGCTGAATGAATGAACCCTAGAGCCATTCGTCTAAGCCCACGGTGAGGCTACTCTCCGAGTGTCCAAGCTCTCGCTGAGCATCAACTGGGACCCGACTGGCCACCCCTGACACCAGAGCCCTTTCCCTGAGCAGGCCGTAGTGACGCTGTCGTATCTCAGCAGGCTGCTGGCGGGAGGCCTGAGGTGCCAGTTCTAGTCCGTGGCATTCCTCCTGCCGCCTCGGATGGCGTAGCGAGGGGCAGCAGTTGTCGGTCATCCCGTGACCAGCCGGGACGCGACGATGGAGGGGGGTGGCGCCTCTCCGGGATGCCGTCTGGGAACGGCTCCGCTGGTGCGGAGCGACGATAATGATGGATGAGCAACATCCTGCAAGTGGCAGCCACGAGATACCCAAACGCGCCGCTTAGTGAGGTTAAGCCCGCGATGTCTATACAGTGGGTCTATTGCCGGAGTCTATTGTTCAGGGAGATTGCTTTTCAACAAGCTGACAGGGTGCAGCTGTCTCGCTCTTTGGAAGGCATTCTTTCCCTTTCGAATACAGGCTCCCCCGAGGATTCTGCCACAGTGATCTGGCTTTGATAGCTGGGAAGCCATGCGGCTAGCCTCATTTATCCCAGTGAAGGGAGGGTTTCTTGGAATTTTGACAGATTTGTCCATCGAGTGTCACTGACACAGGCAGAGTGGAAACAGAGAGAATCAGACCAATGGGAGAATGTCACTGGGAGCCTTAGAGGCGAGGAGTAACAGCGGTTGAACTGTGGAGTGAGTGGGGAAAGAGAGACCGTCAGATTATTGGCCTGAGCACCACCTTGTGAAAACAAAAAAGCAAGAACAGGTCACAGGGCTGCTAGATTGTAAGCTCCTTGAAGACAGAGATAATGTCTACCAACTAGACGGTGTTTTGCATCCAGAAAGCATTAAAAAAAAGCCATAGGTTGATGGATAGATGGTTGCATCTGAGATAGAAAGACCAGAACCACATGGATCCATCAGTGGTGTTTATTAAGCCCTTACTCTGTTCTAAGTACTTGGAAAAGTACAGTACAGTAGAGTTGATAGGCACGATCCCTGCCCTTGAGGAGCTTTCAGTCTAGGGGGGAGAAAGGCATTAAAATAAGCACTTAGTACAGTGCTCTGCTCACAGTAAGTGCTTAATAAATACGATCGAATGAAAATAAGTTACAGATAGGGGAAATTTCAGGGTGTAAGGATAAGTGCCTAAGTGATTAAAGGGTACAGATCCAAGTGCAGAGGGGAGGGAAATGAGGGCTTAATTAGGCACGTGATTTTTGGAGGGCTTTGAAGGTGGGGAGAGAGGTTGGTCTGTCATATATGAAGTGGGAGGGATTTCCAGGCCAGAAGCAGGACGTGGGCAAGGTGTGGACAGTGAGGTAGACAAGGTAGGGGTACAGTGAGTGAATTTGGCATTTGAGGAGCAAAGTGAGTGGGTTGGATTGTGGTAGGAGATCACTGGAATAAGATAGGAGGGAGAAAGCTGGTTGAGTGCCTTACACCAGATGGTAAGGACTTTGTGGATGGACAGCCGCTGGAGGATCTTGGCCAGGAGAACAACTCTTTGCGCAGGGCAGAAATTCTTGCTTTACCATCGGTTGAGCAAATGGGGTATAGAAAGCTATAGGATTTTCTATGTCACCAGTTTCCACCTAGCCTCATTCAGACCTGGCATCCAGCATACAGAGAGAAGACACTGAACATCAGATTGAACAAAGCCTTTGATGCCAGGGTGCAAGAACAGTTCCGCACTGGCTTTTTGGGGAGTGGAAGTGTTTTCCCAATCCTTTTCCCATCATCTCTAGATCATCTGGAGTGGATCCACTTTATAAAGAAATGTCATGGGTTCTAATTCGGCTCTGCCACTTGTCTGCTGTGTGACCTTAGGCAAGCCACTTTGCTTCTCTGGGCCTCAGTTAACTCATCTGTAAAATGGGGTTTGAAAATGAGTCTCACCTGGGGCAGGGACTCTGACCAACTTGATTTGCTTGTATCCACCTGAGCACTTAGTACAGTGTCTGGCACACAGACTTAATACCATTAAGCACTTAATACCATTATTATTATTATTATTATTATATGTTTAATTGATTTTATGTAAATATCCTGGATCTGAGGTCATTCTTCTAACAAATCTAGACAAGAGTGATAGGGGATATATGGGTCAAAATGTCCTCTCAGCCATTACACATCTTTCTTTCATGTATGTCATCTCTAACCCTAAACCAATCCAATCCACTTAAACATTTGCTTTTACTGGGCTAGAGTTGGCATCATTTTTGAATCTTTCTCTTTGTATCATAGGGCTCTCAAAGTCCAAGAGATTTCTCTCCACATCTTCATCTGCACTTCAGACTGGTCTGTCTTCTGCTGTTACCTCCAAAAGCTCAGCTAGGATGTCATATTATTGGAGACGGTGCCTCTAGACTGTAAGCTCCCTGCAGACAGGTATTCTGTCTTATCAACTCTATTGCACTGCACTTTCCCAAACAGTTCAGTATCCTGCGGGCAGTAAAAACTCAATGAATACCATTAATTGATTTGCCACATCTTCAGAACGTTTGTTTTGATCTTGCTAGTCACCTGACTCTGACTTCCATTCGCCAGGTAGTTGTTTAATTATCCAGTAGTTTGCCACATTTGATGTCCCTGCAGTGGATCTGTCCATATCCTTACAGATTTTTCTTTCTTTCTAGATGTTCATTAGTATTGGGCACATACGTCGATGGCAGCAGAGTAAAGCACTTCTGTTTTAGAAATCAAAGTTGGCTTGTGATTTGGACTGTTTACCTCTGGTAGGTTTGTGATCTCCTAGGCTAAATGGTTTTTCCAAAGTCTGAAAGATGGAACCTTAAAAAGGAAAGATCTTTTCGGAAGCGGTGTCTGGTACCTGCATCTCGAGGGTGTTGTTCATCACAGTCTGGTTTCATTCAGTGTCACTATGCCAACTCCTTATTTGGCAAGTCAATGGAAAATACAAGTGACTCCTACTTTGAGGACAACTGCAGTTCTCATCAGCTCTTAACTGGAATCCTAGAACTGGAAGGAAACTCAAGCAATCATCTGGGGGTAGTCACCTGCCACCAGGCAGGTGAATGACTCCATTCATTAAGACATCATTATCATCATCATTATCAATGATATTTATTGAGTGCTTACCATGTGCAGAACATTGTACGTAGCACTTGACGAGTGAATAGTATTTTTTTCTTATGGATCTACCCGGATGAGACCCACACAACAGTTTCCTCCTGCTGGGCGTCATTAGGTCTTCCTTATTTTCCAATCAAAACCGCTTCTGCTTTAATTTAAATCCCATTTTCTCTTGTTTGGCTCTCTTAAGGGTTCCATGACAGCTTGGTACATTTTGCTATAGAAAACATTAATCAGCTGGAATCCTCCAAGATGACATGAAAAACGGGAAGCTTTCAATGGCCACAGGTTGATGGGCTTTACAGTTTAAATTACAGGATCGCCCAGGAACTTGGGATCAATAGAGATCCCAAGTAGGGCAGATTCAGAATGATCCTAGGTGAACACTACTTGATCAGTGTCCCTAGGGTGAAACAGGCCCTTGATGACTGAGCCACTGGGGGTAACTTGCCAGCCATGCACCTAATTAGCCATGATAAGATCAAGGCTAAACTTTCCCAGCTTTTCACTGAGGAAGCCATGTGGAATGGAATCCAAAGTATTTTGGAAATAAAAATAAATTCCATCTATTGCTTTTCCACCGCCTCTGGTTTGATGACTCTGTCATAGAAAAGGATTCAATCTTCGACAAGATTTGCTCTTTACCAAGCCATGTAGATTATTGTCTAGTCGTTTCTGCTCTCCTATGTAGCTGCAAATTGGTCATTTGATTATTTGTTCTTGATTCTTCCCAATATACTAAAGGGATTCTGAGCGATTGTCTGACAATCCACCAATCTGGATTCTTTGGCTCTTGGAAGGCATCTTTATAATGAACTTTTTTGGTTTTTTTCAGTTAATTCCAACAAAATAGACAATCAGCACAATGAAGGTAGAAAAGAAGAATAACCTTTTTCCTCCACTGCAGTTTGTTTTTTTTTTCACCTGAATTGTCCTGTTAATTCTTTTCCCTAGTTCAGTGATTGAATCAGGCTCTAGTCTAATAATAATAATGATAATAATAGTTGTCTTGGTTAAGCACTTTCTGTGTGCCCAGCACTATAATAATCAGCTCAGATACAGCCTCTGTCACATATAATAATAATAATGTTGGTATTTGTTAAGCGCTTACTATGTGCAGAGCACTGTTCCAAGTGCTGGGGTAGATACAGGGTAATCAGGTTGTCCCATGTGGGGCTCACAGTTAATCCCCATTTTACAGGTGAGGTAACTGAGGCACAGAGAAGTTAAGTGACTTGCCCACAGTCACACAGCTGACAAGTGGCAGAGCCAGGATTCATGGAGCTCACAGTATAAGTAGGAGGGAGAATGGCCATTGAATTCCCATTTTACAGATGAGGAAACTGAAGCACAGAGAAGCTAAGTGATTTGTCCAAGGGCACACAACAAGCAAGTGGCAGAGGCGGGATTGAAACACAGATCCTTGGATTCCCCCCCGGTGCCCTTTCCACTAAGCCACGCTGCTTCTCTAAATCTGTCTGAGACACAGAAGTCTTAGGAAACTGGGGGCATCCGGCACGCTAGAACACCACAGTGCTAAATGAACTGGAAAGCTCCAGAAAACAGTACACTCCTGGGTTGGTTTTCCCCAGCCCTGGAATAGTTTGGTGGTGGGGAGACAGGCCTCGTTGTTTGGCTTCAAACAAATGGATATTTCAAGCCCTCATTATTTTTTCCTCTAAAATAGCCTACTGAATGCTAGATAATGCCAGCTGTACTTCTGGTACGACATACCCAGATACATGCTAGTGTGGACCTGACCAGTGAATGTAGCGTGGAAGATACAGCAAACGCAGAGCCATAGACAATAGAAAGGATTCTTTACCACAGAATAAAAAATAGGATTGACCCACTGGGTCCAGCAGATCGGGATGGCAGTTATGGGCAGCTGTGTTCCAAGAGGGGAAGACTGAGAAAGAAAGGGACTGGGCTTCAACTCTGAGAATCGACAAAATCATGATATCTTCGGGAAGAAACTGAGGCTACCTCTGTGCTCTCAGGAGACCAGGAATGCACTAGACAAGGGAAAGGAAAGGACTGGCCTCCGAATCTGAAAATAGAAAAATCATGATCTCTTCGGTAAGAACTAGGGCTACCTCTATGTTTTCAGGAGACCAGGAAGGCACTGGACGAGGTTTCAAGTGAGTAGCTGCTCAGAGAGAGATTCACAATTTGGGCTTTCCAATTCAGATAAGTGCCGTAACACAGGAAGTACCTTAATCCCGGAAGCTTCGCCAAACTAATAAAGTCGATGGAGATTTGCCGGTGCTAAATGACAATTCTGTCATCATAAGACAATCCCCCTTCCCATTTCATTTAACTCTTTATGTAAATGGATGTGGGAATACAGCCTAAAAAAAATGATTTGGAAACTGCAAAACCCAAAAAATTCTCCACAGAATGAATGCCTTTTGGCAATATCCCAATTCTGATGTAGCATCCTGTGACAAAATTGTCTTTAAGTGAGTCTTTTCTGAAAGCATATTTTGCTCCACAATCACTAACATAGTCCAGGATGAAAACAGACAGGAAACCTTGGGGCAGAATAGCTTTTCAAGAAATCAGGTTTGATCTCCTCCCCCCGCCATGCTGTCCCTTTAAATAAAACCCACACTAAAACGACATTGTATTTTCAATTGCAATATGAATTTATGTTTCTCTGTTTATCTGTTCTCTCGGTGATTGCTCAGGTCTGTCCGGCTAGAGCAGTTCCATATAGAGTGCATTTAAAATATCAATCTAATCTGCCCGTAGAGCTATCGATTTATCAGTTCCATCTCTGTGTCAGTCTATTGAATACCTTCAGAAATCTGCCAAATATGTCCATTCCTTCCACTCCATCTATCGGCCCTCCAGTCTGAATGTCAGCTCGTCTATTGATCTGAAAGATGCGCTGGTCTTCCAGTCTGCTGCCTTTCTCTCCCCCTTCGTATTATAGACTTATTCTTAATTGGCACTGGAACTTTAATGGCAACATGAGATCCTTCACAAGTACCGTTCTTCTTAACGGCCTCGCTGCAACTAAAATCTATGGCGCGTAAAGAAGAAAGAAGCAGCCAATGAAAGAGAGGGAAAGGAATGGAAATGCCAGCCCCACCCGGAAAACCGGGTCTTCTATTTCCATGGCGGCTTCTAGTTTTTAGAATCCAAGCCTCCTTTCTTCAACCCTCCCTGAAATGATTTCTGTCCCTTTGAAGTCAATGACTTTTAAATCTCCTATTGACTTCAGTGAAAGATTCGCCTGCATGGAGGATAGCAGGATCATTTCCTCTATCGATTCTTTCCTTCCCCAAGGTTGAAACGCATTGAGTTCGGCAGGCTCAGCAATCATATCCCCCAAAGCATCCCCGTGCATTCAAGAGCCGGTCTCCCCACCATGGGGCCAGACGATCCTGAACGGGAAACCAAACAAGGACCTTTGAGAAGTGATATACGAGGTACGAACGTTTCACATTGAAAAACCGGAATACATTCACTACCTCGCTGTGATCCAATTGTCCTGGAAATGGCAGAATTACTATTCAGGCATGCATAAATGCATTCTTTGGATTGACTTCTGGACTCCTTCCTTCAGGGCAGCTAAGTGATTTCAACAGATTACTTGGGTAGATGGGCCTCCTGGATTATATCTTACAGCCTCATTCATCCATTCAATTGTATTTATTGAGGGATTCCTGTGTGCAGAGCACTATACTAAATGCTTGGGAAAGTACAATACAACAATAAACAGTGACATTCCCTGCCTTAAAGGAGTTTACAGTCTGAAATGGGGGAGGCAGACACCAATACAAATAGATAAAATTACGGATAGGTACCTAAGCACTTTGGGGCTGGGTGAGATCAAGGAAACTTTTTGAAGGCAGGAACTGTGACTTTGGAGTGCTCTGTATAGTGTCAATTCTCAGCCCTCAGAACAGCACCAGTCCATGGGCTAAGGATGTCCCAGTTTATATGTACAGAGTAACGAGACCTTGGCTTGAGGTATCATAGGCTTAAACTGTCCTGGACCGACATACCTAAAATCCATTCTAAGCGGAGTCGGTGGACACACCAGTAAGAGTGGGCTTTTCTGTGTCTTCTACCTTCCCCCACATTCCCATTCATAGCTTTTTTTTGCTGTTCTTGTTGTTTTAATAATATTCGTTAAGCACTTACTATGTGTCAAACATTGTTCTAAACACTGGGGTTGGTACACATTAATTAGATTGGACACTGTTCCAATCTAACTGTTCCACGGGGGCTTACACGGTCTAAGAAGGAAAAAGAGCAGATAGCCCTCGGTTGAGGAAACTGAGGCCCAGAGAAGCTAAGTGACTTGCTCAAGGTCACACAGGAAGCAATTGGCAGAGTGGGCCTTAGAACCCAGGTCCTTCTGACTTCCAGGCCTGTCCCTCTCCACTAGACCACACTGCTTCTCCATCGAAGGTGCGTCGAAGCCCCATGCGTTGCTCGGATGAACACTTCCCACAGTGAATGGCTCAGAAGAAGGTATGTCAGAAGACGATCTATCCAAAATGGAGCTGCCCTGTGCTTCTGCCACAGAGGAATCGAAGGGGGAGAGAAAGGTGGGAAACATTTACTGTCATTTCCAGGAGGGCAAGGCTTTCCCTGTCACCAATAATTACTCACCCAGAGGTAAGGATGATTCAGGCACTGGGTTTTTCTTCCTTTCATTTGTGCTATTATCTTTGCAAGTAGAGTTACTGGCAGGTTGTGGAGCAGGCCAAAAGCTTGTTTGGATGGGTGGAGGAGAGGGAGGTGGTGGGTGAGAGAGAGGTGATGGTGGGGGAAAAGGGGGAGGATGTAAGAAAGGTATTGGTGCCGATGGGGATGATTGGCAGGGAAGCAGCATGACCTAGTGGAGACAGTATGGGTCTGGGAGTCAAAGGCCCTGAGTTCTAATCCCAACTTCCACAGTTGTCTATTGTGTGACCTTGGGCAGGTCACTTTACTTCTCTGTGCTCAGTTACCTCATCTGAAAGTGGGGATTAAGACCCCAGCATTTAGGAGAGTGCCCGGCCCATCATAAGCACATCGTAAAAGATACCATTAAAAAAAGGTGGGGGAGGAAGAAAGGAAAGGAGCTGGAGAGGGAAGGAGAAAAACACTGAAGCTTAGCCCATAGCCCAGGGGTAGCATAATTATTAGCAGCCGCCACTCCTGACTGCCAAGCAACCAATTAATCAGTTGGATTTACAGGGTGCTTTTTCTGAACTGACCACTGTGCTAAATTCTTGGGAGAGTACAATAGAACTGGGAGACACTATCCCTGCCCTTGAGAAGTTTACAGTCTAGCGTAGTAATAATAATAATAATAATAATGGTATTTGTTAAGCACTTACTATGTGCCAAGCACTGTTCTAAGTGCTGGAGTAGAGACAAGATAATCAGGTGGTCCCATGTGGGGCTCACAGTCTTAATCCCCATTTTACATTTGAGGTTACTGAGGCACAGAGAAGTTAAGTGACTTGCCCAAAGTCACACAGCTGATAAGTGGGATCAGAACCCAGTTGCATCAGTTGCATGTGCAACAATGCCCAGGGCAAGTGGAGAAAGAGGTGGTGAAATATATATATATACTCAGAAATAAATGTATATATACTTTGACCCATGCACATAGATAGTGCGGCGGGAATAGGAATTCATCCATAATTATGCAAATTGGAAAAAATAAAAAAAAACCTAATAAAACCGTTATTGAGGAGAAGAGTTTCCTCTGTTCACCTTTGCCTCTGAACTCCACAGTCTAGAGATGCGAAAGGAGCCATGCTAGCAGTACGTTTAGCCTGGAAAAAAAATCAACTGCAAATACGTTTTTTTATGCATAGCTATGTTTGTTCTACAAATCTACATCAATTTTACATTTACAACTGTTCATTTTTAAACATGAGCTATAAATGACTAATGGAACTAATAGACATGTAAATGGACCTAAAAATCAGATTTACATTTTTCTTGTGCTCTTTATGCTCCTAATTTTATTGAAATGCTCTTTTTGGAGGCTCAGCTGTTCTTCAAAGTCTGCCTCTATAGACATATGGAGTTTTTCTTACACATAATTGAGAGCCTTGGAGAGTGGAGATTTCAGCATTTATGCCCCACAATGAAGATGCTGAATTCCTCTTCGGAGTTGGCAAGCTGTGTCCATGTCTGTTTGTAAATTAAAACTGAGTGGGTATTTCACATTTGTAATTGAGCTGAACAGCCAAATGCACTAAGCCTTTCCGAGTAGGGCACCACGGGAATCCATTAGTAACAACTCTTTGAACTTGGCTAGAACTTCTCTTCCAAGGCAGGACATGGTCTGTGCAAATGCAAGCTCATTAATGGCTGCGATGTTCCCAAGGATAGAGGGAGCGACCCTTCCTGACGTTTTATAAATAGACAATCCAAGGCAGGTAAAGGCCAGAGTTTGGGAACTGTCTCTTGGTGAGTCACTGAAGGAGGTGGCCATGGAAAAACCTGGCAGAAGCAGCAAGGCCGACCAGGGATACAGACATCAGCTGCTTGGAATTGCTACGGTAATTCAGAGTTCTTTGCACTTAATACTGTGGTCTTTATGTTCTGTGAACAAACAAAGTCACTAAATCCCCATGGCCCCTCCTTCCCCCCGAATTTTCTGAACTTTGCGTTTCTACAAGTCAGAAAGAGGGAAGTGGTCGAACAGGGGAAGGAATTAAAATTATATCAGCAAAAATAAACCATCAAAAGCAGCTGTGTTTGAGAAACCCTGACCCAAGTGAAACCTTAGGACATATTTTTACCCTTTCCCATCATTCACCCAGAGATCCTTCCGGAAAGAGAAAAAAAAATTGGGAAAAACAGAGTGAATGAATTATTCCACAAAAGGGGAAAAACCGCAAGGACTAGTATTGCTATTAAGAAGCAGCAGGACATTGAGGCTAAAGTATTAGAAGTCAAAAGACTCGATGCAATGTCATTATTGGGTCAGACCATGCAGACCAGGTTTCTGTCTCCGACAGTGGCAACCATGGATTCGAAGAAGAATATTTGAGAGTGAACACCTCTACGTGGTTAGGGATACACCTTCTAATATTCCTAACTTTTCCCTGTAAAAATCCCAAAAAGAAGTCTGTTTCCAATTCTGGTTTCTTGTTTCATCGCGGTTATCGGCAGCCTTTATTAAGTGTACTGTTTTGTACAGAACTCTGAATTAGGTGCTGGAAAGCTGATGGTCCTTGCCCTCAAAGAGCTTTCCATCTAAATGGGGGCAAAATTAGGTACTTGACTTCTTCATCATTAAGGTGAGCATGGCTGCCAAAAGATTATTTAGTTGATGATAGTGGAACATTGTTCTTTCCTCAAGAAAAATACTATGCATTGAACGACCTTCAACATGGTCCCCAGTGACTTTTTAGATTTAGTCAATGAGAAATTCATCAGGAAAGGCTTTTGTTGGAGATGAGAAGGATGTCAGAAAGGACAATAACATCTTTGACTCAGAACTGGCATCTCATGTAACCAAAGGTAACTCTAACTCCTGCAGAAAGACAGGCCTGGAAGTCAATAATTTGGGATTTTTTAAAATTTCAGTTTTATTTTTTTTGGAAAAGGAAGGCACTACCTCATCTTAACCCTAACTTTACCTTTTGGCCCCCAGCTCTCCATTGTTTATTTCTCCTGCCAACAAATTGCTCTAAATAAGACTCTTGGACACTCAGTACCCAGATACTATTTTTGTGTCAGTCTAATAATTCAACCAACCCTTTTATTGAGTGCTTACTGCGTGTAGGGCACTGTACTAAGAGTTTGGGAGAGTTTAATATGATAGAGTTGAAAGAGGTGATCCCTGCTCACAAGACCTTACAATCTACAGGTCTGTAGGAAAGGACACTCCCTGTAGAAGTTGTGAAGGAACAGATCAGTCTGGGTTACAGAGATAGATAAAAACTGCAATAAAAGGGACAGGAAAACCTAAAGCCTGTTAGGGTGTAAGGTCCTTGTTGGGGAGGTAACATGTCTCTTTTTTTCAAAAAAAAATGGCATTTGATAAGTGCTTATTATGTAACAGGCACCGTACTAAGCACTGGGAGAGATGCAACATAAGTGGGTCGGAAACAGTCCCTGTCCCACATAATGTTGGTATTTGTTAAGCGCTTACTATGTGCCGAGCACCGTTCTAAGCGCTGGGGTAGACACAGGGGAATCGGGTTGTCCCACGTGGGACTCACAGTCTTCATCCCCATTTTACAGATGAGGTCACTGAGGCACCGAGAAGTTAAGTGACTTGCCCACAGTCACACAGCTGACAAGTGGCCGATCCGGGATTCGAACCCCTGACCTCTGACGCCATGGCTCGGGCTCTTTCCACTGAGCCACGCTGCTTCTCTTAGTCTTAATCTCTTTCAGTCTTATTCTCCATTTTGTGAATGAGGGAACTGAGGTACAGAAAAGTTTAGTGACCTGCCCAAGGTCACAAGCAGACAAATAGCAGAACTGGGATTAGAACACAGTTCCCCTGACTCCCAGGCCTGTGCTCTTTCCACTAGGCCACACTGCTTCTCTCCACTCTGCCTTGTGCTTCTGCTGCACTTTTCCAAGTGCTTAATACAGTACACTGGACTCAGTGGATGTTCAATAGATATTATTACTACTGTCACTCAAAAATCACTATCTAAGGATTTGACAACATACAGGTTTGTGGGCAGATATATTGCCAATATCCTATCCCAATGGGGTAGGACCTATTTCTGGACTGATTTTATGGCAGGTGCAGAGAGGATTGCTATTTCACAGGGCTGCATTGGAAGCGGCATTAGACTGTAAGTTCACTGTAGACAGGTAATGCCTCTATTATTGCATTTTACTCTCCCAGGTGCTTAGTACAGTGTTTCGCACATAGTAAGTGCTCAATAAATACGACTGAATGAATGAAAGAAAACTATAATGCAAACCAAGACGCTTTCTGGCAGTCCCCATGTCTCCCCCACAAGCAGGCCTTGGGCTGAACACTCATTAAGATTCATTCATTCAATCGTGTTTACTGAGTGCTTACTGTGTGCAGAGCACTGTACTAAGCACTTGGGAGAGTACAGTCGAACAATAAACGGACACATTTCCTGCCCACAACGAGCTATGCTACATGAGGCCATCTCAAAAGTCACCAGGCATGACAGAGTGGCACCAGCCCCAGGAATATGCCGTGCTGCGATGTTGCAGAAATGGCCAGAATGTTTCAAAAATAGCTCGGAACGTTCAATGAACCTCAAACACAGCTGGATTTGACCATCCCTAAGAGAAGCTTTGAAACAATCTACATCCTTTAATCACCGAAGAGGTGGGGCTGTCTGGTGGTGGGAAAGGTTCATCTGGGTTGAATTTGAAAATAACCTAACCCTCCCTCCAGGTGGGATGCGGAGAGGATTAGGGAGGAAGGCAGGTAATGGTCAGAACTGCCCTGCAAATAGATTTCAAAACTCATTATGTTGCCAAACTTGGATTTTGCTTTGGCCTCTCCTAACGTTTCTCAACATCCCCTTTCCTGTCCTTGAAATCACCCCCATGTCCATTTTCTTTGGCTTCCTCAATCTCATCAGGTTTGGTGAAGAAAGTCATTGTCAGCAGTGAGTTCAATCACTATTCTTACCCTAAATTTCAGTTTGTAACTCTGGCCCAGTCTGAAGATTTTAACTAGGGGAGGACGGGATCAACTACCCAGGAAAGCCAAATGCAGAAGAGACTGAGAGGAGAGGCAGAGTCTGTTTCATCTCTCATTCGGCCTGTGCCTGCTTTCTTTTCAAAATCAGACACGGGAAGTGGAACGCATTTCCAAGACTGGGCCATTAACTTCAAATGTCTTTCATGCCCATGAGGACAAAGTCTTAAGCCGGAAAAACGGCAGCTGAGAAAACAAATTATGTGAGGTGTCTGATTAAATTATAAAAACAAGGCACAAGAAAATGGGGATGATTTGCAGGAACTAAAAGCGAGGATGGGAGTTTTGGTTGGGTGGAGGGGGCAGGAGGCTGAGCAGTGCAAAGTTAGGCAAGATCACTTCAGCAAAGCTTCCCTTTGATGGTTTCTGTGAAACCAGAAACACAGTCTGAGACATGCTACCATCCCCAAACCACTTCCTTAGCCAAAGGAGGTATACAGGGGGGCTGGAAACTCGGTCTTCTTACACACCATGCGGAATGCTCAACATTGATTTTCCACCCTTCCTGTCTCAGCGGTTTTGTACTCAGCTAACTATTAATGTGTGTGTGGGCAACTTTTTTTGAGGGGAAGAATCTGTCCCCAAATTTGGAAATAAAGGGATCTTCTCCAGGATTTTCTAGTTGCCCCTGAAAATTAGTGGCTGTGTTAAAGAAGATGTGACCTGAGGTGGGAGGAGAGTAACGTTTCCAGTGGTAATTTTCCAGATCTTGCTTTTTCAAAAAAAGGAAAACTAGAAAGGGTACCAGATTAAAAATCACAGCTATGGGAGAGATACGATTGCTGGGACCAAATTCTTGGTAATTTTCTGTTTTGAGGCACGTGTTGTGTCTGACTTGATTTTTTTGCATTGCCCTCAGAGCTTAGTACATTGCTTGACACATAGTAAGTGTTTAACAAATACCACAGTACTTACGATTATTATGACATCGATAAAAAAAGAGACAAGCAGGAGTCATTTCCTGAAACGGAACGACAAAGTCAGGACAGGGTTTTGTTCATTAAAGAGGAAGCAATATGGGAGAAGGAGCATGGCTTAGTGGATAGAGCATGGGCCTAGGAGTCAGAAGGACTTGGGTTCTAATCCATTCATTCATTCAATCACATTTATTGAGCATTTACTTTGTGCAGAGCACATTTGGAAAGTACAGATCGGCAACAAACAGAGACAATCCCTACCCAACAGGCTCACAGTCTAGAAGGGGGCTCACAGTCTCTGCTACATAGCTGCGGTGTGACCTTCCTCTAAGAAGTCACTTAACTTCTCTGGGCCTCAGTTACCTCATCTGTGAAATGGGGAGTAAGAGTGTGAGCACTATGGGGGACAGGGCTTGTGTCCAACCTGACACAACGCAGTTCTCAGAACAGTGCTGGGCACGTAGTAAGTGCTTAACACGTATCATCATCATCATCATTATTATTATTATTGTTAATAATATATGGAGCTCCGCCAAGAGACTTGGTCAAATTACTCTAAGCCCATCCCAGGCCCCTTACTAGTTTTTTAATGGTATTTGTTAAGTAATTACTATATGCCAGTTGCTGTACTAAGCCCTGTGGTAGAAACAAGCTAATCAGGTTGGACACAGTCCCTGTCCCACCTGGAGCTCCCAGTCTTTACCCCCATTTTTTTTTTTTAACAGATGAGGGAACTGAGGCCCAGAGAACTTAAATGGCTTGCCCAAAGCCACACAACAGAAAAGTGGCAGAGCCGGGTTGAGAACCCAGATCCCTTTGACTCCCAAGCCCATGCTTTATCGCCTAGGCCATGCTGCTTCACAATTGTTACTGCCCCAGTACTAATTTTGAGCAGACTTGGGCATTCTCCTTAACCTGATTGCTTGCACTTTCACTGCTCTCTACCAGAGAAGGCGGAAAGGGGCTACAAACGTAGTTAATGTTCTTTTGGGGTTTTTTGTTTGTTTGTTTTTGGCTTCACCTGGAAAATTCTGAAAAACATTTAACTGCACTGACCTTTTTCCACAGGTCTGCTGCCTCTGCCTCCAGAGCTGGAACCCAGGGCTGCGTGAGAAGTCAGAGAGTCATATTCCACAAGTGCAAGCCTACTAAGGATTGCACTATGCAAGAGACTCAACTTCTGTCATCCAAACAAGAGCTGTGAACAAAAAAAAAATTAAAAAATAATGTTTTCTTCTGAATTCTACGCCTGTGAGCTCCTGTGCCTTCTCTCTTTCTCCTCCTCCTCCTCCTCATCTTCCTCCTCCACTCCCTCCTTCTCCTCCCCTTCCTCCTTCTCCTTTTGCTCCTGCACCTCCCCAAGTCTTTTGTGTCATAAAGTTGTAACATTCTAGGAATATTACCAGTATTTCAAGCGTTCAGTGTAACAGAATTACATACTATTAGTATTATACTGACTAATGACTTCAGGAAATATGAAACATGGGGAATGCTGGTGGGTAAACAGAATTTACTTTGGAATAAAATATCAGTATGTAGAAGCCGATATTATAAATACACAGGCACTTGGTTTCATCTCCTCTCCCTCTTCTTCTCTTCTCCTCACTGGTCCCTCAGTGCCATATTGTTAGACTGGCTCTTATTTTGCCAGTTACTGTTCACTGGAAACAACCATGCCTCTTTAATATGACTGCTCTCCCTATAGGCTAATGTTTAAACATTTAGAGAAGCAGCATGGCTTAGTGGAAAGAGCACGGGCTTGGGAGTCAGAAGTCATGAGCTTAGTCCCCGCTCCGTCCCTTATCAGCTCTGTGACTTTGAGCCTCAGTTAGCTCATTTGTAAAATGGGGATTAAGACTGTGAGCCCCACGTGGGACAACCTGATTACCTTGTATCTACCCCAGCACTTAGCAAAGTGCTTGGCACATAGTAAGCGCTTAAATACCGTTATTATTATTAGAGATATAGGTATCAATAATAATAAAAATGATGATAATGGTATTTGTTAAGTGCTTGCTATGAACCAAGCATTGTACTAAGTGCTGGAGTAGATCATAGTAGTAATTGTAATCATTCAATCAATTAATCTATCATATTTCTTGAGCACTTACTGTGTGCAGAGCTCTGTACCAAGCACTTGGTAGAGTACATTGCAGAAGAGCTGGTAGACAAGATCTCTGCCTGCAATGAACTTGGTAGATAATGAATAGAGGGAGTAAATAATAAATAATAGTATTTTAAAGCACTTACTGTAAGCTCAGTACTGTATTATACAATGTGAAAGAGTAAACAGGTGGAAATTAGACACGGAGCCTGTCTTTTGACAGGCACAAGCTTTGAAACAACCAGTCACAGCCTCTATCCCACATGGGCTCCACAGTCCACTGGGGAAAGAGAACAGGTATTTAATCCCCATTATACTGATGAGGAGACTGAGGCACAGGGAAGTTAAGTGGCAAGTTGCAGAGCTGACATTTATTTTTTGAGCACTTACTATGTGCAGAGCACTGTACTAAGCAGTTGAGAGAGTACAATATAACAGTGTTGGCAGACACATTCCTTGGCTACGATGAGCTCATTAGAACCTAGATCTCCTGACACACAGTCCTGTGTTCTTTCCACTAAGCCACGCTGCTTCCCGAAGGTGAGGTGATCCAGACCTCAACTTTTTAATGTCTGCTAAATTTGGACTAGGCTTGGGATGGGCAGGCCAGACCTACCTAAAAATCTAGTCCATGAAGAACTCAATCTTGTCATGTCTACACCAAGATAAACAGCGAGGAATGAGTCAAGCAGTGCTCTGGAGGGGATTGGATGGGAGAAAGCTCAGGATCGCCATCCCATCCTATCCCTAGGCACGGAATGTGTCTGTTTATTGTTACATTGTACTCTCCCAAGCGTTTAGTACCGGGGATTTGCACACAGTAAGAGCTCAATAAATAAAATTGAATGAATGAAGGAATAGAAATAGAGAGCAAATCTTCTGTGAACCTTCTATCCTGGAGAAGGAGATGGAGTGGAACTGACTGAACAATTAGACTCAGCCATAAAAGTTAGCAGTTACTGTTGTCCAGTTGCCAAGAGGATTTTTTTTTTTTTTAGAATCTACACTCAAGCCTAAGTAATAGAAGCCTGAGTGAAGTGAAGACATTGTCAAAAATCAGAAAAGCCCTAAAGAAATCTCCCTGCCTACTTGTCAGGCCATTGGTGGAGCTGAATTAAAGTGTAAATGTTAAGAATACCGTACACCTATAAGACTTAGGGAAGGTTCAGGAGCGGACAGGAAGTGTTGAAATAGGCAGGGAACTTGTCTTGTTGTACTGTACTCTCCCAAGCGCTTAGTACAGTGTTCTGCACAGACTAAGTGCTCAAAAAATTAGATTGACTGACTGAAAGCAAGGGGGGAGGGTGGAAGGGGGGTGGAAAAGGAAAATGAAGCACTTCGGTGTAGGACAGGATGAGCAGGATAACTGAATTATATGAAACCGTTGTTTCTAAGATTTGGTTGAGCCCTTGGAGTTTCTCAAACTATTAGGCCCCGACTTTATATTCGCACCTAGAGAATTTCCAGTACTCTACCAGTTTCGGCTACAGGAGGGAGAGTCAAGCAGAGATCTAGCCACTCCATTCCTAGCTTGGGCAGTGGCTAGCTAGTGGAAAGCGATCTGCTACAAGTCAAAACTCATCCATGCTGGGCAGCAGCGGCATGGGAGAGAGTTGAGGGCAGAGACTCAAGTTTACTGCACGGAAGGCGGCAACGGTAAATCACTTCTGTATTTTTACCAAGAAAATTCTATGGATACACTACCAGAATGATTGCTGGTAGAGAGCGGGGCCTTCTGGGAGAGATGTGTCTGTGGTGTCGCTATGGGTCAGAAACGACTCTATGGCATAAGACAAGACAAGTAATTGTGGGTGCTCGATGCACGCTGAGTAATAATAATAATAATAATGTTGGTATTTGTTAAGCGCTTACTATGTGCAGAGCACTGTTCTAAGCGCTGGGGTAAACACAGGGGAATCAGGTTGTCCCACGTTGGGCTCACAGTCTTAATCCCCATTTTACAGATGAGGGAACTGAGGCACAGAGAAGTTAAGTGACTTGCCCACAGTCACACAGCCGACAAGTGGCAGAGCTGGGATTCGAACTCATGAGCCCTGACTCCAAAGCCCGTGAGTAAAAACAATGCTAAAACAACCATCCTTTGCAACTAGCCGGTGGCCTCTTTTCAATGCATGAGGTTCACAATCTGGGATTCTTGGACTGAAAAGAGAATCTGTTGGGCTCTACTATGCAATAAACAGTACCCAGGGGCCCCCTTTTAACTGCTGTTCTTAGCTTATTACATCTCTCTCCCACCCCAAGTATAAAGAAAGAGCAAATGATCTTTTGATTTTCTACATATGAACAATTTGCACAAATGATAGGGCAGGGCCCATGTGTGATATTTAGCAGGCAGTTCCAATCCAAACTTCCCGCTGGGTAGAGTTGCAAGAAATCCTTTAGCTTGAATCATGCTCTGACCTTCCCAACAGAGTTGCTGGAAGGGTTTCCCCGTAACCAGATCTGGATCATGTATCAATATAATCCAGGACTCTGAAATCCCTAGCAGCCAGTCTTGCAGCCTTTACGTCTGAGAGCGTAGCATAACCCCAAAGCCCATAACCCAGGTGTCACTCACGCGAGACCCTAAACTCTTCTGGCCTCCATCATTCCCAACCAAAATTTCACCATAGAGGCTCAACTCTACTCAGTTTTGGCCACATCTTCAGGACCCGGGAGTGGAAAATAATGGATTTGTTAAACATTTACTATGTGCCTGGCACTGTACTAACCACTGGGGTGGATACAAGCAAATCAAGTTGGACAGGGTCCCTGTCCTAGGTGGGTCTCACCGTCTCAATCTCCATTTTACAGATGAGATAACTGAGGCACAGAAAAGTGAAGTGATTTACCTAAGGTCACACAGCAGACAGACGGAGGAGCCAGGATTAGACGCCATGATTTTCTGACTACCAGGCCTATGCTCTGTCGACTACGCCATGCTGCTTCTCCGAGCTAATGTATGAGCATTGCGTGACAATGGAGCTTGTCCGCTAGACCTGAGTTCATGAATACGGGGACCTGGTGTAAGTGTGACCTACAAGTCCAACATTTAAAAAAAAATCATTATTAAACTAATAATTCGGTCTAATTGTTGTTAAATATATTACATTATTAGATATGTTATTGTTAAAATAACCATAATAACTGAGGTGCTTATTAAGCACTTACTATATGCCAATTATTGTACTTAGCAATGGGATAAATGGGGACTCACCATCCAAGAGGGAGGGAGAACGGGCACTGAAACCTCATTTTACAGATAGGAAACCAAGGACCAGGGAAGTTAAGAGACTTGCCCAAGGTCACACAGCAGTGAAGCTAGGATTAGGATCCAGATCCTCCGAATCCCAGGTTTGTGCCTTTTCTGCTAGGACACGCTGTTTTAAACATCAGCTCCTGAAACTTGACCTCCAGACCCAACCCGATTTTTCTAGAGAATCCCCCCGTCAAATAATGTCCCCAGCTTTCACGGAAGTGAGCCGAAGGTTGATGAAGGATTAAGCAGTTAAAGGGAAATGTTTCCCCTTCCCTGTTTCTCCACATCCTGCACTGATGAAGTCTCTCGGCAATTAGTCATCCACGTTATTAATTTTTTACCAATACTATAAAACAACAGAGAAGAATGGCAGTGATACGGTGGCATTTCAGTTCAGACCTCCCAACCCTCATTAATAAATTTAATAGAGGCACTATGCTATCTCAGGAGGGTAGTAGGTTATAGGCTAAGACTTTCCTTGGGGTATAATTTTATGTTCTTGCTTCACATAGAAGTAATGTATTTATTCCAGGGTAATTTTTTTTAAGTCAGTTAGTTGTGCTCTTTTGGTGATATCCCAAATTGATAAATTCAAGGCTGCCGGGGCTTGTCATTTGAAAGAAGAAAAATTAAAGCAGCAAGTAATCAATCTGCATTGTGTGGAGATTAACATGCTTGCCCCACAGGTTAACCATACTTAAATGCAAATTGAAATGTTGGCAGCAAGCTCCTAATCACATATGCTGGTATTATAAATACTGTATTTATTTATCATGCTCTGTATTGCCAAACAAAGTGCAATTGGATGAGACAGAGGTCACAAGACCTGAAATGAATGAGCAACCTGTGAGTTGACAGACTACCGAATGGTTGAGGCAGGGTCATGTGACCCCCACCACCCTAACATACGAAAGCTTAGGCAGAGAGGCTCATCTCACAACATGCTGTCTTGGATTTCAGCCATAATGTTATCTGAGGACAGAATTTGTTTTTAAATGGTAATCGTTAAGTGATTATCACGTGCCGGGCACTGTACTAAGCGCTGGGGTAGATGCAAGCTAATCGGGTTGGACACAGTCCATCCCCTACACGTGGCACACAATTTGAATCCCCTTTTTACAGATGAGCGAACTGAGGCACGGAGAAGTTAAATGACTTGTCAAAGATCACACGGCAGAATCGTGGCTGCGTCAGAATTAGAACCCAGGTCTTTCTGACTCCCAAGCCGGTGCTTTATCCACTGTGTCACGCTGCTTCTCTAACAGGCCAGGGTGGATTTTATGTAGTTAAATTCAGTCTACAATAAGTACTGTATCTGCAGTACGTTTCCTGGCACTTTGACATTTTAGTTTTTTTTAACCCAGGTTGAAAAAGGGGTTCAAGAAGTGAAGGTGAGTATGAAGTACTGCATTTCAAGCACACCGAGCGACTTCTACCTTGGCCACCATTTGATACGTTAGGTAAATCAATCACAAATATTTACCGAGGACTTACTGTGTGCAGGACACTGTACTAAACGGCCTGGGAGAACACAGACAACAGTATAGGAGACACAGTCCCTGCCCGCAACATGCTTACAGTCTAGAGTTCTATGCTAAGGAAATACCAAGTACCCACAAAAATCAATACTATTAGAACTCATGTAAATTTAAGAAAATCAAATGATATTTGATCCAAGAGGGCAAACCATTTTTCTGCTCTAAAAAATGTTTGTTCAAGTAAACTAAACTTGGCAAGCTAATCTACATGTGGAATAGATTGTTCCTGAAGAATGTCATTTTTGTTTTGCTTTTAAATCTATTTTTAGGTTCATTTTTTAAAAACCTATTTTTAGTTTGAAGCAGTGGCACAAAGTTTCAAGGTTTACATTTGCAAGGTGCGCTATGGAGTCTCATATCCATTTTGTTTTCTTCCAAAATGAGGAAAGACTTTAATGCATGCAGTTTCTGATGGTTTAGCTCACCAAAGGATTTTTTCTTCTGTTTCTTCCATACTTTTGGGAGAATTCTAGAATTAAAATAAAAAAGACACGCACAATTTATATTGATCTCCAAGCCAAAGTTACAGTCACTGTCATAAGAAATCTTGGAGGGGAAATCATAAGGTAATATTTCGTATTTCCCTGAACGATAAATTTCAATGGCTCTTGAATCAACATCTATTTATTAATCGTACTGTTTCTGCTCCAGCCTTTAGCACAGTACTTCGGCATGGAGTAAGCATTTAACAAATACCACTGTTACGATGATGATGATGATTTTTAATAATAATAATGATATCACACGAGTGAAATTACCAGCCAGGCTTCCAAATTTTTCCTTCCTAACTGGAGTAAAACACTGATTGAGCCACTCCAGCCTCATCTTGTAGCATAAAACCTTTTAAGAGAAAATCAGCTTCAAAGACCAACTGGTAAAAGGAGCTCTTTGAACTCATTCCCCTGCAATTCTGAAGTTTCATTTATACCCTTAATTTCATTTGGAATTATTTGGACTGTAACCACTCGGCAGACATTATCCCGATCGCTCAAGGAAATGGTCGATGGTCAGGAGACACTAGCCATTTAATTCACTATTCATTCACTCACTCATTCATTCATTCATTCAGTAGTATTTATTGAGAGCTTACTATATGCAGAGCACTGTACTAAGCGCTTGGAATGCACAATTCGGCAACAGATAGAGACAATCCCTGCCCAATGATGGGCTCACAGTCTAATCGGGGGAGACGACGGCAGAACAAAACAGAACGTAATAAAAACGACAACATTATCACGATAAATAGAATCAAGGGGATGTACACCTCGTGAACAAAATAAATAGGGTAACAAATAATATATACAAATGAGCACAGTGCTGAGGGGAGGGGAAGAGGGAGGGGGAGGAGCAGAGGATGGGTTGGGGAGGGGAGGAGAGGGGGAGCAGAGGGAAAGGGGGCTCAGCTGAGGGGAGGTGAAGGGGAAGAGGAGAGGAGCAGAGGGGAGAGGGGGAGCAGAGGGGGGAGGGAGAGCAGAGGGAAAGGTGGGGAGCTCAGTCTGGGAAGGCCTCTTGGAGGAGGTGAGCTCTCAGTAGGGCTCTGAAGAGGGGAAGAGAGTTAGTCTGGCGGACGTGAGGAGGGAGGGCATTCCAGGAGAGCGCATGGTGTCAAACTGATAGCTGGTGTCTCTTGAGATTGACTTCGACAGGTTTATTAGGACAGAATTCCCCTAAAATGACCACAAATTTGACCCCGCAGCATCACACTTGGCACATACTCATCCTTCGTACTTGAAGGAGACACCACCAATGGTGAAGTTTAACCTGTGAACGCGTGTGAGGCTGACAAGGCGAACACGGGATCCGCAATCCCGGCCATATCGGGCACAGAAAAAGCTGGTCCCTCGTTGTGCTGTTGCACTCTACGGTTGTCGTGTCGGGCTCTGTTTTTCCTCTGAGCTTAGTACAGTCCTGGGCACAGAGTAAGGGCTAAATAAATGTGCTCAATAGATTGCTTGATCTATATTAGTTATTTCAGTCACCACAGGGGCATAATCTCTTTGTCTCTTCAATGCCCCAATCTAAATAGCCACCACTGTGCCTGGCTAATTGTTGTTCATTTTGCAATTGCATGATATAAAAATGGACTGCAATTTGCATTTGTCTATTATATTTAGGTTTCCACAGGTGAAAAGGATAGTTACAGAGGCTCAACTGGGCCTGCAGGGTGCACTGAAATCGCCCTTTGAGTCAGTTTCCACAGTATATAATGTTTTCACTGAGTCTTTGGAGTTGCGAAAAGAAGTTTAAATGATGTTCACAGCAGCTCAAAGCTTCCAACTCTGTTTTCAGGAGGCTGCTGGTGAATGAATCACTCTTTAGACAGCTGACAAACTCTCTGCTTATATGTCCAAAGGCAACAAGTAGGTTAAGTCTGGGCTGAGATAAGCTTCATGACCTAGCAAAAAAACTCCCCTTTGCCCAAATTCCCTTAAACATGGCAGAGAGTATTGAAGTTGCCTGTTAACTTCCCAAGGATGTGGGTTGTGATCATACATAAGCTACTTTCTTCCACACATTTCTTCCACACAGAGAAGCAGCGTGGCTCAGTGGAAAGAGCACGGGCTTTGGAGTCAGGGCTCATGAGTTCGAATCCCAGCTCTGCCACTTGTCAGCTGTGTGACTGTGGGCAAGTCACTTCACTTCTCTGTGCCTCAGTTCCCTCGTCTGTAAAATGGGGATTAAGACTGTGAGCCCCACATGGGACAACTTGATTCCCCTGTGTCTACCCCAGCGCTTAGAACAGTGCTCGGCACATAGTAAGTGCTTAACAAATACCAACACATTCTCCCTTGGGCCTGGAACTTCGTCCCCTCTTTATACTCAACAGTCCACCACTCTCCCCACCTTCAAAACCTTCCTAAGATCACATCTTGTCCAAGAGGCCTTCCCAGACAAAGCCCTTCATTTCTTGTATTCGCCCTCCCTATTCCCCTTAAGCAGTTTGATACTCACCAAAGCCCCACACAACACATCCTTATACTCTATTTTGCCCCTATAATCTATTTTAATGTCCGTTTCCCCCCGTAACCGTAAGATCACATCTTCCAACTCCGATGTATTGCCTTGTTCCTTCCTAAGTGCTTAGAATAGTGCTCTTTACACTATTCTCCTGGGGAAGCAGCGTGGCTCAGTGGAAAGAGCCTGGGCTTCGGAGTCAGAGGTCATGGGTTCTACTCCCGGCTCGGCCACTTGTCAGCTGGGTGACTTTGGGCAAGTCACTTCACTTCTCTGTGCCTCAGTTACCTCATCTGCAAAACGGGGATTAACTGTGAGCCTCACACGGGACAGCCTGATTACCCTGTATCTCCCCAGCGCTTAGAACAGTGCTCTGCACATAGTGAGCGCTTAACAAATACCAACATTATTACACAGTAAGTACTTAATAGGTAGACCGCTGATAGATCGGCTGAATCTGAAAAACCTAGTTGCCAAATTATTTACTGCCTTTCTCAATCTGAAGCATCACTAAAATAACAGAATAGATTCAGGACTGAGAAACACCAAGTGCAGTTCAGTGGACTACTAAGACATGATGATTTATCTATTTTTCAGCCTATTGGTGGGTCGTGGGATAGGATCTACAGCAGTGACTGCTTCACAACTAGATTTAACTGCTCATTTTCCTTCAACTCCCTCCCTGGACACAACACACATTTACACCACACTCTCACACACGCACACGCTCCCGTATACACATTCTCTTTGCCCTTTGAACTGAAGCAATGATCCATTCCCTGTGATTAAATTAGCGTAAGTAATAAGATATCATAGAACTGATTGATTTCCTCAGCAATGGTTATTAACCAGCTCAATTGAGAGCCAAGCAGGGCCATTATTCTAAACATCGATTCCTGAACAGGACTGTGGGAGAGCAGAGTTCTTAGACACTGTGATATACTGCAATGGAGCGCGCATAGAAATTCTTAGCTAAGCCAAAAATATATTTGTCCCAGTTTTCTTGAGGGACACTTGCTTCATAGACACTCCACACACACGTAAGAAATGACAGCTCTCTTTTATGCTGCCCTTTCTAGAAGCCTCGGACGAAAGCATTTCATCAGTTCGCCCAGGCTGAGCAACCATTCATCCTGGGGGAGGAGAAGGATGATTGATTTCATTCATTTTACTCTGAACGCATCTCCAAAGAGAAGAGGAACTGGTGCAAAAAAATAAAAAAAGAGTCAGTTGATATTTACCAGGTGGTGCTAATGTAATTTCGTTTTATGAGGTCGACTTACCCTGTTGTACTCACCCAAGCACTTAGAAGAGTGCTCTTCACAAAGTAAGTGTTCAAGACAGTTGTATTTCACAATACGCCAGTCAGATCCTTGTGGACGGGGAATGTGTCTCTTGCTCGTTTTGTAATAATAATTCCGGTGTTTGTTAAGTGTTTACTATGTGCCAGGCACTGTACTAAGTGCTGGGGTGGATACAAGTAAATTGGGTTGGACACAGTCCCTGTCCCACATAGGGCTCACAGTCTCAATCTCCATTATACAGATGAGGTAACTGAGGCACAGAGAAGCCAAGTGACTTGCCCAAGGTCACATAGCAGACAAGCGGCGGAGCTGGGATTAGAACCATGACCTTTTGACTTCCAGGCCCATGCTCTATCCACTACACCATGTTGTATTTTCCTAATGTTTAGTACGTTGTATCACACCCATTGGAAGCCCAGTTAATGCTAGAACTGGGTTTCTATCAACTTGGTAACACTGTACTTTCCCAGGCACTTTCCCACTGCTCTGCACACAGTAATATTCAACAAATATGACTGAATGATAAGAATTCACAAGGAACATCATCCTTGGAAGCTTTTTCCAGCATTCCGGGGAAGGGGAGGAATGTAGCACAAACTAGTACTTGTTGGACTTTTCCTGCACGAACACAAAGAACGGGCAGAGGAGCCTTTGCCTGGAGATCACAAGCTGATGGATGACTAAATGAAGCAGGGTGGCCTAGGGCATAGAGCACGGGACTGGGAGTCAGAAGGACCTGGGTTCTAATCCAGACTCCACCACTTGTCTGCTGTGTGACTTTGGGCAAATCATTTCATTTCTCTGGGCCTCGGTTACCTCATCTGTAATATAAGGATTAGGACTCTGAGCCCCACGTGGACAGGGACTGTGTCCAACCTGATGAGCTTGTATCTATCCCGGTGCTTGGTAGAGTGCCAGGTGCATAGTTAGCACTTGACAAATAACATTAAAAAAGCAGATCTTCAATTGTCGGAGGATTCAGGGAGCCACTGAGAAAAGGCCCAGCTCCCCTTTGCATCTAGGAAGATGTGCTGGTAGTGCATCAGGGATGGAAAGGAGGAGGATCAGAGATTTGTTATCTTCTGATTTTTCCTTTGCCGCTTGCTTCCTCTAGTAATGGTAAGCAGTGTGGTGGGGTGGAAAGAGCACCAGCCTGGGAGTTGGAAGGACCTGCGTTCTAATCCCACGTCTGCACTTGTCTGCTGTGTGACCTTGGGAAAGCCACTTCACTTCTCTGTGCCTCAGTTCCCTCATCTATAAAATGGGGATTAAGACTGCGAGCCCCAATGTGGGACAGGGATTGTGTCCTAAACCTTGTATTTACCCCAGCTCTTAGTACAGTGTTCGGCACATAGTAAGCATTACAAATACCTTTATTATTATTATTGCTGTTATTTATGCCTTGGTATCATTTTCTAGATTAGACTTTTGCCATCCATAGCTCAAGCTTGAGGGCTGTCTACTGCTCTCCCAGTTCTTCTGTTTCCCACTTCTCTATCTCCATGCCACTGCTTGACCCCGGGAGACGAGGGTGGTCGATGGGCAACATTGGGCGATCTTTGAAAGACAGCTGCGTTGGGGACTGTTAAACAGTCAGTCGATCGTATTTATTGAGCACTTAGTGTGTGAAGAGCACTGTACTAAATGCTTGGGAGCTTACTCTATAACAATATAACAAACACACTCCCAGCCCACAAGTTTACCATCTCGAGAAGAGCTTACAAGTCATCGTAAGCCTCATCAGCTTCTCCTGAGCTCCCATCCCCAAACCTAGCCTACAACAAAAATAGAGGCTAATCTTAATTATTCTCTTAGAATAATAACGATAATGATGATGATAATAATAATAAAGTGCTCTTTTAATGGTATTTGTTAAGCACTTACTATGTGCCAGGCACTCTACTAAGCACTGGGGTAGATACAAGTTAATCAGGTTGGACACAGAATATGTCCTGCATGGGACTCAAAGACTTAATCGTCATTTTACAGATGAGGCAGTTGAAGCACAGAGAAGTTAAGTGATTTTCCCAAGGTCACACAGCAACAAGTGGCAGAGCCAGGATTAGAACCCAAGTCCTTCTGACCTCCAGGCCCATGCTCCATCCACTAGGACGCACTGCTTCTCATAGAACATCATTCATTCAATCGTATTTATTGAGCACTTATGTGCCACGCATTGTACTAAGCACTGGGGAAGAGATAAGCTAATTGAGTTGGACACAGTCCCTATCCCACGTAGGGCTCACAGTCTAAGTAGAAGGGAGTAGGATTCAATCCCCATTTTACAGATGAGGAAACTGGGGCGCAGAGAAGCTAAGTGATTTGCCCAAGGTCACACAGCAGACAAATATTTGGCAGAGCCGGCTTTGGCATCTTGATCCTCTGACTCCCAAGCCTGAGCTCTTTCCACTAGGCCACGCTGGCTGCAGACTCCCAATCTGGCTTCTCTGCCTTGAGAACAAGGCACATTTGGCTTTTGGTTGAGATTTACCAATCCCTCCTTTGCCCTTTTTTATGGCATTTGTTAAACATTTAACTGTGTGCCAAGCACCGTGCTAAGCACTGGGAGATATGCAAGCTAATAAGGTTGGACACAGTCCCTGTCCCACCTGGGGATCACGATCTCAATCTTCATTTTATATATGAGGTAACTGAGGCACAGAGAAGTGAAGTGACTTGCCCAAGGTCACACAGCAGACAGGTGGCAGAGCCAGGATTAAAACCCATGTCCTTCTGACTCCCAGGCTCCTCCTCTATCCACTATGCTATTTTGCTCCTCAAATAAATTAACTTTGCTCAAGCCACAATAGATTCCATGAGTAAGGAGATGGGAGAAGGATGTTCTAAGGAATTGCTTGGTTTTGTCCATTCTGGAAGAACCCAATCCATCAATCGATCAGTGGTATTAATTGAGAGCTTACTACATGCAGGACACTTTTCTAAGTGCTTGGGAGAGTACGATACAACAGAATTAGCAGAAACATTCCCTGCCCATAATGAGTTTTCAGTTTAGAGGGGGGTGACAGACATTAATATGAATAAATGAGTCATTTGAAATAAATATTTTAAAGTTATGCACATGAGTTCAGTGGGACTGGGGCGAAAATCAAATGTCCAGAGATCCAGGTGCAGAGGAGACACAGAAGGGAGAGTGAGATGGAAAAAAGAGGGCTTAATCAGGGAAGGCCTCTTGGAGAAGATGTGAGGCTTAATCAGGGAAGGCCTCTTGGAGAAAATGGGACTTTAGTAATGCTTTGAATGCGGAGACAGTGGTGGCAGATTGTGCAAGCTGGGCTGTAGTAGAGATTAGTAAGATGTGGTAGGAAGGGATGAACTGAATCAGTGTTTTAAAGCTGAAAGTAAGGAGTTTCTGTTTGGAGATGGATGGGCAGCCATTGGAGGTTCTTGAGGAATGGGGAGACGTGGACTGAACAAACGTCATTGACGTATAATCCATGCAGCAGAATGAAGTATGGATTGGATTGGGGAGAGATGGGGGCCAGGAGGTCAGTGAAAAGGCAGATGTAGTAGTCACGGTGGGATAGGATAAATGTGTAGATCAGCACGGTAGCAGGTTGGATAGAGAGGAAAGGATGGAATTTAGCAGTGTGGTGAAGGCAGAACTGACAGGATTTTGTGACAGTTGGAACGCGTGGGTGGAATGAGAAAGATGAGTCAAGAGCGACGCCAAGGGTACGGGCTTGCGAGACAGGGAGGACAGTGGTGTTGTCTACAGTGATTGGAAATGGGGGAGGACAGGATTTAGGTGGGAAGATAAGGAGTTAAGTTGTAGACATGTTTAATTTGAGGTCCCGGCAGGACATCCAAATGGATTTGTTCTCATGGAAGGACAGAGGTAACGGCTGGAGATGTAGATTTGGGAATCATCTGCATAGAGATGGTAACTGAAGCCATGGAAGCAAATGAGCTCTCCAAGAGATTGGGTGTAGAGGGAGAATAGAAGGGGACCTAGAACTGAGCCTTGATGGACCTCTACTTTCAGAGCATGGGAGGCAGAAGAGGAGCCAGCAAAAGAAACTGAGAAGGAGCAGTCAGAGAGGTAGGAGAATGAATTCATATTATGTGAATTGTGGGAGGAGGCTAAATATAGTGCCAACATGGGTCTAGATTATGTCTCAGTTGAATTCTATCAGGCTCTGTTGTTCTCCAGGGTAAGATTTTTCCAGCTGCAGGCTCAGGAAGACTCGCTCCTCGTTCAGTCGGTCACCCACTGGGATGGCTACTGTTTTTTGGGTTTTTTGTATTTGTTAAACGCTTAATATGTGCCAGGCACTGTACTAAACACTGAGGTAGATACAAGCTAATCAGGCTGGACACAGTCCATGTCCCACAGTCTTTATCCCCATTTTACAGATGAGGTAACTGAGGCACAGTGCATTTAAGTGATTTACAGGTCACACAACAGACCAACGGTGCAGCCGGGATTAGAACCCAGGTCCTCCAACTCTCAGGCCTGTGCTGTTTCCACTAGCCCACACTGCTTTTCACCCTATTACATCATGTTTGACATTTTCAAGTTCTGCACTCTTCACACACTATAAGCTAGGCATAATTTGAATCCAGCTACGGGAGAATCTAGATCTCCCAGATGGAAGAGTTCCCTCATCTTAAAATCTTAAATTGTTCCCTCTCAGAATGTGAGCCGTGCGTAGGACAGGGACTGTGTCCGTTTTGATTATCTGGTATCTACCCCAGTACTTAGTACAATGTTTGGCACCTAGTAAGCACTTAACAAATACCACAATTACTATTATCATAACTGATGCTAAAAACTGACTCTGAAGCACAAATAGGAGGATGGATCAAACAGAAATTGAACTGTTTTTTCCCTAGCTCCGTTCATTCATTGGCCTTTGCTTTGTTAGTAAGGTCGAGGAGGGGTCCAGTTGCCATGGTGACCCACACATTCCCAAGGGAGAGCTAATTATGCTCATCCTCTGTGGTTTGGGACTGGGGAACTCCCGGGATGTTAATGATGAACATATATCTCTGTTTTTTGGTAACTTCATTGGGCAGAGCCATTCCTAGGCGATACAGTAGCAAGTATCAATCCCTTTCAAACCACCTCCCTGGGGTGGCAAGAGAAAATGAAAGGAGGATTTTAGAAGTGGAACTAGGTAGTGGCTTATGGATCAGTCGGGAGACTTTCCAGGCAAATACGAAGGAAGCAGCCGGAAAACGGACTGAATCATGGCAGGAAATCCTTCAGGCATCAGAGAGAAATAAATCTGTAGATAACAAGGAGATTCCCCCTAGATTCCACAGAGTTCTCCTGAAAAAACTGTGGATGAGGATATAAAAACCTATTGGGTGACCACTCCTAGAGGCAGAAAACCTCTCTGAATTTAATAGGACCAGGTGGCCCCAAATTGATACTTCAGGGACCAATCCAAGAAAAATGGCAACAAATTTCGCCCTGCAGTAATATATCAATATTGGAGATCGCAGGGTAGCCATGTGGATGGGAAAAGAAAGGAAAAGGTCCACAAAGAGCCAGTGAGAACCTTTACTGGAAGTAAGCGATGTAGAAGCCATTGGAAGCACAGCTAAACTGTGAATATAATCCCCAAGCAGGTTATGCCGGCTCAATCCTTAACTATTCCAGTCCAAATGACCCACCTTCCTGGAATTCAAAATGAGATGTATGAGAGTTTAAAGAATGTGTGTGTGTTTGTGTGCGCGTGTTTGTATGTGCCCACATGGGGCCTATGGGACTTTTTCAAGTCACTTATTTGTCTGAATGCCATTGATTTTTCTCCTAATTGTTATTCACTATGCTAATTTCCCTCACAAATCTCACATACTATTGATCAAAAAGTAATAAACTCTCCAACAAACAAAACAAGCATTATTGCAATGTTGGGAAAACATCAGTTAATATCAATACCATATTTACAATTATCTTTAACCCAAATTTCACCCGTGATGCAATGCAAGATCAGAGTCAGAGAGCTATAGGGAAAAGGTGAATAGGAATGAAAAACACAAAAGAAAAATCCATTGGATGCTTTCTTGACAAAGCCTGAGGTGAGAGGCTGAGCCTGAAACTACCTGAAGACATGCAAGACGAAGTGGGAGTTAATGCCAAGAATAAATGTCATTACGTTAAAGGACAAATCCATCTTTCTTTTACTCTCATCTTTGCTTCCCTTTTCTCTCTCCACAATTTTCATTCCTCTTTTCTTACCTCCTCTACTTCAAGTCTCCTTCCATTCCTTTCAATAGTGTCTTTCCTTTTTCTCCTTCCTCTTTGTCCTTTCTTTTCTCTCCTTTCCTACCTTTTTTCCCTTTTGTTTCCCGCTCCTTCTTCCTCTTTGTTCTTTTTTCTCTTTTCCTTCCTTTGTCCTTTTATCTTCTTTCCTTCCTTCTTTCTCTTTCCTGCTTTTTCTTTCTCTTCCTTCCTTCCTCCCTTTATTTTTCCTTTCTCTCTCTCTTTTTTTCTTTCTTTCACTCTCTCTTTCTCTTTCTTTCTATTTCTCTCTTTCTTTCCAAAGCTACTCTTGGAACCACATTACCAAAGTAAAGCAATGGGTACTTTTAAGTAACAATTATAGAAGAAAGTGAATTAGAAAGAAGAGTTTGGAATGGAGAGTGATAAAGGGGTTAATATTAAAAAGCATGAAATTATTCACAAAGGTTTGAGCAGTTGAGACACAGGAAAGGAAATATTTAGGAAGAAGAAGCAGGTGGGACAAAATGTTGACCTGAGATGAAATGATATTAAATACAAATAGAGACCACGACTATTGAAAACCTTTGACTAGAAGTGATAGATTGATGCTTGAATGGGGGATGGAACATATTAAAGGCAGAAATGTCTTTGGCTTTAATTTGGGAAGCTTTCGTAGTCTTCAAGAAGATATATAATGAAGACATTTGGAAAGGAGAGACTGGAGAAAGTTTTCGAACTTCACAGCATAGTCATGCTGGGTAAAGCCTACTGAGCAGAGACGAGCAAGGGAACGGAAGAGAACTTGATAGAGAAACCTACAGTATTACTCCAGGGTAGAAGAGGGCATGAGGAAAATCATGAAAGGATAAAGGAAATGCATTCAATAAATTAGCAGGGAGAGGAAACTGGATTCCCTTTTTTTCTTTTAAAGTTTCCACAGGATAGCTCCTCAAATACTGTATTCTATAATACTGTTAACGTGGTTACCCGTCATTATCGAAGAAGTTCACCTATGAGTATGTAGTAAAACCCGATTACCTTGTATTACCCCCAACAGTAAGTACATTGCCTGGCGCACAGTAAGCACTTAACAAATACCATGATATTATTAGTAGTATTATTGTTATTATTATTTCAATGAGAAGCAGCACGGACTAGTGGAAAGAGCACCGGCTTCGGGAGTCAGAGGACCTGACTCTAATCTTGGCTCCTCCACTTGTCTGCTGTGTGACCTTGGGCTAGTCACTTCACTCCTCTGTGCCTCCGTTCCCCCATCTGTCAAATGGAGATTAAAAATAATAAAAATAATAATAATAATAGTAATGAATGTATTTGTTAAGCACTTACTATGTGCCAGCATATACTAAGTGCTCAATAAATACCACTGCTTCACTGATTGATCCCTCTTGAACCTAAAGATGAAAATGATAATGATGATGATAACCATGTGCAAAGCATTCTATTGAGCACTAGCGTAAATGCAGTCATATAGGAAACCATCCCTGTCCCACATGGGGCTCACAGTCTCAATAGGAGTGAGAACAGGTACTGAATCCCCATTTTACAGATGAGGAAACTGAGGCCCACGGAAGTGAAGTAACTTGCCCAAGGTCAAAAGCAGTCAAGTTGCAAAGGCGGGATTAGAATCCAAGTCCCATGACGTCTAGACTCATAAACCTATTGATGTTTTCAACTAAACTCTCTATGGTAGTTACTCTCACAAACTTTAAAGCCTGTTGGTCAAGAAGTGTATCCTTTGGTTTGTTTCGAACTCAACACTTTCAAGCTTCCATGATAGCACCCTTGTCTTGCTGTTGAGAGATCTAGAGAACGGCACGTCTCGTAGACCTCAGACCTGGCCTCTCTTAGCCTATGTCTCTCCACCCCGAAGAATCTAACCCTTTTGCCCTCTCTTGAGGAGTTAGAAACTCACTCTCAATCAACTTTCTGCTACTCAAGACCTGACCTTTCACCAACTTCATTATATTTCTGAGAAAGAATGTATCCACTTTCCCTTACCACGTGCTTGTTGAGTAAAGGAGGGTCTAAGGCTTTCTGGATAGCAACCGAGGCATTAGCAAACAATCACCTGAAGTGCAGCTTTTCCCAGTACAAATTCATTTTTGATGGGCTAGAAAAAAAATCAAAATTCAAAATAGAAAAGCCTCAGTTGAAAAGCTTCAAATAATAATCAAAAGATCTAGTAAATGCGTGATCTACTTTTAAAAATGCATATATACTCATCACATCTTTTCCTTTACTTCTCTTCACATAAGGCTCTTTTGTGGCAGAAGCATTTTTTGAAAACATAGTCCCTCTTTTGTTTAATTAATAATCCCCCTGGACATAAATCACCCAACAACCAACTCCCTAAGAAATCCTGGGGCAATGACCTACTTTAAGGATCTTTCATTTTCATTTTTGGTTTACTGTGTATTTGGGAAATTACGGCTCACTAGCTGTTTTGGGAGATCAGCATTTCTCTGTAGCAGTGAGGACTCCTTTTCTCAGTCAGCGTGGACTGTGACACACAGATACTGACAGCGAGAAAATGCAGGTGGGTGGACGTTTCGCCTCCCTCCTCTCTTTCCTTTCCCAAATGCCCCTGAATTCTCTCATTTGACTACCTGCCATAGACGTTATTAACAATTAAAACTGTGCTATTTATTGAGCCCTTATAGTGTGCAGAGCACTGTACTAAACACTTGGAAGAGTACAATACAACAGAGTGGGTAGGCATGTTCCCCTCCCACAGCGTGCTTACAGTTCAGAGGGGGAGGCAGATGAATAAGATGAATAAGATGAGACTGCTGACTGCTGTCTTCATGAATAAGATGAATACAGATGAATAAGTGAATGTGATTGGGCCTTTAGAACCAAAGGAGAATCATTTTCTCCCTGGACCGAAGTGGGGGCTGCTTTGCTACCCCACAAAGATCTAGAACTAACAGGATTGTCCATTCCATGCTCCATACCGTCCCAGGTCAGTTTGAAGTTAAGATCTCTCCTAAATAAGGCTAGAGTCAGTCGGTCAATTGTATTTATTGGGCACTTATAATGTGCAGAGTCCTGGACTAAGTGCTTGGGAGAGTACAGTATAACAATATAATAGACACATTCCCTATGAGCTTACAGTCAAAAGGGGGAGACAGACATTAATACAATATAATGAAATTACAGAAAAGTATATAAGTGCTTCATATAGAACCCAGACCCTCTGACTCCTAGGTCCATACTCTTTCCACTAGGCCAAGCTGCTTCCTCTCAGTGTAAATACTCAAGGCAGTTGATGGGAGAACATGATCTGGCTCCTGAACACAGTGAATTCTCAGAATTTGGAGGGTAGGAAGAACTGTGGTTGGGCAGATTTTAAGCAGACCATCGGAAAGAGCACAGGCCTGGGAGTCAGAGGACCTGGGTTCAAACTCAGCTCCGCCACCTGACTTGTGTGACCTAGGGCCAATCATTTAACTTCTCTGTGCCTCAATTCCCGCATCTGCAAAATGGGGATTCAATACTTGTTCACCCTTCTATTTAGACTGCTAACTCCTCTTGGACTCCAATTATCTTGCATCTACCTCAGCGCTCAGTATAGTGCTTGGCACATAGTATGTGCTTAATAAATATCACGATTATTATTATCATTATTTGAAGTGGAACGAAGGTCCAGGAAATGGAAGGCAGCAGTCAGCAGTCTCACCTGCAGCTAGTACCACCCTTTAAATACTTCAGTTCCCACCCCACAGCACTTACGTAAATATCCTTATACTCATTTGCTTCCCCTATCTGCAATGTATTTTAATATCTCCCCCTCTAGATTACCAGCTCCTTGAGAGAAATTATCGTGATCACCAACTGGATTGCCCTTTAGTCTCCAAAGCATTTAGTACTATAATCGGCACAATGCAAGTGCTCCATAAGCAGAGAAACAGCGGAAATAGTGGGAAAAGCCCAAGCTTGGGAGCCAGAGGACCTGGGTTCTAATCCTGGCTCTGCCACTTGCCTGCTGTGTGACCTTGGGCTAATCACATAACTTCTCTGTGCCTCAGTTACCTCATTTGTAAAAGGGAGATTAAGATTGAGCCCCGTGTGGAACAGGGTCCGTGTCCAACCTGATTATCTTGTATCTTTCCCAGCACTTAGGTCAGTGCCTGGCACTGAATACCATGAAAAAATAATAGAAAATGAAATAAATAAGTACCATTGATTAATCGATTGGTGGGTTCTGGGGACAGTACAGCTTGAATTACTCAGTGTAAAATGGACTGTTACCGTGGCTTCAGGTTCCCACTGAAAGGACCACTTTAGAATCTGAAATATTGCTTTGAATAAGAGATGACAGCAGTGTATTTAAACACCGCGATTTTTACAACTGGAATCTGGGATTTCATTCTCCAACTGAATTTCCCCTCATTTTGAAACTAGCCTCTCATTAAGATATCACATCTGGTGACTACCAACAGTGTTGTTCAAACCACTCTGAGAATCAATGTGGCCCAGTGTCTACAGCGGGGTTCTGGAACTATGAGGACCTGAGTTCTGTTGCCCACTCTGCCACTTTGTTGTGTGACCTTGCGAAAGTCACGTCACTTCTCTGTACCTCAGCTACCCCATTTATAAAATGGGGATTAAGACGGGGAGCCCTATGTGGGCATTTAGCACAGTGCCTGGCACATATATAGTAAACATTTAATAAGCATCATTAAACAAAAACAAACAAAAAAAAACACACTTGGCAGGTAGAGGACAATTTTACTGGCCAACTAGGACAAATGAGTTTGAAAGAGCCACTCGCGTTCAACTCCCCTAAGGGAATGACGCAGACTAAGAAGAAACTATTCTGGCTGTAAATTTTTTGCAAAACAGCCCAAATGAATAGAATCACTTTCCATTGGTAATGCTCCACGTGCATTCTCCGTATGTGATAGGCACAGCCTTCTGCCAACTGGAAGAGAACCCTGAAAATGTGAGATTTCACATAAAATGGCTGCAATGTACCCAACAAGAACTCTTCAGAAAGTTGTAAATAACGGAAAACAGGAAAACTGTAATGGGAAATGTTTTGCCACTTTTGGGTTGTGTAAACATTTAATATATATCTGTGGTATGTACATGCTATCACACAATAAACTGTATTCTCGTAAAGATTATTTCAAACCCACGGAGGGTCAATTCTTACCCAAGATCGGAGTTACCATTATTGTTGCTGATTTTACTAAGGCAAATGTAAAAAAAATAAACATACCAATCAAATCAATTATGAAATTACTTCCTTAAAATTAAGTTCCAGCTTAAAAGATCATTCACTGCTAATACCCAGGAGGGGGGAAGGAAGGCTCTTTTGATGCTGGACATGGGCGTAGGGCTACACAAAGCCAACAGAGGTTTTGAAGAATCCATCCCAGATTTTTCTGATGACCTGGAGTGTGTTTGTGTGTATTGGGGTGTGTGTGTGAGGTGGGAGGGAATATGTTTAAGTGTGCGAACGGGCTGTTGTAAGGTTTATTATTATTATATAATCAACATCAGTATTGGAAATAGTAAGAAAATCCACCCTTTTCTTTCCCTCTAAACTGATGCTATGCTGATGAAAACACTCATGTCCTTATATGACTCTGAACCAGCCTCCTCATTGACCTCTTCTGCCTCCTGTCTCCTTTCACTCCAGTCCATACATCATTCTGCTGCCTGGATCATTTTTCTAAAAAAAGTTCAATCCACATCTCTCCACTCCTCAAGCACCTCCAGTGGTTGCCCATCCACTGCGCTTGAAGCAGCGTGGCTTAATGGAAAGAGCACGGGCTTGGGAGGCAGAGGTCAGCAGTCCTAAACCTGGCTCCTCCACTTATCAGTTGTGTCTTTGGGGAAGTCACTTCACTTCTCTGTGCCTCAGTAACCTCATCTGTAAAAAGGAGATTATGACTGTGCGCCCCATGTGGGACAACCTGATTACCATGTATCTACCCCAGCACTTAGAGCAATACTTGGCATATAGTAAGCGCTTAACAATTACTGTCATTATCACCATTATTATTATTAAAAAGAAACTCCCTACCATCAGCTTTAAGACACTTAATCAGCTCTCTCCCTACTACCTTATCCCATTGATTCCTTTCGACAACCTAGCCTGCACATTTTGCTCCCAACACCAAACTACTCACTGTACCTTGTTCTTGGCTTTATCGTCGCCAACCTCTAGCCCATGTCCTCCTTCTCCTGGGAATTCCTTCCCTCTTCATATCCAATCTCATCACTCTCCCTACTTTCGAAGTCCTACTAAGATCACATCTGCGCCAAGAGATCTTCCCTAATTCTTCATTTCCCTTACTCCCTCTCCCTTCTAATATCACCTATGCCCTTTACGCTCTTGATATTCCTCTCACCCTCAACCCCAAAGAACTTACGGACATATCCATAATTTATTTGAATATCCGTCTCCCCCTCTAGACTATAAGCTTTTTGTGAGCAACTCTATCCTATTGCACTCTCCCAAACACTTAGTATAGTGCTCTGCACACATTATAAACTCCATAAAATTGATTTAAATAACAACAGATTTGCATTTGTGAAGTACTTTCAGCGTGGTTCAGTGGAAAGAGCCTGGGCTTCGGAGTCAGAGGTCACGGGTTTGACTCCCGGCTCTGCCACTTGTCAGCTGTGTGACTGTGGGCAAGTCACTTCACTTCTCTGTGCCTCAATTACCTCATCTGTAAAATGGAGATTAACTGTGCGTCTCACGTGGGACAGCCTGATTCCCCTGTATCTACCCCAGCGCTTAGAACAGTGCTCTGCACATAGTAAGCGCTTAACAAATACCAACATTATTATTCTTTGTGACAAATACTGTGCTAAGTGCTGAGGTAAATACAACACTATCATATCAGACACTGACCCTCTCTCACATGGGGCTCACTGTCTAAGAAGGAGGGTGAACTACTACTTAATCCCCATATTACAGATGAGGAAACTGAGGCACAAAGAAGTTAAGTGATTTTTCCAAGGTTACCCAGCAGTCAAGAAGTAAAGTAGGGATTAGAACTCAGGTCTTCTGACTGGGAATCCTGTGTGCTTTCCATTAGACCATGTTTTTATTTGGTCAGGATTCTAAAGATTTTCAGCCAATCTATATGAATTCACTAAAAGTTTTCACCTTAATTTGGTGGCCTAGTTTATTCATCTTAAAGCTTCTAGGAACCAAGGACAGCAGAGAACCTCCCCCAGCCTAAAAAAAGCTGTTGTCAGAACTAGATTACTACTACTCGTCAGTTTCACTTACAAGAAACAGCGCAAGAACCCACCAAGTAGGATGCAGAGATCCATTCTGGAAAGATATGAATACACCCTGAAAAATTTCAAGGAGGAGCCAGAAAATGTCTGCTAATTGACTTTCTTTGTCTTCTTTCCTTTTTCTTCCTTCCTCTCTCTTCCTTTCCTTTCTTCTCTATTTCTTTTTTCATTCTTGCTCTCTCCCTTTCTCTCTCTTGCTCTCTTTCTTTCCCTTTCTCCCTGTCTTTGTCCTTCTTCCTTACTTTATCTCTTCTTTCTTTTCTATCTGGCTCTTTCTCTCTTCTCACCCCCCCCTTCTCTCACTCTCTCTCTCTCTCTACTTAAAAGCCGGGCATATTAAATCATCTGAACTACTTCAGTGAAAAAAGCACTTCTATTTTGTTTGGCTTTGCAGAACTACCTACCCTTGCGGTATATTCTTATAGTAGGTGCCAACTAAAGCCAGCCCCACAAGTTTGCTGTTCAGATAAGTATCTGTGCTGTCTCAATTATTATAGCAGATAGGGAAATGTAAAAGTGTAAGAATATGGGAATGGCCGAATGGACGTAGCATGGGCTTGGGAGCTAGAAGATCTGGGTTCTAATCACAGCTCTGTCACTTGCCCGCGTTGTGACCTTGGACAAGTCACTTAACTTATCTGTGCTCAGTTACCTCAACTGCATAATAGGATTCAATGCCTGTACTCCCTCTTTCTTATACTGTGAGCCCCATGTAGGACAGGAACTGTATCCGGCCTGATTAACTTTAATCTACCTCAGTGCTTAGAACAGTGTTAGACACAAGGTAGGTGCCTAAATAAAATATGAAATAAAAATAATAAATATGTAAATACTTGTTGTGGGACTGTGGGTGGGGTGAACATCAGCACTTAAGGAGTACAGATCGAAGTGCATAGGTAACGCAGAGGAGAGAGGGAGAAGGGGAAATGAGAGGATTAGTCAAGGAAGCCCAATTTTTTTATGTTTGTTAAGCGCTTACTATGTGTCAGGCACTATACTAAGCCCTAGGTTAGATTCAAGTTAATCAGGTTGCCCACATGGGATGCAAGCCCATGGGGCTTGCAGTCTTAATCCCCATTTTATAGATGAGGTAACTGAGGCACAGAGAAGTGAAGTGACTTACCCAAGGCCACACAGTAGACAAGTGTAGGAGTCAAATCAGAAGCCAGATCCTTCTGACTCCCCTTCCCGTGCTCTATCCGGTAAGCTAAAGTGCTTCTCTCTACTGAATATAAATGATCCTAACAGAGGTCTTGCTTGCCTGAAGAAATCTTGTCCCACAGCTTTTTTTTTTCTTTTAGGACAGCAGGGAGGTAAGGCCCATCCTGGCTCAAGCCACCGGAACGGCTTGGTAGTAGAAGCTACTAAAGTTTCTGGCTCAACTGGAGGAGCTCTTGGAGAAAGTGATTTTAGTAGGACTCTGAAGGTGAGGAGAGCTGAAAATGAAGGGGAAAGGAGTTCCAGGGCAGAGAAAGAATGTGGATCGGGGGTCAGGGGCAACATAGGTGAGACTGAGTTACAGAGAGTGGGTTGGTGTTAGAGTAGGGAAGCTGGCAGGCTGGACTGTAGTAGGAAGTCAGGTGGAAAAGTAAGAAGGAGGGAATCAGACTGAATGACGAAGCTGATGGTGAGGATTTTCCGTTTGATGCTTTAGGGTCCAGATTAACCATTTCTCAGTGATCAGTGTCACCGAAGAGCCTTATACTAGAAATTCTATCGGGAATTCAGAGCAAAGAATCTCATAAGAAATCAAAATGGTAACAATAACCAGATCACCGGTGCATGATTCTGACTTGGGTTTGGTTTTGAAAAGAAATGTATGAGTTTGGGATTCTAGGACTCAGACCATCTGCTAAACCTATCAGAGGGTTGGGTTTTTTTTTTTAATTCTAATTTACTCTTGATTTAAAAATAGTCCAAACTTTACCCTGTCATTTGGGGTAAATTATATATTATTTGCATCACCGTTTTTACATATTATAGATTCCATTTCTTCATTCTTCAATGATGTCATTTAGCATCTTTATCAAATGAACCAGGGCAATGCTTCCAACCCAAGGATGGTGAAATTAGACTGGCAGTTCCCTCTCCACATCTGGATCACTAGAGGTTAAGTCAGAGACATACATGGAAAAATGACCAATCTTACATGGTAAATCCCTGGTTTTTAGAATGAATTTCAAGCAGGGAGACATCACACTGTTCAGTCAATCATATTTATCGAGCGCTTACTGTGTGCAGAGCGCTGTACTAAGTCCTTGGGAGAGTACAGTGTAACAGAGTTGACCTGCCCTCAGGGAGCTTACAGTCCAGGCATTTTTGAGAAGAAGGTAGAGCATGGACCTGGGAGTCAGTAGGAGCTGAGTTGTAATCCCGGCTCAGGCACTTACCCGCTGAGTGACCTTGGGCAAGTCTTCTCTCTGCCTCAGTCACCTCACCTGTAAAATGAAGATTCAGACTGTGAGTCCCGTGTGGGATGTGAACTGTGTCCAACCTGATTACCTTGCATCTACCCAAGCGCTTAGTACAGTGCCAGGTACATAGTGAGCATTTAACAAATACCATAACAAAAATAAGCTTACAAAACTGACCGTGCGCCTTTTGTACCCAGAGGAGGAACTCATAACCTTGTGTCTACATTTGGGTATCACTGGAAGACAGAATTATACTGCGCACCCTCATAGTACACAGCCTTTACTGTCCTGAAGGATGAGATAAAGGAGGGGCACTTGGCTGTACTGAGGAGATCACCCAGAACCTAGAAAATTCGCTATTTTAAATCTCTCCTGGGTGAGGGGGCAATACTCACATGTGTTGTGCTAAAGAGCAAAAAACCAAGAACAGGAATGCTTGGATCTGCTTGGCTGGGGAACCCTTGAGTTTGCCTCAATGGGAAAATGTGTACTTTCTCCTGCTCAAAGTTACCCAGTGCTTGAGGGAATTAAAAGAGCTATAATCCGGATGGCTCCTTCCCTTTCTGTGAGACGCCCCCCCAACCTTCCAGACCAGCCAGCCTTACTTTCAGTGAACACAGTTTGCCAATTGGTGGCAAGAGCACCAATCACACCCCAAGAAAACGTGGATCAGAACGCAAATCCGATTACCCACGCCCAGCCCTGGGTTTGGCATGGTGGGTTTGCTGGGCTCGGGGCATGTTCCCTTTAACTAAGCAAACACCACTTGTGGCCTATTTACAGCAATCTCTTGTGCTACCCGGAGCCCAAAGGCTTCTGTGGTTACTTAGAGCCTTTGCTTCAAAGCTTTGGCCTCCGGTAGCCCCCATCCTTCAAGCCAACGGCACCGGAGAGAGACGTTAACTGGGACGGCCCCAAATAGCAAATACCGCAAGTGATCACTGCTTCGTCTTGATTGATTCCCCAGCCTTGAGGGTTTCCAAGCCTCAGGATTTCATTTGTCTCGCTCATGCCATCTAAACAGAGGAAATGAAGGACCTCAGACTCAGGAAAGGGGCCAGATGGGTTGACCACCCATTCTGTATCTCAAAGGAAAATACTGAAAATCCTAACTAATCAGCCGGATTCTCCAGATACAACAAAACCATTAGGGTGGGCTGAAGACCACGAGGTAGGACAGACCTGGCCAGAATTTCAAAACCAAGATGCCCTAGGCAGAGACCCCAGAAGCCGATGAACTCACAGCCTCCTTTGGATCGCCCAGAAGATCGAGGCGGTGAGATTGGGCCTTAGAGGAGAGAGAATCACGGATTACCCCCGAAAGTACAGAAGCAGGATGGCCGAGTGGATAGGGCACAGCCTAAGGAGTCAGAAGGACCTGGGTTCTGATCCTGACTCCCCCACTTGTCTGTTGGGTGACCTTGGGCAAGTCACTTGACTTCTCTATGCTTCAGTTACCTCATCTGTAAAATGGGGATTATGACTGTGAGCCCCATGCGGGACAGGGACGGAGTCCAAATTGATTATTTTGTATCTACCTCAGCACTTAGAAAAGTGCCTGGCACGTGGTAAGTGCTTAACAAATACCATTATTAAAACCAAACAAAAAAGCCCTGACCATCTACAGGTCCCTCACCTTCTTGGCGAAATTCTTAGTAGACCACCACACGCCTCCAAGGGATGCCTTTCTGCCTTGCCCACCATGCGTCTTGTACTAAGGCGTTCAAGTGAACCTGCGAGTTTTAGAATCTGCCGTTTGCTCTCCATCCAAACTGCTACCAATTTGATCCATGCACCACTGCCATGAGTTCCTGATCTGAATCTCCAAATGTATTTTTGGGTCATTTTAGGATAATGTAGGAGAAAAGTTGATCCCCCTTCTGAACTTGGAACATTAGGCTGAAGCTGAGGATAGAGTAGATGCGTGTTGTGCCCTACAATGCCAGAGCCCCTCTGCTCTTCCGAAAACCCAGGGGCACTAGCCTCTCAGCTAGAGGGATAGAGATCAGGGTGGTGATGAGCAGGAAAGGTTCAACACACAGTGGCATGACCAGGGGTGTGTCTTCCTTGTGAAATAACATGTCCTAATGGAAATAATAATAATAACTGTGGTACTTGGTAAGCACTTACTATATGCCAGGCACTGTCCTAAGTTCTGGGGTGGATACAAGCAAATTTGGACATAGTCCCTGTCCCACATGGGGCTCACAGTCTCAATCCCCATTTTACAGACGAGGTAACTGAGGCCCAGAGAAGTGAAGTGACTTCCCAAGGTCACACAGCAAACAAGTGGCAGAGCCGGGATGAGAACCCGTGACCTTCTAACTCCCAGGCCCATGCTCTATCCACTGCACCCTTGACACTCAGGGGATCAGAGTTCTATTCCTGGCTCTGCCATCTGCCTTCTTGGTGACCTTGGACAGATCACTGATTTCTCGGTGCCTCAGTTTCCTCATTCTGTGAAGTGTGGACCAAGTACCCATTCTCCCCTCCTGTGAGCCCAATGTGGGATAGGGACTGTGTCCAACCTATCTTGTATCTGGCACTCAAGAAGCAGTGTGTCCTAATGGAAAGAGCAAAGGCCTAGGAGTCAGGGGACCTGGGTTCAAATGCCCTCTCTGGCAATTATCCGTTTGAGCTTGGGCTACTCATTTAACTTCTCTGTGCCTCAGTTTCCTCATCTGTAAAATGTGGATTAAACCCTACTCCCTCCTACCAAGACTGTGAGCCCCATGGAGGACAGGGACTGTGTCCAGATTGATAACCTTTCATGTACCCGAACGTTTAGAACAGTGCTTGGAACACAGTAAGGCTTTGACAGCTAGCATAATTGTTATCATCTTTATTATTATCATTGTTATCTAACCCAGTGCTTAGTAGAGTCGTTGTCCCATAGTACACACTTAATAAAGCCCACCATTATCATTATTAATATTAATAACCAAATGTATTTGGCACATCAGTGACTCTGCCCACCATCCACGACTGGGGACTTTGGCAGCAAAAAGGATCTCGGTTTCCCCTGATTTGCCTTTTCAGGCATCGTACAGACGCGGAACCCTTAGGATCCACCAGAAAAAAAAAAATTGAAAGCAAGAAAGGGAAAAATCCCTGTGAAGATCCAAGAATGAGGGCTAGGCTATTCAAACGGCAACCAAAATATAGAGCAGTAGTCAGCTGAAACCAGTGTTTACTATCGTGACCTCTTTCACAGAAAATAAACAATGGTTTGAATCCCTTTCAAAAAGTAAGTTTCTGACCAGAGGGAGGGAGGGGAGGAAGCTGCTTTAGGATTCATCTCTAAAGGCCCAACTCCAAATTCTCTCTCTCTCGTGAGTCGCCAACTGGGAGGGCTCAGCCCAATCCCTGGCGGTTGTTTCGTCCATATCACAAAAGCACCACGCCACCTGGGAGACCCTCCCCTCAGCCCCCGCCTCGCCAATTCTTCGTGGCCCCAGTTGGGATGAGGACTGGAATTACAGAATGGCCTGTCGAGAGTCAGGAAGGGGGAGGGGACAGGGGGCAAACAGGAAGCCTGCCAGAGAGACAGAAATGGACAGGGATACCCGCTATTTCACCGTCACGCCGCACCGGCGTCCAAAAAAACCGCGCCGGCCAGCCAGCCAGCCAGACGTGCCGGCCGGGACGGCCGGTCCCGGCTCCCTGGGGAAAGTCGGAGCGACCAGAAGCACTGTGCTGAGGGAAGGAGGGACCCGTGGGTGAAGCAAAACGAAGCTTTCTTTAGTGAAGAAAGCAAACAGGCCATTGCGCCTCGGGCCGCCGTCAGAGCGAGAGCGACGCTGAGGACTCTCTTGCTGTCAAAGGGGTTTTTAATTTCCATCCATATGTCAATTCCTTAAGGCTAAGCTGGCCTCTAGAACTGCTTCTTGCAGTACTTAACGTACTGCACTTAAGCTAAACACTCCAGTCTGGAACCATGAAACCCACAGGAACTGGCATCCGGCAGGGCCGGTTAGATTAATGCTCCGCCTTGGCCGCTTTGCCTACGGTTACACTGCATACCCCAGCAAAATCCAATTGCTACCCTGGTCCTCATTCTTGCGGCAGGGCCTGCTTCATGTCAGAGACAGACAGATGAACCCGGTGCCAACACGTGGGGAAGGCTGGCGGCAGACTCTCCGAAACCGTAACTGTGCATTAAGACTTCGTCGAGCCCAGACTAGGGGTTGGGTGGTTTATTTTTACTGCTTTTTAATTACTCTAATTGAAGGGGGAAGAATTCCCTTCATTTCTCTAAGTCAGTCAATCTTCCCCTGCCCCTTCCTCCCCCCTCTCTCCCTCCTCCCCAGCCTCCACTCCTCTTCGACTTTCCTTTGAAAAGCAAATGGCTACAAACATAACTGTATATCACATTAGTCTGTTATGCTGAGGGCTCTCTTTTTTCTCAGTTAGAAGGTGAAGAACAGATGAATTTCATTAGCCGGGTTGGCTTATAGGTTGACACACCCTACTGCACATAAACACGGGGATTAACTCGCTCTGTTTTAATAAACAGAAGAGTAAAAAATATGTCCATCTCCATGTTTGTTTAAGGAATTTCATGTTTACAAAGGGTGAGGGATCCATGTGAGAACAAATCTACTATTTAGCGGGGATTCAGGGGGAGCTGGGGTGGGCAGGCTCAAGCTTCTCAAGTTTGGAATTTAAAAACAGCCCTCCCATCTCTTCCGAAGACTGGAACATACTAGAGGAGATACACTGAACTTCTCTGGGCTTCAGAAAAATCAGGTTATCGAGACTTCTGTGGCGATTTTCACGACTAGTCAATCAAGTGTGCCTCACTTGAAGCCACCAGAAACTCGGAAATGTCTACTAGCTTTGCTAGGGAAATATTCAGGTAAATCGGGTTTCTCTGAGGGCCTAAATTCAACTGAAGATCAGAGGCCGGCTGCAGTGAGAGAAAAGCGTCCATGGGAGAATCAGGAGAATGGGGACGGGCTCTCTAGCTACTGGGAACAATTTTTCAGAAAAAAAGCAATTTTCCTTCAACCTGCCTCACCTCCTTCCCACCACCCTCCATCCCAGACCTAAGCTTTCAGCTGTAGGCCTCCTGTGATTTAAGAGGGTAAGCACCTTTTGAGCACCTTATGAGCAGGCACCCTATTCTTCTGTTATACTTTCTTAAGTGCTTAGTGGATGTTCAATAAATACCAACAATAACAAATGTTGGTGCCATTTTTTTAAATGCGTACTAAGGGCCAAGCACTATACTGTGCAGTGGGGTAGGAACAGATAATAATCAGGTTAGCCCGAGTACCTAGCCCACGTGGGGATTACGGTTTTAGGAGGAAGGAGAACAGGGATTAAACAACACGTTAAAGATGAGGAAACGGAGGCATAAAGAAGGTAGGAGACTTACCCAAGGTAACACAGCAGGTCACTGAAGTTGGGATAAGAACCTGGGTTCTCTGACTATTAGGTCTGTGCTCTTTCCACCTGTCCACGCTACGTCCTAATGCTTTGTTTTACATCTATTACGATTGCTACTATTATTACCATGACTCTTACTCCTAAGGCTGTTTCTTCTATTATTTCTACGACTACAATTACTACTAGTAGTAATATTTCCCTTTGCGTGGCATGTGATTTTCACACCAAATTACGGCATTCACTTTCCACCCACACCTTAACAAGGGGGACTTCCAGGAATGTCCATGGAAGTCCGCAATAAGGCTTGTAGAGAATGAGTCACTGTGGGGCTCTGATTCTTCAGGACCTGAGAAACCTCTCGTCTTATGCCGTCGGGTTGTTTCCGACCCTTAGCGACACCACGGAAACATCTCCCCCAGCACGCCCCGCTCTCCATCTGCAATCGTTCTGATAATGGATCCATAGAGTTTTCTTGGTAAAAATACGGAAGTGGTCTACCATTGCCTCCTTCCATGCTGTAAACTTGAATCTCTGCCCTTGACTCTCTCCCATGCCGCTGCTGCCCAGCACGGGTGAGTTTTGACTTGTAGCAGATTGTCTTCCATTCGGTAGCAGCTGCCCAGGCTAGGAATGGAATGGATAGGCCTCTGCTCGACTCCTCCTCCCATAACAGAGACTGGTAGGCCCGTGGAAGTTCTCCAGGTGTGACTCTGAGGGGGGCTGAGAAACCTCATAAGAGAGTAAAAAATAGCAGTGAGTCGCTTAACTTCTCTGTGCCTTGTTTTGTCAACTGTAAAATGGGGATTATGACTTTGAACCCCATGTGGGACAAGGACTGTGTCCAACCTAATTAGCTTGTATCTACCCCAGAGCTTAGTACAGTGACTGGCCCATAATAAACAGTCCCCTTGTTATCCTTAGGTTAAGAGACGCAATCACCCTAACCATCAGCATTTCCCTCCACCTCCTTCTCCTCCTCCTTTTCCTGCTTCTCCTACTCCTCTTCCTCCTTTATTTTTCTCCTCCTTTCCTCACTTGTCCCCGACTGCCTCACCAGACTCCATAGACCCCTCCCTGGCAGCATCATTAAAACAAATGCTATCAATTCCTCTCTGGCTCTGTGTACTTTTCTTTGTGCACAGAATCAATAAAGAATCAGAAAGAGCTTGTTTGAGGCAAACAGCACAATGGAGTGTGAGTGTGTGTGTGTGTGTGTTTGTTTAGATCTGGTCACAGTATCATGGGGCCAGGACTCAGGCAGAAAGGGCAGTTGGTCATCAATACAGGAGTAGTTAGTTTATGAATGGAAAGATCAAGACCCAGGAAGTAAATGGGACCGGGGATTACCTAGGCCAGCTAACAGAAAGTCACTGAAGACTGTGAACTCGTTGTGGGCAGGGATTGTGTCTGTTGTTGTAGTATACTCTCCCAAGCGCTTAGTACAGTGCTTTGCACATGAGTGAATGAATAAAGCACAGGCTTTGTGATCCTTTGTTTCCTTCCAACAATTTCTTCTCCATCCTTTCATGTAAGCATCCTCACCTGGCATCTCATTAGTAAAATGTTTCACTGCAGAAACAGATGGACCCTTCCATCTTTTTGTTTTTTCTGCCCCTGTGGCAAAGCTGCCTGGGGATAGAAGCTCACAATCTAGTTTATCCCCATTTTATAGATGAGAAAACTGAGACATTTATTAAATGCTTACCACGCACTCAGCACTGGGATAGATAACAAGGCTAAGACGCCAGCCCAGGTACGGATCCAACACAGGGCTCACAATCCATCTTATTCCCATTTTACGGATGAGTAAACTATAGTTTGCCCAAGGTGGCATAGCAAGCCTGGGACAAGGCTGTGTCTAGACCTCGGTCTTCTCATTCCTAGTCCTGTGCTCTCTCCAGGAGCCCACTCTTTCCCCAGGGCATCCACAACTAGCCTCTGCCACCCACTGGGGCCAGTAATGGCAAGCGAGAGTGAGAAACTAGCAGGTAGGTGGAGCAAGAATTCAATCTATCAATCAATCCATCGATGGTATTCTTTGAGCACTTGCTGTATATGCAGAGCACTGACAAACTCTTGGGAGCGTGCGATTCAAAAGCATGATAGACGTGATATTGCCTCTCAAGTCCTCCTTTCCTCTTCTCCCACTCCCTTCTGCACTGGCCTGACTTGATCCCCCATCCCAGCCCCACAACACTATGTTCATATCTGTAATTTATTTATTTTTATCAATGTCTGTCTCCCCCTCTATACTCTAAGGTTGTTGTGGACAGGGAATGTGCCTGTTTATTGTTATATTGTACTGTCCCAAGCACTCAGTACAGTGCTCTGCACACAGTAAGCATTCAATAAATACAATTGAATGAATTAATGAAAAGGAGCCTGCAGTCCAGAGGCATTCGATGGTGGAAGACGTGAGCTTTCTGTGACTGAATTCTCTCTTGTCATTTTTCTTCCCACCTGGTGATCTTGGTATTTCCATAGCAGATGGCACTGGAAGATCAAGACGCTAATGTAGGGAAGCAGTACGGCCTAGTGGATAGAACTTGGGCCTGGGAGTCAGAAGGACCTGCGTTCTAATCCCCGCTCTGCCGCTTACCTGCTGTGTGACCTTGGGGTAAGTCCACTTCACTTCTCTGGGCCTCAGTTACCTCATCTGTAAAATGGGGATTAAGAATGTGAGCCCCATGTGGGACAGGGACTGTGCCCAACCCAAATCACCTTGCATCTCCCCCAGCACTTAGGACAGTGCCGGGCACATAGTAAGTGCTGAACAAGTACCACAATTATTATAATTATTATTAAGGAATGCCCCATTGGAAGAGGGAAGCCAAGGAAAAGACTTTCTTCTTCTTGAGCTCCAATATATCCACTTTTAAGTCCCCACCATTCCCATTCTCACTCTGGACTATGTGCCTCTACCTGTTGACTCACCTTCCAGAGGAGAAGAGAGAACAGATCACCGTCCAAGTCCTCCTTGTAACAACAAGACTTGCTCCCTCAATGGAGTTGCAGGAAAAAAGAAATGATTTACCTCACCCGAGCGGATTCTGTAATCCAAGGGACCATTTTCACTTTATTTTCTCCCATAAAAAAATTAAATTATTTAAAAAAGAAAAGAAGCATTTTCTTGAGTGGTTGCAGGTCACTCTGGATCAGCGAGGTATAACTTTAGTGTTCTGTCATGAAATATTAATATTCAGTTGGTTGTGTTTATTTCTCCAAGCGTCTGGAACCTCCAAGTGTTTATGCCCCGAGATTAGCAGGAAGTGTGTCCGGGTAGAGCAGGCCGCACCATACTTAGAGAGAAGGAGAGTTTGAGCTCAGATAACGTCCAGCGTCGCCCATTCGGCCGCTCCACGTCCCGCATCTCAGCCGTATTCTCGGTCAGAACCTTCTGTTCCGGGCCTTTGATGCTTCAGCGGAAACCAACGTGTCAATCGGGTAGCGATCCCTCGTTTTCTTTCCCTGCTGCGAAACACAATGTAGTTTTCCAGCCTGAAACAACAGCTGGCGGAACAGAGGGGAGAAGCCACGGGTTTCTGCCGTGGCTAGATACAACCAAAATGTGTCTTTGAGAGGTTTGAATCAAACTTGAACCTTTGGGGTTTTTGTATTTATTTGCATAAACCTCAAATAGCTCTTTAAAACAATGTTTTGATGATCTGAGTGTAAACGAATTAGAAAGGTCTGGCTTGAATTTGCCTGAAAATACACTGGGGGTTAAAAGTGAAAGGAAAACTGACTGGGTGAAAATGCATTTGGGGTCTTATTAAACCCAAAAGATGCGAAACAATTCAAATGCAGAAAACCCCTAAGCTCTAGATTTGTTCTTTCTTTGTATACAAACAATCAGCAGTTGATGAAGGCCCAGCTGTTTTGCTTGGGGATTTTTTTTTTTTAAATCTTTCCCTCAGCAACCAAATTGAGGTCTTTCTGCCCCTGATGTCTAAGAGAGAAAACACCCAGTGCAAACGGCAAACAGGGAAAGTCACAAGGAAAATCATCATAATTGCTATTTGTATCAATATTAATATTATCATTATATTCATCAAGTGCTTACTACATGTCAAACACTGTTCTTAGTACTGGGATAGATAGCAGTTAATCAGATCGGATACAGCCCTGTCCCATATTGGGGCTCACAGTCTAAGTTGGAGGAGACTGGGCATTTTATCTCCATTTTCAAGATGAGGAAACTGAGGTACAGAGATGTTAATAATAATTGTGGTATTTGATAAGCGTTTACTATGTGCCAAGCACTGTACTAAACGCTGAGGTGAATACAAGCAAATCAGCCTGGACACAGTCCTTGCCCCAGATGGGGCTCACAATCTCAACTGCCATTTTACAGATGAGGTAACTAAGGCACATAGAAGAGAAGTGACTTACCCAAGGTCACACAGCAGGCAACTATCATAGCCAGGATTAGAAGCCAGGTCCTCTGACTCCCAAGCCCATGCTCTTTTCACTAGGCCATGCTGCTCCTCCCCACAAATTCTGGTAAACCCAGAAAGGAACCTGAAATGTGGAAGCTGTGAATCACATTTGGTCATTCTTACATCTGCAAGCCATTACCCCTGTCCGTAATTTATTTTTATGCCTGTCTCTTCCGTTACACTGCAAGCTCCTTGAGGACAGGAATCATGTCTACCAACTTTACTGTACTGTACTCACCCAAGTATTTAGTACAGTGTTCTGCATTCAGCGAATGCTTATTAAATACCAAAGACTGAGTGAATGATTAGCATTAGCACTGCATAAAAAATTAAAAAGTGAACCCAAGGAACCTCTCCTACGTTTGGACTCTTTGAGTCAAGTCAATTTTCCACATTCTGAGATGGGTGAAAATAAGGCCAGGGTTTTGGCTGAACATCTTTCACATATGCCAGTCACAGCAGTACCAGCTCCACGCTAGCGTAGTTTGCAAGGATTTGCGGTCCAGGGGATGAATGACTCGACCGAGGTCCTGGCCTTGTGGCAATGTTCTGTCTAGCTGAATTTCCTAGTTCTGGTTCCAGCGGCGATGATTAAATGTCAGAGGAACTGTGGCCCTTCAGTGAGAAGTTCACATGGCAGGAGTCTATGCTTTGCCACAATCTAACTTCCTGCTGCTTTTGCAGACGAAGATCATTCGTAACGATAGAGAAGGTGAACAAAAAAGTTATCCTTAGTCATATACTGTCATAAACTAGTCAAAAAGGGGTCCAAAATGGGTAGGATGGGACTAATTTAATTATTCATATTAATGTCCGTCTCCCCCTCTAGACTGTAAGCTATCTGTGGGCCGGGAATGTGTCTGTAATGTTGGTATATCGTACTCTTCTAAGACCTTAGTACAGTGCTCTGCACACAATAAGCGCTCAATAAATACAACTGACTGACTGCCTGACTGCAAAGTGAGGATGGAGTTCTTCAGGGAGACTATCTGGCATGGCAGACAGGAAGGTTTTCTCACCCTCGGTAATAAAATTGTCTTCTTTTATGGTATTTGTTAAGCACTCACTGTGTGTCAAACACTGTTATAAGAGCTGGGATAGGCATACGTTAATTAGCCTGGACACAGTCCCTCTCCCAAAAGGGACTCACGGCGTAAGTAGGAGAGAGAACAGGTATCCCCATTGTCTCTTCAAATGGCCTCGAGTCGTTTCTGACCCACAGCAACTCCATGGACACAACTTCTTCAGAACGGTCCATCTTCTATCATCAGGTCGTTCTGGAATGCATATCCATAGCGCTTCCTTGGTAAAGATGCAGAAGTGATTTATCATTGCTTTCTTCCACTCAGTAAGAACTTGAGTCTTTGCTTTTGTCTTTTTTCAACATTTTGATCACTTGATCATCCTTTTTTGACTTTTTCCCATGCCTCTCTGCCCAGCACAGGTGAATCTACTTTGATGCTTCGGCTTAGACCTTTCTAAGATTACGGGTAGACCATATGGCATAGCTCTAAGATTCATCAACGTACACCACGATATGCTCTTGCCACGGTAGGGTGTCAATTCATAGGAGAGATCCCCATTGTACAGTGGGGTAAAATGAGGCTCAGAGAAATGAAATGACTGGTCCAAGGTCACACAGCAAGCAATTGGCAGAGCTTGGATTAGAACCTATGTACGTCTGACTGTCAGGCCCAAGCTCTATCCACTAAACCTTCTCATTAGGCACACCTTCTCACTGTGCCTCATTCTCACCTGTCCCATTCTCACCTGTCCCACCGTCGAACCCTGGCCCACCGTCGAACCCTGGCCCACGTCCTACCTCTGGTCTGGAATGCCCTCTCTCCTCGAATCTGCCAAACTAGCACACTTTCCCCCTTCAAAGAAGACCTACTGAAAGCTCACCTCCTCCAGAAGGCCTTCCCGGACTAAGCCCCCCTTTTCCTCTGTTCCCTCTCCCTTCCCCATCACCCCCACTCGCTCCCTCTGCTCTACCCACACCCCCCACAGCACTTGTGGGTATATATGTACACATTTAGAATTCTATTTTATTAATGATGTGTATATATGTATAATTGTATTCATTTATATTGATGCTATTGATCCCTCTTTACTTGCTTACTGTCTCCCCTTTCTAGACTGTGAGACCATTGCGGGTAGGGATTGTCTCTAGTTTTTTGCTGAATTGTACTTTCCAAATGCTTAGTACAGTGCTCTGCACTCAGTAAGCACTCAGTAAATACGACTGACTGAATGAATAAGCCACACTACTGGAGAAAAACTAGTTAAGAAACGGACTCTAAAGAAACCCGGGGATTTAGGAGGAGAAAGTGAGTCCATGGAGTACTCAAGGATAGCACTTCCTGCACAAAGAGTTCAGATGTTACTAATGCTGGTAATACGTTAATTAGCCTGGACACAGTCCCTGTCCCAAAAGGGACTCACGGTGTAAGTAGGAGAGAGAACAGGTATCCCCATTGTCTCTTCAAATGGCCTCGAGTCGTTCCTGAACCACAGCAACTCCATGGACACAACCTCTTCAGAACGCTCCATCTTCTATCATCAGGTCATTCTGGAATGCATATCCATAGCGTTTCCTTGGTAGAGATGCAGAAGTGATTTATCATTGCTTTCTTCCACTCAGTAAGAACTTGAGTCTTCATTCATTCATGTTGTTCTACTTGGAGTCCATCTTGGGGACTTTCACAGGACACCCCCTCTAGTCAGTTAGCCAGTCAATCATATTTACTGAGCGCTTACCGTGTGCGGAGCACTGTGTTAGCATTGGGTAGAGTACAATACAACAATATAGCAGACGCATCCCCTGCCCACAGTGAGCTCACAGTCTAGATTGGGGGACAGAAATGAATATAAATAAGTAAAATGACAGATCTCTACATAAGTACTCTGGGGCTGGGAGGGTGGGTGAATAAAAGGAGCAAGTCAAGGTGGGGCAGAAGGGTGTTGTAGAAGAGGAAAGGAGGGCTTAGTCGGGGAAAGCCTCTTGGAGGAGATGTGTGTCTGATAAGCTTTTGAAGCAGGGGAGAGTCATTTTCTGTAGGATATTAATAGGGACGGCGCTCCAGGCCAGAGGCGGGATGTGGGCAGAATAGAAGCTAACTGTGGGCAAGGATCTCGTCTACCAACTCTGTTACGTTGTGCTCTCTAAAGTATTTAGTGCAGTGCTCTGTACACAGTAAGAGCTCAATAAGTGTAGTTGATTGATTTACAGTCCACTTTCTGACTTGGGAAAGGTCTTGGCATGTCTATAAAAACACTGGAAGTTGGAGAGAAACCACTGTGTTCATTTTACCTGCTTTTCAGAGCAACTCAAAAACGCCCAGTCCAATAAACAACAATGACAAAAATAGTTCTAGTTCTTAGCCCTTCTCTACCAGAGGTGCTTTCTCCCTGCCAAAGAATGTCCTGGAGCTGTCACCAAGCTTGGCTGCGAGACAGCATGGCCTAGTGGAAAGAGCAGAGAGTCAGGGAATCTTGCATTCCAATCCTGGGTCTGCTAGGGGAGAAGGGGTAAGAGAGGGAAAGGGGGAGAGGCCTGCTGGCCTGCTGTGAGTTCTTGAGCAAGTCACTTAACTTGTCTGAGCTCCAGTTTTCTCACTTATAAAATAAGGATTCAATACTTCTTTTCTCTCCTATTTAGATTGTGAGCCCCATGGAGGGAAGGGTCTGTATCTGACCTGAATATCTTGAATCTTTCCCAGTGCTTAGTACAGTGCTTGGCACATAGTAAGTGTCCAACAAACACTGAAATTATCATTAGAAAATCAATGATATTTATTGAGTTCTTAATGTGTACAGAGCACTACACTAAGCTCGTGGGACAGCGCATTACAGCGGCGTAGGTAGATGTCTTCCGTGCTCACAAGAAGCTTACAGTCTAGAAAGCCTTGGGGAAGATGATTTCTGATCATTATGGTCCCAAAGACTATATAGTTGGTGGAGGGATGGGGTGGGGGTGTTCTGGGAGAGAAACTGTTTAAACAAATGACTTTCCTCTTTCTTTTTCTGAGCCTAGGGTTTGATGGTTTTTAACCCTTGTTTAGTATTGACTGTGTAAATGGTCCCAAGGATTGGTATAGATGTTTTTTAAAAAAATTAAAATAAGCCCCGACATTGCTTCTGTGGTCTATTGGCCCAGGCGGTACAGATCTGGGGGTGGGGGTGCAGATATGTGTGCGCGGGGCGGGGAGGTGGAGGGGAGGGGCACCCTCTCTTCAAATCTTCATTGAACATTTTCTTGCCCATCACGTGATTTCTCTGAGGACTAGTTATGAGGTTTTTAAGCACCAGTGTGCCTTGGACTCTGGATAATCCACTGCCATCCATTTCACCAGCTTAGCTTTCAAATATCCGGGATCTCTCAGGGAAGGGATTTGTTGAGAGAATTTTAAGTTTAATATCCTTTATTTGGGATTAAGGGCCATATATTTAGGCAGGCCCTAGCCCCCAACCCATCAATCAGTGGTAGGTAACCAAGTGTCAAATATTGTAGCACTGAAGCACTTAGTGCTTCAACAATAGGAGCAAGACACATGTTTCTTGCCCTCATGGAGCTCAATACATAATAGGGAAGCCAGGCCATTGAAAATTACTTATGCACAGCAGGAGGAAGAACAATTCCTGGTTCCACACCAACACCCCTCTGGCTTAAGGTCTCTGCAGGCTTTAATGATGACGTGCCTAGCAAATTTAACCTAGAGGTGTTTGTAGGTCCAAGGCTCAATGATTTAGTTTATCACTTCAAAGAGTATTCCAGTCCAGATCATCCGATCACTCTGGAGAAGGGGCTTTTCTGAAGCCACTCTGCATCTCAATGAGGAAGGCAATTTCTTCTCTGCCATTTTGAAAGTTTACCCTGGAAGTTACCCTTACTTTTCTTCTTTCTGCTCTTATTTTTGTCTTGGCAAATTGTTTCCCCCCAAATAGTCTTTTTTTAATTGGATTTGTTAAGCGCTTTATGTGCAAGGCACTGTGCTAAGCATAAAGTAGGTACACGTTAATCAGGTGGGACACAGCCCCCATCCCATATGGGGTTCACAATCTTAATCTCCATTTTACAGATGAGGTAACTGAGGCCCAGAGAAGGGAAGTGACTTGCTTGAGGTCACATGGGAAGCGGCGTGGCTCAGTGGAAAGAGCCCGGGCTTGGAAGTCAGAGGTCATGGGTTCGAATCCTGGCTCTGCCGCTTGGCAGCTGTGTGACTGTGGGCAAGTCACTCAACTTCTCTGTGCCTCAGTTATCTCATCTGTAAAATGGGGATGAAGACTGTGAGCCTCACGTGGGACAACCTGAGTACCCTGTATCTCTCCCAGCGCTTAGAACAGTGCTCTGCACATAGTAAGCGCTTAACAAATACCAACATTATTATTATAGCAAACACATGGTGGACCCCGGATTAGAACCCACATTCTCTGACTTCTAGGCCCGTGCTCTATCCACTAGGCCATGGAATCCAAGGCCCCATGGAGCGCATACTCTTGGGGATTCACAAGAGACCATGGGGGACTTTGAATATACCTTAAATCTCCATCATCATCAATTAAGTGTTAAGTGCTTAGTATGTGTGTCAAATACTGTTCTAAGTACAGGACTAGGTACAAGCTTATCAGATTGGACATAGTCCCTGTCCCACATGGGGCTCCCACTCTTAATCACCATTAAATCATCTTTATCTTTTCAATCCAGTGGTATCTATTGAAAGCTTACCCTGTGCAGAGTACTATACTAAACACTCTCTTACAGACTAGACCCTAGAAAACTTTTCCCCACTTACTGTCGGTGGAATATTGTGGGGGGGAAAAGCGAGGGGAGGAAACAAAAGAAAAAAACACAGCATGTGAGTATGTGCGTGTGTGTGTCTTTAAAAGCATTCACTCTCCTTCACCCAAGCATATATGTGAGCGATCGAAAAATGGTCTCCACTCGACATAAACACTTGCCGTATAAGCACTAAGACCACCACAAAAAATAAAAAGAAATTAGACAATTCGTAATCGTACCATAATAAACCTATAAAGCTGGAGACCGCTCCGGGCGTCTGCCATGAATCTTGGCACTCTTAATGAGGAAGAACAAAAGACTTAAAGTACATCCTCCAGAGCTGGGAAGACTATGGCGTGGGGAGGGGGAGGTGGGAGGTGGGAGCACCGAGGGAATTTTGCTCACTAAAGCCCATCATTCTCCAAGTTGCAGTAAATCTCCCCAGTGCCGGAGAACCCCGCCTCGTGCCTCACGCTACATTAGGCATGTTGGACTCCCTTTGGTTTATGGAGGGTTGTGGCGGTAAATGAGGTAGAACAAGAGCGGCAGCATCCGGGGACACGATAACTGCCTTGCCCAGCGCGGTTCGCTAAATGAAAAGTCCTCTTCTCTCAGGATCACGGGCGGGCAGCGATCCAGTTCGGTTCAATCTCTCCTCACTCTCACGGGGGCCTCCTGAGCCCTAACTCTGTGCATTAACTAGCGGTCGGTCCTGAGGAAAGAAGCGATTTTCCTGGAGGTCAGTGATAAGCGATCGGTTATGCGGGTGAGTTTCTTGACGTCTATTTCTCTCCGGTTCGTCCTTCATTTGCCTTTTGTCTCTCTGTAGCCTTGGCGTAATTTCCGTCAGTTTATTATGGCGTTCCTAATAAAAATGATTGTGGTCTTACTGAGCGCTTATTGTGCTCCAAGCGCCGAGGTGGAAAGAAGATAAATCAGACCGAGCACTGTTAACATACTACATGAGGCTCACAGTCACAGGCATTTAATCCCCCATTTTACAGATGAGGAAACTGAGGCATGGAGACGTTAGGTGACTGGCCCAAGGTCACACAGCAGACAAGTGGCAGAGCTGAGATTAGAACCTCGGGATGCAGTGTGGCCTAGTGGATAGAGCATGGACCCAGGAGTTAGAAGGGATCTAATCCTGCCTCCACCATTTGTCTGCTCTGTGACCCTTGGAAACTCATTTAACTTCTCTGTGTCTCAGTAGCATCGATAAAATAGGGATTAAAACTGTAAGCCCCATGTGGGATATGGACTGTGTCCAATCTGATTAGCTTGTGTCTACACCACTGCTTACTAGAGTGCCCGGTACATAGTAAGCACCTAAAAAAATACCCCAAACCCCCCTCCCTCCAAACTAGGGCTTCTGAGTCCCAGTCACATGCTTTTTTTCCAGCAGATATCGAATGTTATTAGCCATTTCCAAAGGCTAAAACATAAATGATTCTCTCTCGCCCTGGAGTGATGTTTTGGGACCTTTGAGGTGGGAATATTTCACGTTCAGGAGCAGTGCAACCTAAGCTCATCTCTAGACTGTAAGCTCATTGTGGACGGGAAATGTGTCTATTCATTGGTACATCGTACTCTCCCAGATGCTTAGTACAGTGCTCTACACACAGTCAGCATTCAACAAATACAGCTGACTGCATGAATGAAGAGCACAGGCCTGGGAATCGGAGGACCTAGGTCTTAATCCTGGCCCCTTCACTTGCCTTCTGTGTGACCTTGGACAAGTCACTTAACCTCTCTGGGCTTCGGTTTCCTCATCTGTAAAATGGGGATTAAAATCCGACTCTCGCATGGGACAGCCCACATCTGACTATATTTTGTCTGCCCAAATTCTTGGTACATAGAAAGCATTTAACAATAGTACAGTGTTCTGCACACCGTAAGTACTTAATAAAAGTGATTGAATGAATTACTATTATGATTGTTATTCTCTGATTGCTACAACGCAAGGCGAGGTTGGTGAGCCAATTCCGAGGCCGTGGAGAAAGGTACCTGTCTGGTGAAGGCCAGCAGTTGACTGCCGTTTTTCCTCCAGAGGCTGGGTCAGAGAGGTTTCAGAGGTTTCCATGGCACTCTGCCCCCAAGGAGCAGATTTTAGCTATGTTGCATAGGGGGGACCAAAAGGACTTAGTGATGGATTGAATATGTGTGTTGAATGAGAGAGAGAAAGAGGAGTTAAGGATAATGCCAAGGTTACGGGCCTGTGAGGCGGGAAGGACGGTGGCGCTGTCTACAGTGATGGGAAAGTCAGGGAGAGGACAGGGTTTGGGTGGGAAGATAAGGACCTCTGTTTTGGACATGTTAAGTTTGAGGCGATGGGTGGACATCCATTGAAGGCAGAAGGAGATGAGAACCTGGAGAGAGGGATAAAGGTCAGGGAAGGAGATGTAGATTTAGGTATCATTTGCATAGAGGTGGTTGTTGAAACCAAGGGAGAGAATGAGCTCTCCAAGACAGTGAGTGTAGATGGAGAATAGAAGGGGACCCAGAACTGAACCATGAAGGACTCGCATCTCATTCACAGAACCTTATGCCACATCCTCTTTCCCTCTTCCTGGAAGCTAATTTTCAATCGTATTCCATGGAGTTCCAATATGCCAGGCATATACTCCAACAAACAGCCTCAAATTAGTTCCTCAAAAAACATGAATATTTCATGAATGGCTGTATTGTGGGGTACATTTCCCCATAGACTTACACAATCCACATTGGGATTCGTTTCAGACCTTCTGGAAAAATAATATGAAATTCCTTTACGCTCAATAGTCGGTAACATTAAACATCAGTGAACCCTTATTCTGTATTAAAGTAATTCAAAGTATAACGTTGGCTCGTTAACTAAATAAGGAGTTGTGATATGATTAATTATCTTCGCAGGAGGCTGCAGAAGTAGAAGCTTGTTTTACTGACCGCGGTAGTGGTTTTTTAACCTTGGTAAGAAACCTGTCCAATTTAGGTTGATCAACAGCCTTATTTTCTTCAAAAAGCACCATGTAGCAGGCTAAGTACTTTTGGATATTTTTGCGTACCTTTAAGCTCCTGCTTTTCTCAGGTTCTTCTTCATTAATCATCTTTCAAAGTTCATGTTCTCTCTTGAACGGCGATGAAAGACATTTTAGTCCAAAAATCTTAGCCAGTGTTAGGGAAACTCAGATTGTAGGCTCAGCGACAACCATGCCACTCTTCCCCACCTCCACCTCCAACACGGAGTGTTTTTCTCTTTCATCCCAAAGCGGCACAGAATTAAAGTGAGGTAGAAGGAGCCGAGATTTTTAAACAGATTTAGCCAGATTATTCTGCCTCGTAACGATTCTACTCCGCTTCAAGACGAAGCAGAGAAATGGGGCCTCCAAGCTTGTGTTCAAGGAGAAGTGGGAGAGACAGGAAGTCACACTGGGGGAAGCTAGTGAAAGAGAGATTCTCTACGTCAGCCGAAAGCAGCAGAGAACCAGAGTATGAGAACCAAGGTTGCCTAAATTGGCCTCAAATCTCTTCCTCTTCTATCCAACCTCACCTGGGCTACCTCCTTCTCAAGATTGCATCTGGAGCAGAGAAGCTGGGCTTCAATTCTGTGTTCATGGTTGAGTAGAGGAGGAGGAGGAAATTGAATTCCCTGCAGTGATTGGCCCTAATGTTGGGTGGGGCTTTCAGATGCTGGCCTATTTCAGCAATCAGTGCATAAAGTAACATCAATTTTAGGTGTTATGGTTCATCAAAACCCCAGGTATACCTGTGCAAGACTCAAGCAAAACTCAGCGTTGGGAAACCCACTTGCAGCTAATCTAGCACTCTGCTAAACATGGCTTAGTGGATAGAATACAGGCCCGAGAGTAAGCAGATCATGGGTTCTAATCCCACCTCTGCCACTTGTCTGCCTTGTGACCGTGGAGAAGTCTTTTCACTTTTCTTTGCCTCAGTTACTGCCTTTGTAAAATGGGGATTGAGACTTGGAGACCTGCATGAGACAGGGATTGTGTCCAACCCGATTTGCTTATATCCACACTGGTGCTTAGTACAAAGCCTGTCACCTAGTAAGCACTTGACAAATACCATAATTATTATCATCGTTATCATTATTATTACCCTTGGATTCCAAGACACAGCCAACCAGTGATCCCAGCTTCCTGAGTCTTGTTGCGGTGGGGGCAGGAGCTGGGAGTGGTGAAGGTGGCATAAGAGAGGAAGGGAGCCCAGCAAACGTCTCATACCCCAGGAAGCCAGATAGCCACTCGATCAATTAATCAATCAGTGGCATTTACTGAGTGCTTCCTGTGTGCAGAGCACTCTACTAACCACTTGAGAGAGTATAATACAATAGAGTTGGTAAGACACCTCCCTGCCCTAAAGGAGTCTGCAGATACGATCAGACGGACGTTATAAATTACAGACATACCCAGTCTTTCTCACTTTATGCAGGTAGGATGTAGAGACTTGCCATTTGTAGGATCATATCTAGGACATCCTATTACAAAGAATGAAGTGAGAAGCAGCATGGAGTAGCAGATAGAGCATGGACCTGGGTGTCAGAAAGTCATGAGTTCTAATTCCTCCGCTTGTCTGCTGTGTGACCTTGGATGAGTGACTTTACTTCTCTGTGCCTCATTTACCTCATCTGGAAAATGGGGATTGAGATTGTGAGCCCCATGTGGGACAGGGAGTGTGTTCAACCCAACTTGCTCATATCTAGCCCAGTGATTAGTAAAGCGACCAGCACATAGTAAGCGCTTAACAAATACTGTAATTATTATTATTATTATCAAGTCAGACATCAAAGGTGTGCTCACCTCAACACACCTTCGGCTGGGCAGGGCACTTTGGTAGAAGAAGAGATAATGGGAAACACAAACAGCTGCTGCTTAAAGACTTGAGATTGGGAAACTGAAAGCAAGGAGGGGAGAGGATGCATTTTAAGGTCACAATAAGACAAAAACTCACACAATGCTCCATCCCAGCTGAAAATCAGAAGCCAGTTGCAGAGGAGAGAGTAGCCCAGAGTATTGCTATAAAGAAGGGAGCAGCTGCCTCTGAGGAAAACTTTGTGAGGAATGAGAGATGGGAAGGCAAAAGAGAAAACAGTGTCACGCACTATAGCATCAGTTGTGGCAATCCAATATGAGTCATAATCTTTTTGTGTGCACAGAAGTAGCCAGGACATGCACAACCAGGTGGATTTCACCACCCATGGTGTTCTCTTTCAATATGAAGGACAACTGTATTTATTATACGAGAAGCAGCGTGGCTTAGTGGAAAGAGCCCGGGCTTGGGAGTCAGAGGTCGTGGGATCTAATCCCAGCTCTGCCACTTGTCAGCTGTGTGACCTTGGGCAAGTCCCTTAACTTTTCTGTGCCTCAGTTACCTCATCTGTAAAATGGGGATTAAGACTCCGAGCCCCAAAGGGACAACCCGATTTACCTTGTATGTGCTCCAGTGCTTAGAACAGTGTTTGGCACATAGTAAGTGCTTAACAAATACCAACATTATTATTATTATTAGGTTATCCTGACAAGTCTTTAGCAATATATGAAGGACTCACATAACGTTCTGGCTATTGTGACCCTCTGTTGACGTCTAAAGTGCTAGTTAGGGAAAGTGATTCTGAGTTTGCAGAAATGGCTTTCAAACAATTGCCTTTAGCCTTCCTCCTTTTTTATGCCATTTGTTATCTTTAGTGTTACACCTTTTTATGGCACTTACTAAGTGTCAAGCACTGTTCTAAACACTGGGATAAATACAAGTAAATCAGGCCAGACAAAATCCCTGTTGGGGAGGGGGTGGCAGGCTCACAGTCGAAGTAGGGGGAACAGATATTGAATCCCCATTTTGCAGTTGAGAAAACTGAGATCCAGAGAACTTAAGTGACTTGTACAAGATCACACAGGAGGCAAGTGGTGGAGCAGGGATTAGAACCCAGGTCCTCTGAATTCCAGGTCCATGCTTTACCTCCTAGGCCACGAGCTTCTTTCCAAGATAAATGAACAGTCCCTCACATGTGAATATATGAGAGTGTTTCAGGTGGATCCTTTTTTAAGAATGAAGTTCCAGCTTCAAAAATCCTAAACTCTCCAGAGGCAGGAGATCATCCTGAAGTATTCCAGTCAGGAATCTGTTCCTCTGCTAATGAGAAAAGCATTTGTTTAAGTTGTTCTGTGAAAAATGGGACTTCAATATGAAGAAAGTCCTATATCTATTTATCTGAAGAGGATATGTAGGTTTTTGATATGTTGGGGCGAGATAGTGGATAAATTTACATGGAATTAGCAATCCACACAACTCCCCCCTAGAAAAACAAATGGGAAAAGGAATACCTGCCTTTCTTGTAAGGGACAGCTCTGTCTATTCCAATATATTTAAAATTGATTATGTCATCATGCATTCCAAATTGAGCACCAGGAAAAGTTTCTATTCTCTCTGACTAACCTTTCATCTCCCCATATTCTCCCTCCCTTCTGTGTAGCCTATGCACCTGGTTCGAATGTTTTGAGAGTCACCACTCGCCCAGCCCCACAGCACTTAGGGACAAATCCTTTTATTCTGCCACTTTCCCTAACGCTAATTTATTTTAACGTCTATATCTCCCCGACTCGATCTTAAATTACTTGAGGGCAAGGATCATGTCTACCAATTCTATTGTACTGTACTCTTGCAAGTGCTTAGTAAAGTGTTCCGCACACAGTGAGTGCCCCCAAAAATACCACTGAGGGTTTAATCCTGAAATATCTTCATTCATGCATTCAGTCGTATTTATTGAGTGCTTACCGTACGCAGAGCACTGTACTAAGCGCTTGGGAAAGTACAGGACAACAATAAACAGACACATTCCCCGCCTACAACGAGCTTAGAAGAGAACTCCCAGGTTTCCTGTATCCAGGAGTACTGTTCTTACAAACCTTATGTCAAGAAGAATCACACTGCAGCGTTCACTTGTGAGAACAGACGTTACGGTAGATCTGGGGGTATATTGAATTAGACATGTAAGCATCTTTACCACACAATCATGGAAAATGTGAAGATAATGTATATACAGTATGTGTTCTATCATCTACCATATTTATATATGTGTCACATAAAATTTTCCAACTGTTTGCCGTGCCTGCCTCTTACTGAGAAACAGTTTTAAACGTGACAAGAATATTCAGTGTACTGTACTTTGTTTAGAGTGAGGCAAGTCAGAGAACTTTGTAATTATTGGTCCTGCTTCCTCCCTGATTGTTGGCATGACGTAGTCCTTGCCTCTTCTTTAGGTTTTTGGATGGAGTCCCCGTAAGAAACCGAAAAATCTCTTCACTTTACAGACGTTGGAGAAAAATCTTTAAACTGGTAATAATAAAATTTCTGATATTTGGGTAAGGGCTCACTACCTGCCAAGCTCTGGGGAAGATACAATTAAATCAGATCAAACAGTCCCTGTGCCCTTGTCCTATGGGGCTTCTGCTTCTCTCAAACTGATGCAGCATGAGAAGAATTGTCTAGAACTGACCTTCTCTGCAACTTTAAACAACCCTAAGGAAAACAGCTTAGGGAAAGAGAGTAAAGAGAAGAGGTGCCTTGTCCCTTTTTACAGATGAGGAAAATGAGGCCCAGAGAAGTTAGTAATAGATAATTATGGTTCTTCTTAAGCACTTACTATGCACCAAAAACCGTTCTAAGCCCTGGGGTAATTACATGCTAATCAGACTGGACACAGACCCTGTCTCACATCATGATGATGGTATTTGTTAAGTGCTTACTATGTGCCAAGCACTGATCTAAGCACTGGGGTAATTACAAGGTAATTAGGTTGACCCACTTTGGGCTCACGGTCTTAATCCCCATTTTACAGATGAGGTAACTGAGGCTCAGAGAAGTTAATTGACTTGCCCAAAGTCACACAGGTGATAAGTGGGGGAGCTGGGATTAGAATCCATGATCTTCTAACTCCAGGGCCCTTGCTCTATCCACTACACCATGTACCTAGGTACTCATCCCAGCTGTGACACGGGACTGCAGTGTGATCTTGGGTTAGTTATTTAATAATAATAATAATAACGTTGGTATTTGTTAAGCGCTTGCTATGTGCAGAGCACTGTTCTAAGCTCTGGGGTAGACACAAGGGAATCAGGTTGTCCCACGTGGGGCTCACAGTCTTAATCCCCATTTTACAGACGAGGTAACTGAGGCACAGAGAAGTTAAGTGACTTGCCCAAAGTCACACAGCTGACAAGTGGCAGAGCTGGGATTCGAACCCATGATCTCTGACTCCAAAGCCCGTGCTCTTTCCACTGAGCTCTTTGTGCCCCAGTTTCCTTGTTTGTTGAAAGGGGATAATAGTGCCTCCCTTTCCCATGCTCACAGTGATGTGAGGATAAAAATGAGGAATAAAAGTGTTCTGTAAAATCAAGGTAGCAGCCTGGGGAACATACAAGAGTGTTTTGTACAATACAAACACTCAATTAATACCATTGATTGGTCAATTGATTGATTGAGAAGTAAGAGGCATGATTCCTACCCTTGGGGCATTCACAATCTAATGGGGAGGCAGGAGACATTCTGATGGCCCCTGGGCAGGGAACATGTCTACCAACTCTTTTGAACTGTACATTCCCAAGCACTTAGGACAGAGCTGTGTATACAGTAAATGCTCAATAAATATGACTGATTGTTGCCAGAGTTAACAGACGTAAATAAATAAATGAATAGGTAAGGAGGTGGCATTCTTCCCGAGATAAGTGGGTGCTCATGGTGTCAAGGAAAGCTCACCTGTGTTCAGAGTGGATGGGAGGAGAGAGTATTTTGGTGAACTGCTTCCTGGAATTTCTCTATGTGGGCCGCTAGAGGAATTTGTCCTATGGGGCTTTTGCTGCTTTCAAACTTTCAAACTGATGGAGCATGAGAAGAATTTTCCAGAACTGGCCTTCTCCACAGCTTTGAACAACTCTAAGAAAAACAACTTTGAGAAAGAGAGTAGAGAAAAAAGAAGAACAGCAAGAAAAAAGCTGGAGCGTAGGTTTCCAATGTTCCACCCATTTAGTTCCATTTCCTTTTCCCAGGGTTAAGTCAGGCACCTTGAATTTCAAAGTTCACTTCTCCAGGCTGGAGTTTTGCAGGTTTTAGTAGGCACAGCTGGCCCTGTGGAGTCCATTACTCAGGCCTTGCCCCAGAACAAAGGCAAGGGCGATGGATGAAAGGTGAAGCGAAGAGGTATCCAGAGCATTTCGCTTCTTGGTTCCTGCCCATCCTGATGAGGCGGTGCATCTTCACCTGCGTGTGGAAAATCAACAACACATCCCCTGTGAACTTTCTCTCTGGACCAATCACGTCGACTCCCCTCGGCCTCTCCTCCGATCACCTCTGGAAACAGGGCCGGGTTGTCGTTTAAGCCAACGAAACCAAAGTTTCCTGTTCAAGCTGGCACGAGACAGAGTCCAGATGCGGAGGGCGCCGACCCAAAAACAGCACTCAGCACAGGACGCCTCGATGTGAGACCCACATACCGAGCGGGGGTCTGATTTTCCCTGCTTCTCCGTTTTCTTGAAGAATCCTCGGGATGCGTGAGGTTTCAGGCGCTGTTTTCTTTTCCCTTGGGGCCACACGCTCGTGTGAGAAAATGAGTGGGTGTGTGGAGGCAGCAGAGCCTGGGGAGCTAAGTTGTCGCATCGAAACTAGTCACGAAGCAAAGAAAAAGCAAAGAGAATGGGAGGATAATTTTATTTCACACATCAATTAACATTCTAGTGCCACCACTTAAGAAATTCTATTTGATTGGTGGAGATGCTGAACTGAAGGTGAATGGGCTTTAGAGCACCACGTTGTGGGGCCATTAAAAAACATTCTTCGGGTCGGGGGCGGAGGGGGGGATCTGTTCTTCTGGTCCAGATTCCCCCCGGGAGTCCCGCTGAGAGTAATATAGAGGGAATCCTGGATCCACTCAGCTTCTGAGATGGTGTTCATGACTTATGCTGCACACTGTGATGAGACTATGTTTCCAGAAACCCCTAAACAATTCCACATTTCCTGGGGATGGAGAAGAAATTAGATCAAATAAGGAGTGTCCTCCTGAACCTTACAATGAATGAATTATTCACCATTTGGTGGAACTCCTGGAAGATCAGAATAGCTCCTCTGTCTGGAGAAGCAACACAGTGGAGAAGGGAGAACTACTAAGAAGTAGCGTGACCCAGTGGAAAGAGCACAAGCCTGGAAGTCAGAGGACCTGGGTTCTAATCTTGACTTGGCGTCTTGTCTGCTGAGTGACCTTGGACAAGTCACTTAAATTATCTGGGCCTCACTTCCCTCATTTATGAAATGGAGATTAAGATTGTATTCCCCATGTGGGACATGGATTGTAACCAACCTGATTATCTTGTATCTACCCCAGTGCTTAATACAATGCCTGGCACACAGGAAGTGCTTAACAAATACCATTTTAAAAAAGAGGTTTGATTTTATTGCCCTTCTTCTGTATCCTGACCAACTCAACTGGGCGACCAGCCCAATTAGAGGTTCAGAGGAAATTTTTGTTTTGTTTCGTTTTGTTAGTTTCCCTCCCATGTCCATTTAGGGTGTATTGCCCTAAAGTTAGATCCCAACCATGAGTTTGAGGTCTCCTGTCATAAAGCCAATTAAAAAAAAAAAATAGCACAGGCCTAGGCCTGGGAGTCAGAGGATTTGGATTCTAATCCTGGCTCTGCCGGTTGCCTGAAGCGAGACCTGTGGCACCCAGTTGTGCTTCCTCCCCCTGTCCCCGGCCCCTAGCCATCACCGGCCAATTCCACGCCGAGACGACTCCTTGCCAACCCCAGCAGTGACCTAGGAAAGAGCGAGTAGATAGGACAGTTCTAAATATGGCCACTCTTGTTTGTCTTGCCTCTAACCCTCCCTCATTTTCTGCTCCTCTCATACACTCATTCCCACTGTAATATTATTAATAATAACGATAATAATAATAGTAATGGCATTTTTAAATGTCGAACACCGAATTAAGCACTGGGGTAAATACAAGATAACCCAGCTTGGACACAGTCCCTGTCCCACAGAGGGCTCACAGTTTAAGGAGGAGGGAGAATGGATATTGAATCCCCATTTTACAGAGAAGGAAACTGAGGCACAGAGCCATTAAGTGACTTCTTTGCAAGCTCCTTGTGGGCAGGGAACATGTCTACCAACTCTGCTAAATTGTACTCTCCCAAGTACTTAGTCCCCCTCTCAAGATTGCACGTGGAGAGTTTCCAGGACTCTACCAGGCTCGACTATGGGAGGGAGAGTCAAGCGGAGGCATACCCATTCCATTCTCCTAGCTTGGGCAGTGGCTAGCGAGTGGCAGGCAATCTGCTACAAGTAGAAACAGCCGTGCTGGGCAACAGCGGCACGGGAGAGAGTCGAGGGTAGAGATTCAAGTTTACTGTGTGCAAGAAGGCGATGGTAAACCACTTCCGGATTTTTGACGAAGAAAACTGGATCCACTACCAGAAAAATTGCAGATGGAGGTGGGCGTTTTGGGAGAGATGTGTCCATGGAGCCACTGTGGGTGAGAGATGATTCGACAGTCTAAGACAAAAAGTACTTAGTACAGTGCTCTGATCACAGTAATAATAGTAATAATGATAGCATTTATTATGTCAAGCACTGTTTTAAGCACTGGAGTAGATACAAGTTAATCAGGTTGGACACAGGCCCCGTCCCATATGGAGTTCACGGTCTAAGTAGGAAGGAGAACAAGTATTTAAGAGCTCAGTAAATATGATTGATCGTGCAAAGTCACACAAGAGACAAGTGGTGGAGCCTTGATTCTATTTATTGCCCTTGATTCTATTTACTGCCATTATTCTTGTCTGTCCGTCTCCCCCGATTAGACCGTAAGCCCGTCAAAGGGCAGGGACTGTCTCTGTTACCGATTTGTACATTCCAAGCACTTAGTACAGTGCTCTGCACATAGTAAGCGCTCAATAAATGCTATTGAATGAATGAATATTAGAACCCGGGTCTAATCTAAAGTGCAGGTTCTTTGAGCCATTTTAAAAATTGTATCTGTTAAGCACTTACTATGTGCCAGGCACTGTACTAAGTGCTGGGATGGCTACAAGCAATTCAGGTAGAACACAGTCCCTGTCCCACATGGGGTTCACAGTCTTAATCCTCATTTTGCAGATGAGGTAACTGAGGCACAGAGAAGTGAAGTGACTTTCCCAAGATCACACATCAGGTAATTGGCAGAGCCGGGATTAGAACTCACGTCCGTCTGACTCCCAGGTTCGTGCTGTGTTCACTAGGGCATATCGCTTCCCCTCACAGAGTAACCGCTTAACAAATACCACAGTTATTAGTATTATTTTCAACTGTCATACTCTGAAAGCCTTGTGTGGCATCTGCTTTGCCAGCTTTCTCTTCAGGGTAAAAATCCCAGCTGGGAGAAGCAGCCAGAGAAGAGAAGACTGGGCTGGGAGAATGGGCTCTGTCACACTACTCTCAGATCCGATGCACTGTGTGATTCAGGGCCCACAGCGGAACCTCTCTGAGTCTCTATCTCCATCAAAGGAATGGGAATAATGGGAATTCACCTCCTTAGAGTGGGTCAATTAGCAGATGTCTGAAGGAGTCCTCTAAGCTCTGAGGAAAAGGGGCCATTGAGATCCAAAGCTATTATTTGTATGCTGATGAGCGAGCTGGCAGCTTGAATAGCCTTTGCCCATATGACTACAGGCCAGCACTAGAAGCTAGAGGGAAACTCAGTGGTTCACCCATTCTCTTTTCAAGGCTCATATACTTTTAAAGGCCCCATTTCTGAGATTTATCTTGTGTTTACTTATCACACCCCTCCCTTCCAATCCCTTTATTTGTTATATGCTCCCTGACTCTAGGTGACTCCTATAATCCAGCCCCTCATTTCACTGAGCTTCCCGGATCGGGAAGATGCATCGCTATGGAGCCCAAATAGATGCCCCTGGGGGGCATCGAAGCGATATCCAAAGTGAGTCGGGAGGTTCAGAGGGTCAGCAGATGACTCTGTATGGGAGCAACCTACTAAAGAATTTAGGCCATCCGCAAAAGCACGGAGCAGGTAGAGCCCAGATGGCGAATGGTAAATATGAAATACATTTCATTGTTAATTGTTAATAATTTTAATAATATAATAATAATGCTTATAATAATAATTGTTAATAATTTCATTGTTAATGAAATGTACGTCACCTTAATTCTATTTACTTGCTATTGTTTTAATGAGATGTTCATCCCCTAGATTCTATTTATTGCTATTTTCCTTGTCTGTCCGTCCCCCGGATTAGACTGTAAGCCCATCAGAGGGCAGGGACTGTCTCTATCTGTTACCGATTTGTACATTCCAAGCGCTTAGTACAGTGCTCTGCACATAGTAAGCGCTCAATAAATACGAATGAATGAATGAATGAATAACATTACTGCTGAACAATAGAGGACATTGTTACTGCAATTACCTGATGGTGTCCACATAAAAACCACAGGAAGAAGGAAGTAGTATTTTTTTTTTCTAGACGACATTGGGTGGTAAACGTTTTAACTGTGCTGGCTACAATTTACCTTTATGACTTTTCAGCTTAACAAACTGTTCTTAGGATAAACATTTTTCTTATGTTCGCATAACCACTGAAGCTTGAAGGTGGTAGGTTCAAAACAAACAAAAGGAAGCACTTCTTCACCCAGCAGGTGGTAAGCATATGGAATTTGTTACCCTAGGAAGTTGGGTAGGCCAAAAATAGCAGGTTCAAGAGGGGTTTGGATAAATTTATGGATGAGAGTCCGGTTACTAGTGGGAAAGTCAGGGATGCGGAGGGGAAAGCTGGGAATGATACATACTGTTCCCATCACCCTTAGGAATGATGTTAAGAAGGACAACCATCATCAATCAATCAATTAATCAATCGTATTTCTTGAGTGCTTTCTGTGTGCAGAGCGCCTTGTGGACAGGAAACGTGACTACCAAAGCTCAAAAGGAGATTACAGCTCTTTTGTCTCTTGAAAATGGAATCTGGGATGGATGACCCCTGATCTTGGCCTTGTTATGGTATCCAAGTCCACGTATATTGTCTTCTAGAGACGTCCTTGATAATTTTTATTATTGTTACTAGGAATAGTAATAATAATAACTGTGATATTTATCCTGCATTAATGGGCTGGGGTAGATACAGATAATTAGGTCAGATACAGTCCCTGTCCCACATGGGGCTCACAGTCTATGAAAAAGGGAGAACCCATATTGAAAACCCATTTTATGGATGAAGAAACAAAGGCACTGGATGTTAAGTGACTTGTCCAAGGTCACGCAGCAGACAAATGGCAGGATTAAGATTAGAATCCAGATACTCTGATTCCAGGGCCTGTGTTCTTTCCACTAGGGCTCCCCAAAGTAAAGTTTGAAGGAATCCCTGGATTTAAGGCTTTCAGTGCCACAGAACGTTACCATGTTGGGGAAAGGGTGAAGAAGGGTAAAATCTGAATTTTGAGGGCTGGCAGTTTCTGATCATTTATATACCAGATCAATTTAAAGACAGGCAGAGAAGCCAGTGTGATCTAGTGGCTAGAGCCTAGGAATCAGAAGGACCTGAGTTCTAATCCCAGCTCCACCACTCGTTTGCTGTGTGACTTTGGGCAAGTCGTTAAACTTCTCAGTGCCTCAATTACCTCATCCAAAAAATGAGGATTAAGACTGTGAGCTCCGTTTGAGACATGGACTGTGAACAACCTGATTAGGTTTTACCTACCCCAGAGCTTAGCCCAGTGCCTGGCACATAGTAATTCTTAATACCAGAAAAAAGGCTGGAAAATGTTCATTGATTCCACCTGCATCTTTAGTAAACTGACTCATTTGTAGAGTAAAACAAGGGGGTACGGGAGCTAGTACTTGGGTGAAGCAGCTTGCCTTAATAATAATGTTGGTATTTGTTAAGCTCTTACTATGGGCCGAGCCGTGTTCTAAGCGCTGGGGTAGACAGAGGGGAATCAGGTTGTCCCACGTGGGGCTCACAGTCTTAATCCCCATTATACAGATGAGGTCACTGAGGCACCGAGAAGTTAAGTGACTTGCCCACAGTCACACAGCTGACAGTGGAAGAGCACGGGTGTGGGAGTCAGAGGGCATGGGTTCTAATTCCGGCTCCGCCACTTGTCTGTTGTGCGACCTTGGGCAAGCTGCTTAACTTCTCTGTGCCTCAATTACCTCACCTGTAAAATGGGGATTAAGACTGTGAGCCCCAAAGGGACAAGCTGATTACCTTGTATCTACCCCAGGGCTTTGAACAGTGCTCGGCACATAATGAGCACTTAACAGATACCATCGGCATTATTATTATCACTACTTAAGTCCCGATTGCCAGGAAAATGACTGATGAATTGGGCTCGTGGAAGTGAGGCAGCAGGTCCGTAGCGTACACTTTCTTTCTCATCCTTGCCTGCCGGTGATGGGCTGGCGGCCTCATCCAATCAGCAGTGAAACCTGGGGGTTTCTAAGGCCTGGCTGCCAATTTCCTTCAAGCAGGAGACTGCCCAGGGATGAGGCCTTGATAATCCATCCCAAGGGGAGCAGTGGTCCGGATTCTACAATCCCTTTGGGGGATTTGCTTTGGGGGGGATTTTTTCCTGGGACTCTGAAGAAGAGACTACCAATTCCCAGGAGATGAGCTGACCAGGATTTCTCCTGAACCTGCCAATGTCAGCAGCAAGGTAAAGGTCAAGGATGAGGAGTGGGACAAGTCTTAAAAGCTTTCAGGTCCTTAGGTCACTTCTGTGACATCATAGCTCCTGGAACAAGTTCCTTGATGTAAGGTTGATGTGCGTGGCTCAGACATACTAACTTCAGTTGGGCACCTAGTAAAAATAATAATAGTAGTAATAATGATGATATTTGTTAAGCACTTACTAAGTGCCAAGCACTGATCTAAGCACGGGGTAGCCACATGGTAATTAGATTGGGCACAGTCCCAGTCCCACATCGGACTCACACTCTTATCCCCTTTTTGCAGATGAGGTAACTGAGTCAAAGAGAAGTTAACTGAATTGCCCAAGGTCAAAGCAGAAAAGTGGCAGAACTGGGATTAGAGCCCACGTCCTCTGACTCTCGAGTTCATGCTCTTGTCACTAGACCATGCTGCTTCTTTATTATCAAGCTTTCCAAGTGGACACAGGTCAGAAATGATACTTTTTTCTGATAAATGAAAAATAAACTCACCAGAGCCCAGGGTCTTCCGATGATGGGGAAACTGGGTGGTAAAAACACTCTGTTAGGCATGAGTAGAGATGATTCTGGAGCTTAAGACTCGAAGGAGATCTGTGGCATTGCGTCAGATAACAAACAGGGCCCATGAGGCTCAGAAAGATAGAAAAAAATGGGAATCATCATTATCTTTATTTGATTACTTCTTGAGTGGATGTTTCTGATCTTTCTACTTCTCTTCAGGCTCATATTTCCTTCTGCCTTCCGGATAGCTCTCCTTGGTTGTCCCACCGACACTTAAATCTTATATCCCAAACAGAATTCCTCCTCTTCCCACCCAAACCGTCTTCCTCCTGACTTTCCCATACCTGTGGACAGCACAGCCATCCTCCCTGTCTAACGAGCCTGTATTCTTGGCATTAGCCTCAATTCAGCGCTCTCATTCAACCCACCTATTCAATCCCCGACCAAATCCCGTTGGTACTATCTTCGAGACATTGTTAAAACCTGCCCTTTCCTCTCCATCCAAACTGCTACCCTAGCGATCCTTACTGATCTCCCTGCCTCTTGCTCTCTTCAGTCCATACTTCACTCTGCAAGTTAGTCTGGTCCCTCTTGAGGCACAGAGGAGTTACGTTACTTTCCCACAGTCACACAGCAGATAAGTGACAGAGCCGGGATTAGAGCCCCGGTCCTCTTGCTCCCAGGCCCATGCTCTTTCCACTAGGACATGCCGCTTCTTTTGCTTTCTACTCTGTGCAAAAAGTACAGCGAGGGAGGACGTGAGAGCAGAAAGCTGCTAGCACCAGTTTCCTCAGTGCAAAAAGTCAAATCAAACCCCTTTGGCTTCTGAGTATCTGCACTGACCCTGCCATTCTGAGGAAAAGAACCCCAATTTTCTATCCACCCGAGATACCACTGAAGACCTGGAGGGAGATCCAATTGCAATATTAAACAGAAAGCTTCTGCCACCTCACTGTCATTAACGGTAATGGAACTGGCACTGAAAAAGCCAGTAGAAGCTAAGGGGAGAAGCCACTCTTCAAAGGAGCAAATAAGGACAGTGAGACAGCAGTATTATGAAGGGCAGTTTGTGGATTACGGCCATTCAGATCAGTGGTTTGGGAAGGAGCTATTATTCAGTTATAATGACTGCACTCGACCATAGTCAATTCCTGACTGTAAAAAATGCTCAGGATTGAGCTGCAGTCTTTCCCTTCTTTCCAGATCAGACGACCAGGTATATCTTATAGTGAGGATTGACTAATCCTGTAGTTTATTTACCCTGATGAGACCTAAAGTCTTAGAATAGCAGTCTTCTTTCTTGGAAGCCATATGTTTTAGAGTCTAGCGAATGTTCTTTCCCCTATCATCCAGGAGGGAAGGCTACGAAAGGGCTAGGAAACAGCATTCCAGTAGTCATAACATTTATTAGGTATTTACTGTATCAGACCACTGTACTAAGCACTGGGAAAGACTATCCAGGTGGGAATAAAATGTGCTCCCCCTCCCTTGGGGGGGGTTTACATCCTAAAAGGAGTTCATAGTCTACTAACAGGCTCAAATGAAAACTTCTGGGCATAGTAATAATGATACCCTAATAATAATTAGGGTATTTGTGAAATTGAAGCGAAGAGAAGTTAACTGGAGAAGCAGCATAGCATAATGGATAGAGCACAGGTCTGGGAGTCAGTAGGTCATGGGTTCTAATTCCAGCTCCTCCACCTGTCTGCTGTGTGACCTTGGGAATGGCACTTCACTTCTCTGTGCACCTCAGTAACCTCATCTGTAAAATAGGGATTAAGACTCTGAGCCCCAGTGGGAAAGGGACTGTGTCTAATCCAATTTGCTAGTATTCACCTCAGTGCTTAATACAGTGCCTGGCCTCCAATAAGCAGTTAAATACTACAGTTATTATTATTATTAATATTAGCTTGCCCAGTATCATGCAAAAAGTAAGTGGTGAAGCCAAAATTAGAACCCAGGTCCTCTGAGTCCCATGCTTTTTCCGCTAGGTCATGCTGATGCCCTGTAGGCATGGTGAATTTGCTCTTATGCAAAACAGGACCTAAAACACCAGCAAGGATATTTTTCGTACATTGATGAACAAGAGATCCATAATGGGAAAGTTAAGAATGTCAAGGGGAAAAATGATAGGTGAAAGGTGAATTATCTCTAGCCATGAGGGTTATTAATGCTATTATTAATATGATTATGATTATGGCATTTGTTAAGCACTTACTCTGTGTCAAGTACTCTTCTAAGTGCTGGAGTAGATAAGTTCATCAGGTTGGATACATTCCCTGTCCCACATGGGGCTCACAGTCTAGTAGAAGGGAGAAGAGGCATTAAATCCCCATTTTACAGATGAGGAGACTAAGGCACAGAGAAGTTAAGTGACCCAAGGTCATTCAGCAGGCAATTGAAAGTATCTTGTGGATAATGAAGAGTTACTCCCTCATCTCCCTCCCCCTTAGGAAAGGGTGCTTTGAGGTAAAGCTTGGTCAGAGGGAGCTCCCCATTGCCCACACTGGGGTGTCCTTTTTACCCTTCAGTACAGAACCCTTTGTAACACGGGCCATGGACCTGTTAAGTGACCATTTCTATAATTCTAATCAATCTAGACCATTTCTAATCTATGATAACTGTGGTATTTGTTAAGCACTTACTATGTGCCAAACACTGTGGTAGATACACGATAATCAGGGTAGACATAGTCCCTGGCCCACATGGGGCTTCCAGTCAAAGGAAAAGGGAGAGTACATATTGAATTTCCCATTTTGCAGACGAGGAAATGGAGGCACAGAGAAGTTAAATGGCTTGCCCAAGATCATGCAGCAGGCAAGCGGCAGAGTCAGGATTATAACCCAGGTCCCCTGACTCTCAGACTTACGCTCTTTCCACCACACTGCTCCTATTCTTCTAGTAGGGAGCGAGCACATATAATGTCTCCTACAATTCTACTAGAAACCACAGACATAGAAATTGTGGGCTGAAGAATTCTCCTAGGCGGGGGTGAATGAGGTCAGGGGAGGGGAGTTTTAATCAGCATTGTGTGCTCTTGTGGCATTCGCTGCTTCTACTGTTGCCGTTTCCACAGTCCTCTCCACAGCTTGCTCTGCTCCTGCCCTGTCTCCACTGCCATCATTTCTCCATCTCTCTTGCATCTCTCTTCAGCGGCTAACCTTTGGCCTCTGCCTCTCTTGGTCAGGCTTCTTTCTTCGAATCGATTTTTTCCCCTTTTCTGCTTTTGTTGGGAGGCCCTTGCCCTTTTACCCTATCAAAGAAATAGCACAGACCAAATCTATTTCTCCAGCCCCCTCCCCTCCACCACCACATCCTCCCTTTCCTGCCTCCACAACTTTCTCCTTCACAACCACAAGGGAAAACAACATTTTTGAAGAAACTCTGTTGTCCTCTAAAGCACACACCAAATAAACCCAAAACGCAGAATTAGCAAACAAAAGCATATTTTGTCTATTTCAAATGTATTCGTTTGGCTGCTTTCTACGGACTTTTGTATTATGATTATTATTATATTTTCTACAAATGACCGAGTTACCTCTCTTCCTTTCCAACGTTTTCCATCTGTAACAGGGCGTGTGGCTGGGAGAAATGAACTTAGATTCGAGACCAAGAAGTCCGGAGGCCCGAGCCACTCGCTAACCTCAATTTGACATTTTCCCTCTCTTCCAACTGCGATGCGCTATTCTGAGTTTTAACAAAGTGGAAAGGAGAGGAGAAAGCACTTTCACTCCTGACCAAACTTGGCTAAATTAACTAAAGATCAAATTGTAAGCCAAAGAAAGATAGAAAATTGTGTTTTGTGATTTCTTCTGCTTTACATACTGTACTCTCCCAAGCACTTAATACAGTGTCAATCATTTTTGAAGCGCTTACTCTGCACAAAGCGAAGCACTGTACTAAGGGCTTGGGAGAGTATGATATGCCTGGTGTAGTGGATAGAGCATGGGTCTGGGAGTCAGAAAGTCATGGGTTCTAATTCTGCTCGTTCTGCCACTTGTCTGCTATGTGTCCTTGGGTAAGACACATCACTTCTTTGTGCCCCAGTTACCTCATCTGTAAAATGGGGATTAAGACAGTGAGCCCCAGGCGGAACAGGGACTGCGTCCAACCTGATTTTCTTGATCCCACCCCATTACTTAGTACAGTGCCTGGCACACAATAAATGCTTAACAAATAAATAAAGTATTATTATTGAAATATACCAATAAACAGACACATTCCCTGCCCTCAACAAGCTTACAGTCCAGAGGGCTGTAAGTTACAGTGGTGTGCAACCAGTAAGGGCTCAATAAACACCACTGAGTGTTTGATTGATTCATAAACATTTATTCCAGATGGGATTAACACAGACTGCCCATCTCTCCTGGAAAGAGCCCGGAGAGCCCTGAGTTTGCGTATTCTGTCCGCAGTGCGGTTGTGCCTATTTCTCACCTAAAGCCAAGTGAGATGAGAATCTGTCCTGCTTCCAATTCCAAAACAGAATCATCCAGAGAGGGTTATGCAAATCCTGGTCTCCGGATTCCACCCCTGCCAACACCTGGACTTGGGTCTCTCTGTTTCCACGCTCCCGGTCACCCTCATGTCCTCATCCATCAGGACGATCCACCTCTTCCCCTGTACGGATCTTCCTCAGATATGCCCGGCTTTCTGAAATGTCTGCCCCTTTGTCCTAGGCAAGTGATTCTGGGATAAGTGGGAAGGGAAGGTTTTAAAATTCCCATTGTATGAGTTATATACACGTACACAGACACACACGCATACACACATATAAATTATTACATTTATATTTTTACTCTGTGTCAAGCACAAAATAGTAGATTGGCTTGTATCCACCCCAGTGTTGAGTACAGTGTCTGACACGTAGTAAACGCTGGAGAAATACCACATTTTGAATAGAATAAAAATAATAGGTCAGATAGTCCTTATCCATAATCCATTACGGTTGGCTCCCCTGTTAAGAGAGCAGGGAGGTTTAGAGACGTTAAGTGACTTGCTCAAGGTCACACAGCAGATCAGTTGCATAATGAGATTAGAGCCCAGGTCTCAGTCAATCAACAGTATTCCCTGGGTGCTTACTGTGTGTGGTGGCCACTGTACTAAATGCTTGGGAGAGTACAATACTGTTGATAGAACTGATCCCTGTTCACAAGGAGCATACAATTTAGTGGAGGAGCCGACACTAAAATAAATGACACGAGAGGAAACCGCAGAGCATAAAGATGTGTTCGTAGATGTTGGGTGCAGGGAAGGTGAGTAACAATAAAGGCTCGGGGTTTGAACACAAGCACGCAGGCAATGCAGAAGGGAAGGAGATTGGGGGAAGGAGACTGGGGTAGGGAGATAAAAGGTTAGTCAGGGAAGGCTTCCTGGAAGAGGCGTGATTTTAGTCGGGTTTTGAAGATGGACAGAGTGCTACAGGCAGTTAGGGTTACAGGCAGAAGAGAGGGGGTGAGCAGTGAGTCAAAAGGGAGGGATAGGTAGAATGCAAACTCTTCCTGTAGACTGTAAATTCCTTATGGGAAGAGATCACGTCTACCATCTATTATACTTTTCCAAGTGCTTAGTAAAGTGGGCTGCCTTCACTAAGCACTCAGTCAATAGAATTGATCAATTCATTGAGATTCTCTTTAGGACTCTAATTCAATCATTCAATTGTATTTATTGAGTGCTTACTGTGTGCAGAGCACTGTACTATGCCTGACTCCCTGTTCTATTGTTCTTTCCACAAGGCCATATTTTTCCCCCAGATATATGCGTGCATTTTTTTATTTGTATGCGTAAATAAATTTATATTAATATGTCTCTATATAAGAGAATATATATATATATATATTATATGGGGCTGAAATACCCATTCTCCCCCACCCCCAATAGACTATGTTCCTCACTGGGGGCAGACACTGTGATTGACTGGGTTATTTCATCTATCTATCTATCTATCTATCTATCTATCTATCTATCTATCTATATCTATCTAAGCAGCATGGCCTCGGGAATAGAGCATGGGCCTTGGAGTCCGCTAAGAGCAGGGAATGTGTCTGTTCACTGTTATATTGTACTCTCCCAAGCACTTAGTACAATGCTCTATACAAAGTAAGCACACAATAAATATGATTGAATGAACGAATGAGTCAGAAGGACCTGGGTTCTGATCCCGGCTCCCCCACTTGCTTGCTGTGTGACCTTGGGCAAGTCATTTCACTTCTCTGTGCCTGAATTACCTCATCTGTAAAATGGGGATTAAGACTGTGAGCCCCAAATGGGACAGAGATTGTGTCCAAGCTATCTCGTATCTACCCCAGTGTATAGAACTGTGCTTGACCCATAGTACTTAAAAGATACCATTTATATAGATAGATAGATAAACTTATAACCACATATCAGAATGTCTCCTTTCCACAGAGTCCAAAGTATCATCAAATGCATCCCTACAGCATCTCTGCAAGGTAGAAAGAGGGATTTTGGTCCTACCTTCACAACATCGCTAAAATCCTTCCTTTCCTCTCCATCTAAACTGCTACCATGCTAATATAATTACTCATCCTATCCTACCTGGATTATTGCATCAGCCTCCTTGCTGACCTCTCAGCCTCCTGCCTCTCCCCACTCCAGTCCATAGTTCACTCTGCTGCCCAGATCGGTTTTTCTACAAAAACATTTGGTGACATGCCCATCTATCTTCACGTAAAACAAAAACTCCTCGCTCCACAACCTTACCCTCTCCCACCTCAGCTCACTTCTCTACTTCTACAACCCAGCCCATAAATTTCACTCCTCTAGTGCTATTCTTCTCTGTGCCTCCATCTCACCTGTCTCACCCCTGACCCCTAGCCCATGTCCTGACTCTGGTCTGGAACGCACTCCCCGTCAAATCCGACAATGACTCTCCCCCTCTTCAAAGCCTTATTAAAGGCACATCTCCTCCAAATCAGACTAAGTCCCACTTTTCCTCATCTCCCACTCCCTTCTGCATCACCCGGACTTGCTCCCTTTGCTCTTCCCCCTCCCGGCCCCACAGCACTTATGTACAGATCTGTCATTTCATTTATTTGTATTGATGTCTGTCTCCCCCAATCTAGAGTGTAAGCTCATTGTGGGCAGGGAGTGTGACTGTTTATTGTTGCATTGTACTCTCCCAAGTGCTTACTACAGTGCTCTGCACACAGTAAGGGCTCAATAAATATAACTGAATGAACTGATGTAACTGTAATTCATTTATTAATATTAATGTCTGTCTCCCCCTCTAGACCCTGAGCTCGCTATGGACTGGGAATGTGTCTACCAACTCTGTTATATTGGATTCTCCCAAAGTGTTTAGTACAGTGCTCTAAACAGTAAGTGCTAAATAAACTGATTGACTGACTGAAGAGACCTGATAGGTTGGGTAAGCCTTGTGCAAGTCACTGATTTATCAGGGTCTTCATTGGTAAAATGCCAATGTCTCCCTATTAGACTGCGAACAACCGCTTAGGGACAGAGACTATGTCCAGTCTGATTCTCTTGTATCTACCCCAGTGGTTAGTAAGGTTCTTTTCCCAGAGTAAGCCTTAACAAAAGTCTCAGTAATCATTATTCGGTAGACAGAGAGTTGATTTTTGTGCTTCAAGTTTCTTTTGATGGAAAGGTAAGGGCTGAAAGCAGGTTAAGGACCTGGCTTTGAGTCCCCAATGTTAACCTGACATTTTTATCACTTTAACCATCACACCGTTGCCCCCAGTAGATGTCTCCACGATTCCAAATATCATCTGGGGAAAAGAAAAAGAGAAAAAAAACCCCACAAAAAACCTCCATTTCCAAATACAGCTCTCAGTTTGCACTAGTGCAAAGTGCTCCTCGCTGTGTGAACTCAGAGGTTTCTGTGCCGAGCAAAGCCGGCACAGCTTTCTTTGAAATCCCTCATGTCAGGTCCATCAACTCTGGCTCTCCGACGCGGCGCCCGCTGCTTTGCAGGAAGCCAAGATCTCCTCGCCACTGGATGTTCAGAACACTGCTACGGCCTGTACCAGCTTTGTACTCAGATCAAGGCCAGAAATCCGGTCCCACATGCCAGCAGCTTGGACCCCATCCCAGTCATTGCTTGAGCTGCGACAGATCTGAGAATGTGAAAAGGGGGGAAGAACTTAAAGGAAAAGAAAGGGGAGGGGGGAGAAAGAGAAAAACATGGGTCCAATTGGAGAAGAAAACTTTGTTCAGCATCCAAAATTTGAAACAGCTCTTCTGTGGGTTGGCTTGTGCTTCCTTACAAACAAGTTGGCCTAGACATAAACCTGCACCGATCCGTCGTAACCACCGGCCCCGCCAGACTCCGTACGGCTCTTTGCCCTCCTGTTTTCTGTGCGTGTGAGAAACGGATGATCTCGGGGCAAACGGTGGGTCAGTCATTCATCAGTGATTCCCTTTTAGCTGCTCAAAACACAACAAAAAAACAGAACCCCCACAGGAACTGCTGCCTCTTGGCTGGCCGGGATCAAACTCTCTGCTTAATAATTAGAATGGAATCCGAGCTCAACCATGGAATGTCCATGACGTGCAGAGAAAACCCAGCCTCATGGCTAATTCAACCATATGTCCTGATGCCTATACATACATACATATATTCGTATAGATATATGTGTATATATATATGAGACACATGGCAGGAGAAATGTGCATTGAAAGCACAAGGATTCACTGTTTTTCTATTCTACATGCACAACAATTAAAAGCCCTTTTAAAAATGATGCAGAGTTGAGAGATCCTAATTTATTCAAGTGTACTTATTGAGCGCTTACTGCATGCAGAGCACTGTACTAAGCACTTGGCAAGTACAATGCAGCAACAAATAGAGACAATCCCTACCCAACATCGGGCTCACAGTCTAGATCTAGATGTAGACCTATTTTATCCCACCTGGATTGAAAGGGACTCATCGTTATACCACTCGGAGGTGAACTCTGAATTATGAGACTGTTCTGTGCTCAAACGCCAAAACTAAGGACTAAGTCTACCCTTCTCCCTCAGTCCAAAGGCCCTAATAAGCAGCCAGTAATGTGTGGAGCAGCACAGTCATCAACTGGAGAAAAAGAATTCTTCAGCTTCTCACCCCTGTTGGCACTGTTCAGTCATGGTTGGGGTTAGAAAGGTAGTAGCCAATGATAATGGACCAAAAAACACTTGGGAGAACAACATCCTGATTTGGCTTTCAAAGGACTCATGACCCTTCCTAGGAAGAAATATCAGAGGGCAAAAATGTTTGCAGGGAATACTGGAAATCATGTAAAATGCTTCCAATGACCAACTCTTCAGTGCAAAGAAAGTTCATCTTCATCTATAAATTAGGAATGGTAATAGTAGCATTTATTGAGTATCCATTTGGTGCAGTGCAGGATGGACACATTTAAGAAGTGATAAAGATAATAATAACAATTATATTAATAAGCATGGCCTAATGAACAGAGCACGGGCCTGAGAGTCAGACGGTCATGGGTTCTAATCCCAATTCTGCCACTTGTCTTCTGCGTGGCCTTGAGCAATTCACTCTCCTTCTCTGTGCCTCATTTACCTCATCTGTAAAATGGGCAGTGAGAATGCGAGTCCCAAATGGGACAGAGACTCTGTCCAAACCAAATTGCTTGCATCCACCCCAGCACTTAGTATAGTGCCTGGAGCATAGTAAGCGCTTAACAAATACCATAACTACTATAGTTATTATTTTTATTACTTGTTAAGCACTCATTATGGGCCAAGCACTATTCTAAGCACTGGGGTTATTCTGGTTGGACTCAGTCCCTGTCTCAAAAGAGACTCATAGTCTAAGTAGGAGGGAGTAGGGTTTAATCCCCATTTTACAGATGAAGTAGCTGAGGCACAGAGGAGTTAAGTGATTTGCTCGAGATGTCACAGCAGACAAGTAGTGGAGCCCAGATTCGACCCCAGGTCCTCTGATTCCCAGGCCTGTGCTCTTTTCTTTAGGCCATGCTGCTTAAGTGACACATTCCCTGTTAAGAAACATAGATTTCTTAGGGCTGGATTGATTCGTCCCCAACCAAATCTGCTGGCTCAAGGAATTTGTGATTAAAAAAACTACCTAAGTTTCATGTTACTTATCTCACTATTTTCCTCAGAACACCTCTCTGTGAGATAGCAAAAGCAGGTTTTATCATCTCCATTTTACATAAGAAGGAACCGAAGTCCAGAGACGTTGTTACTCACTTAAAGTCACCCAGCTGGCCAGTGGCAAAGTTGAGACTAGAAAACAGATTATCCAACTCCCAGACCTGTGCTCTTTCCACAGTAACACACCGCCTCCCTATATTTGTTGCTACTGTGCACTTAGCACAGCTAAGGACCTGCTTCTACACCTTCTCCTTCCTTCTCTTCTTGAGAAACCTTTATTTAGTCAGTGCAAATTGGCACGATGGGAAAAATCTGAAGATGAGTAAGAAGTGGTGGGGGAATAGCATTTCAATCAACCAACGGTATCCACTGAGCGCTTACTGTGTGCCTGGTACTGTACTAGGTTCACTGGGGAAAACATTGTAGTAGAGTTGATAAAGTAATAGTAATAATAATAATGGTACTTGTTACTATGTGCCAAACACTGTTCAAAACCCTGGGGGGATACAAGGTAATCAGGTTGTCCCACGTGGGGCTCACGGTCTTAATTCCCATTTTACAGATGAGGTAACTGCGGCACAGAGAAGTTAAGTGACTTGCCCAAAGTGACACAGCTGACAAGTGGCAGAGTCGGCATTAGAACCCATGACCTCTGACACCCAAGCCCGTGCTCTTTTCCCTGAGCCACGCTGCTTCTCTATGTTCCCTGCCCACAAAGAGCTCACAGTCTAGAGGGGAAGACTATCCTCTAGCTACAAAATTAGCTACAGATCGGGGACATGGCAGATATGTTCGTAAGTGCTGACGCCCTTTTCTGGGTGAATATCAAGTGCTTATGGGTAAAGACCCGAGTGCAGTAGGCAACACAGATGGGAGAGTGAATAGGAGAAATGAGGGCCTCATCAGGGAAGAGTAGAAAAGAATCCCCTTTCACGCATTTCACAGATCCCCCTTCACATACCATGATGAATCAGAATATTCAGGAAGTGATTGGCCAAACCAGATCTGTCATCAATCAATCTATGGTCTTTATTGAGCCCTATGTGCAGAGCACTGAACTAAGCTCTTGGGAGAGTACAATGCGAACAGAATTAGTGAACATGTTCTTTTGATTAATTAGGGTATGGTGGCGTACTCCTCAAAAGTCAGCTGAGATTTTTGTCTGAAGATAAATATAAATGATAATAATGGGGGTATTTAATAATTACGGTGCTTGTTAAACTCTTACTATGTGCCAGGCGCTGTACTAAAAACTTGAGTGGATATAAGCAGATCAGGTTGAACAGACTCCCTCTCCCATGTAGGACTCACAGTCTCAATCGCCATTTTATAGATGAGGTATTTGAGGCACAGAAAAGTGAAATGACTTGCTCAAGGTCACAATGCAGACAAGTGGTAGAGCTGGAATTAGAACCCATGACCTTCTGACTCCCAGGCCCATGCTATACCCACTATACCATGCTGCTTCCCTATTTGTTAAAGGTTTACTAGATCCTAAGCACCGTACCGAGGTAGATGCAAGTTAATCAAGTCCTGACACAGTCCCTGTCCCACGTGGGTCTCATAGAAATTGATCCACCATTTTACAGTTCAGGAAACTGAGGCACAGAGAGGTTAAGTGATTTGCCCAAGGTCGCACAGCAGACAAGTGGCAGAAGAGAGAGTAGAATACAGGTCCTCTGAATCCCAGGCCCATTTTCTAACAGGCAAAACTGCTTCCCAACAACGCCAAAGAAAAATCAGGTACCTCTGTCAGACATCCCAGCCTAAGTTAAAAGTGTAAAGAGAAGCAACCCCTTTTCTCCAATTCGGTTGTGTTTAGAATGCCAAGTTCCTTAGAAAACGTGTATAATCTGCCAGTTTTAATTCCCCATCCGTAAAATTAGGATTGAGTGGGAAATATGATCGTAGCCTCCTCTACCTTCCTCTCTGGAAAATTAGAAAGCCTAGGAAGGAAGTTTTTGATGCTTGGATGAAAGTGTGTGTGTGTGTGTGTGTGTGTGTGTGTGTGTGTGTGTGTGTGTGTGGAGCTATGTTCACACACATTCATTATAATATTATATTTTTACATAAATGATTCATTATTAATTATGGTCTATTTTTTGAAGTATTAAAATTATATGCTTTAGCCCATCAGCATAGCTCACTGGTTTGTTCTGTATATCCAGGAAATCTTTCCCTCACACTGCAAAAGGAAACCAAAATAGGGGTCTTGGCAGCCCAACGCCCTCCTCCCCAACCCATTTATAATGAACTAAAGGAAAGGACACGATGGCCTACTTTCTAAAACACCTTCTGCCAAATCCAAAATAAGAAAAAAAAAAAATATATGGTGAAACTGAAAAAAAAAAAAAAAGAAAAAAGTCTTTGGGTTATGGACATTACGACCCGATGACATCCTTCCCCTCCTCTCCCTGTGATCTATTTGAACATATACAAGACCTTAATTATAGACCGGCAGGAAATGGTTGGACAGAGAATATAATTTGGGGCAGTCTGAAGACTTGGCCCTGTTTTCCCCATGTTTAAAGGGCTCCCCAATGTACTAGTCACTGAGGGAAGCTGCTTCAACTCCTTCCAGCCACTAGGGAATGATTTAGAAAGTCACCAGTCTTCAGGGGTCTTAACGTTGAATGCTTCCTCACCAGTGTCACAGCTTCCTAACAGGTCTGGAGGTGGTGGTCAGTCCAACTAGTCTCTATACTCAAGAGGGGGGAGAGGAAATCCAGACGATAGACCCCTAAGTGCCCCTTCCAGAATTAAGCGGCTATAGTCCCTCATGTGATATTGGCTTGGATCCAAGTCAATCAGAGGGCAGGATGCTCCTTATCTTCCTTCCCGGACCCTGTCCTGTACCAACTTTCCTACCACTGCAAACGGCACAACCATCCTTCCCGTCTCACAAGCCCATAACCTTGGAGTCATCCTTGACTTGACTCTCTCATTCAACCCACTTATCCATTCAGTCACCCGCCAACCTCACCTTCACAACGTCGCTAAAATCCGCCCTTTCCTCTCCAGCCAAACCGCCACCACGTAGTGCAGTCACACATCCTATCCCTCCTCGATTATTGCATCGGCTTCCTTTCTGACCTCCCAACCTCTTACCTCTCCCCACTCCAGTCCACATTTCACTCCACTGCCCGGATTATCTTTCCACAGGAACATTCGGGGCATATCACCGCCCTCTTTAAAAATCTCCAGTGGTTGCCTAACCACCTCCATATCAAACAAAAACTTCTCACCATTGGCTTTAAAGTTCTCCATCACCTTGCCCCCTCCTACCTCACGTCTCTTCTCTCCTTCTACAACCCAGCCTGCACATTCCACTCCTCTGGTGCTAAGCTTCTCACTGTGCCTCCATCTTGCCTGTCTCTCCGCCAACCACTGGCCCACGTCCTAACTCTGATCTGGAACACCCTCCCTCCTCACATCCGCCAGTCCATTACTCTCTCCCCCTTCAAAGCCTTAATGAAGGCACATCTCTTCCAAGAGGCCTTCCCAGAATAAGCCCCGCTTTCCTCATCCCCACTCCCTTCTGCATCACCCTGACTTGCTCCTTTTGTTCACCCTGCAGCACCAAGTATATACCTGTAATTTTATTTATATTGAGGTCTGTTTACTTGTATGGAGTCCGTTTCCCCCCTCTAGACTGTGAGCTCCTTGTGGGCAGGGATTGTCTCCCTTCATTGCTGTATCATACTTTCCCATTTCTACCCGGCATTTTCTAACCAGGAGAGTTGTCCTTTCGTGGCTTTCCCATTATTCTGCACACCAAAGGCACTATTTTGCACATCAGTCAATTAGTTGTTGGCATTTATTGAGTGCTTACTATACGCAGAGCGGTGTTCTAAGCGACTGGGAGAGTTCAACAGAATTAGCAGACATGTTTCCTGCCCATAATGAGTTTATAATTTAGAGGGATCAAAAGCCTCACACAAGACAAGTGTGTTATCACAAACTCACAATGTCTTTCCTTGGTTATTGCTAAATAACAAGGTCTAAAAATGTCCAACAAAGAATTGGTTGAGTTAATCATTAATTTTGACTTCAGCAGTTTTTTTTTTTTTCCATAACATTACAAGAGGCTGAAAGCTCTATAATAAAGTAACTGTTTAATTAGTAATTAATTACTTAGAGGAGTGACACATTTTTCCAAGCTAAAACAAACACTTGTTTTACCGGGTGTTAAATGACAAAATGTGATTTAAATATAAAAAGATACATATTGAGATGCTTAAATTTCCTTTCCAGTTGACTGAAAGGAGAAATTTGAGGAAAAGGATCAGAACAAAGGAACAATCTAAAATACTTTATCCATAGAAACAGTTCCCACAGGGACAATGTTTGTGATCTCTGGAGGTCATGGTACCTAAAATATTTCAGGTGATTTTCACAGGGAAGGAACTGAACTTTTATCAGTGCTTCACTGTGAATATTCTGCAGAGATGAGGAGTATAGAGTCAATTGCAAATAGAAGCTAAAAAAAAGAATCTATTTACTTGGGCTCAGATTATGCCCTTGTTTGATAATTAAGGCTAGGGGGAGAAGGAGGAAAAAAGGAAAGAGGGAAATGCATTTGGAATTTAAACACCAGGTCTTGCCACTCAGGTTAAAGGATAAATAATCTGCAATTCTTAAGACAAAACCAGTTTTAGATATATATTTTTTTAACTGGGGGGATATTTTCAATCTATGATGACCCAGGCTGTGTTCTAATACTAGTATAACCTAAATAGAATCTGAAAATTAAAATAAAACTTGCCTGAATCAACTGGCCATTGATGAGCATTACATCACCTGAGTTCTCTTCATTTTATCTCCCTCACTAATCCAGTTGATCCCGAACAAATTGCTTAAATTTGTTAGTAGGCTCCCTTTTATAGTGCAAAAAGTGAAAATCATTTCTGGTCATGAGAGAAGATTGAAAAGAACTGCCTGGGTCCACAATACCCAGGTGAAGTCGAGAACTGAGGGAATTATAATTCAGGTGATTCTTCCCCCCTTTTGCTGAAAATACTCAAACGAAACCCAACGTGTCATTTGGGGCCTCAATTTTTCTCATAGCAACATCTAGAATTTGAATGAAGCTTTTTCTCCAAAAGCACTTTCACATCAATGATCTTGTGGTTGGAGAGAAGCAAGTCACATTATCCACTATTCTGTAAACTCCTTTAGGACAGAAGTCATGTTTATCTACTCTGTTGGATCCCCACAAGTGCTTAGAACTGTGCCCCACAACCACTGAATGCTTAATAAATATCACTGATTGATTGATTGATTTATCCCCACTGGTACAGTCAAGTTTGGGTACTATTTGGGATTAGCTAAAAATTGCTTATTTTGGCAGATGTGAACCTGGATTTTTACCATAAACTGAAACCTCAAGTGTGTCTTCTGACTGACCCACACATCTCCCTTAGAAATAGGAGTAGTCATAGTATGTATGTATGTATATTGCGAATTCCATGGACTGCCCGAAAAGCAAACAAATGAATTTTGGAGCAAATTAAAACCAAGTGGTCTTTGGAAGTCCAAATGACTCAATTTAGATTAGCATGTTTTGGACACATAATGAGGGGGACTAATTCTCTAGAAAAGACACTAATGCTAGGAAAAGTTCGGGGAAAACGTGGAAGAGGCAGACCAGCGTCCAGATGGATAGAGACCATAACAACGATAACGGAAGAACCATAACAAAGGTTGTGGATTATGGCAGAAGACAGGACGCTCTGGAGAAAATATATCCACGGCGTTGCTATGAATCAGAAATGACTCAATAGCACATAATAATAATAATAATAGTATGCATTAAGTATTCACTGGGTTCAGAGCACTGTACTAAGCTCTGGGACGGTATTAATGTCTGTCTTCCCCTCTATACTAAGCACCCTGTGGGCAAGGAGTGTGTCTACCAACTCTGTTATATTGTATTCTCATAAGCACTTAGTACGGCTCTCTGCATACAACAAGAGCTCAGTAAATATGATTGACCAATTTACTGATTGACTGAATTAGACATGGTACCATTTCTTGTGGGGCTTCCTACCTAATGGCATAAATAGGGCAGAGGAACTAGAGACACATCAGAAAAGGTTCCGATTTGTTCTCAGTAAAATACAGCCCAGACAAATACACAAAATCGAAACAAAATCAGTAGGGTATCGTGATTAGAGAATAATTTCAGGCTCCTCATGGCTCAGAGTCCACGGTATACTCATAAGCATAGCAACTGCTACAGAAGCCACCAGTTTTCCTGAGATTTTGTGGAAGCCTTACCATATGTTTTCCTCTTTCCTGCAGGTGAGGTGGAAGTTAGGATGAGATGGAGTATCCTTGACGGTGTAGAGGAGGGCTGGTGCTGGTATTGGAGAAGGCAGTGTGCTTAACGGCCTGGTTCAGGGGACGCTGACAGCAGGTTGCAGCAGTTTTTATCCCCATCTCGGTGTGGGACACAGAGTCTGTCGGAAGCAGGGACCCTAATTGGAAAAAGGAAAGGTCTCAGTTGCCTTGGACGGTTTGCTTGATTGACAGATGTGGCTTTGGACTGCTCTCCTAATCTATTGCCATCCTGCCAGGGCTTTGGATCTTCCAAGAGGCCCCTTGGTGAGGATGAAGCCCTGGAAAGAGCCCAAAATGCAGCCCGAGAATCAGGAAGGAAAGGTGACATTAGGGGACCAAGAGATTCCTGAGACATTAGTCTTAGAGCATAACAATAATAATGATGATGATGATGCCATTTGTTAAAGCACTTACTATGTCTCAAGTTCTGTTCTAAGCACTGGGGTTAATCAGGTTGGACACAGTCCCTGTCCCACCGTGGGCTTTCAGTCTTAATCCCCATTTTACAGATGAGATAACTGAGGCCCAGAGAAGCGAAGTGACTTGCCAAGGTCACACAGCAGATGATGGCGGAGCAGGGATTAGAACCCAGATCCTTCTGACTCCCAGACCTGTGCTATATCCACTAGGCCATGCTGCTTCTCATCAGTTTCATGTGTACAGGGCAATCCTGCAAATTTCAGTTTGGTCTTTCAAATTAGGATCACTCTATGCATATTCAGCTTTGAAAAGGAAATTCTCCACGAAGAAATCCTTCCTCGCAAATAAGCTTTGCCCTGTGCACACCATGTCATTGAGAAAGGTTTAACCTTAGAAACTCTGAGGCTAATGTCAAAGGTTTACGTAAGAGCAGTGCCGTGGGCAAAAGTGAGGCTAATCAGAGGCCCCTGTTTTACCATAGCGAGGACAACTGAGTTTAGAAAAGAGAGGAATTTTGAAGACCAGGGAGTTTTCTCCCCTCCTACCTCACCTCGCTACTGTCCTACTACAATCCAGCCTGCACTCTTCGCTCCTCTAATGTTAACCTTCTCACTGTACTTCATTCTCATCTATCTCGCTGACGACCCCTTACCCACATCCTCCTTCTGGCCTGGGGCGAGCTCCCGCTTCAAATCCGACAGATACTCTCCCCTACTTCAAAGCCTTATTGAAAGCACATCTCCTCCAAGAGGTCTTCCCTGACAAAGCCTTCCTTTCCTCTTCTCCCACTCCCTTCTGCATCACCCTGACTTGCTCCCTTTATTCATCTCCCCTCCCAACCTCACAGCACTTATGTACATATCTGCAAATTTATTTATTTCGATTAATGTCTGTCTCTTCCTCTAGACTCTAAGCTAGTTGTGGGCAGGGAACGTGTCTGTTTATTGTTATAGTATACTCTTCCAAGCACTTAGTACACAGTTCTGCACACAGTAAGCACTCAATAAATACAATTGGATGAAGAAGATTTGGCTGGTCACGATGATGAAGATGATTGATGGTATTTCTTAAGCGCTTACTATGTGCCAAGTGCTATTCTAAGTTCTGGGGCAGTGTGGTTCAGTGGAAAGAGCCCGGGCTTGGGAGTCAGAGGTCATGGGTTCAAATCCCGGCTCTGCCACTTGTCGGCTGTGTGACTGTGGGCAAGTCACTTCACTTCTCTGTGCCTCAGTTACCTCATCTGTAAAATGGGGATTAACTGTGAGGCTCATGGGATAACCTGATTATCCTGTACCTACCCCAGCGCTTAGAACAGTGCTCTGCACATAGTAAGCACCCAACAAATACCAACATTATTATACAAGGTAATTAGGTTGTCCCAGGTGGGGCTCACAGCCTTAATCCCCATTTTACAGATGAGGTAACTGAGGCACAGACTATTTGAGCATGTTTCCGCTCCTTGAAAACAAATCATCCTAAGTCTACCTAGACTTGTCTCCCTGAACTCGGGTTAATGAGAGAGTGCCCAGGCAGGATGGCAGTCGGTTTAGGGGAGCCTCCCCAAAACCCCAGCACTCATGGACAGCATTTGTCAATCAAGCAAAGCATTGATTAATCATATTTATTGAGCACTTTCTGTGAGCAGAGCACTGTACTAAGCACTTGATAGAGTACAATATAATGGAGTTGGTAGACACATTCCCTGCCCACAAGGAGCTTGCATCCATGATAACATTCTCTGCACTGATGGGCACAGAGTCTTTGCCATGTCTTTGAACTGCTAGCCTGGGGCAAATGATCACGTCTTTGGGGTAATGAGCAAAGGTTTACCGAGGGGAATGTGAAATTGGCCGTGCTAGGTGTTAGGGTACAAGCACTTTTGTAATTTTTAAATTTTAATGTTGTAATGGTTTTGAATGGGCACGGCGTAGTGAATATAACATGGGCCCGGGAGTCAGGAGGCCAAGGGTTCTAATCTCAGCTCTGCCACTTGTCTGCCATGTGACTTTGGGCAGGTCACTTCACTTCCCTGTGCCTCAGTTACCTCATCTGTAAAATAGGGATTGAGTCTGTGAGCCTCACGGGGAAAAGGGCCTGGGTCCAAACGAATTTGCTCGTATCCACCCTAGTGTTTAGTACAGTGCCTGCTGCATAGTAAGCATTTAAATATCACAATAATTATTATTATTGTTTGGCATTATGGCAATTACCCCTCTGGGGCTATGAACTACCCAGCCCAGAGGCATCAGAGATAGGCCTAGGCTGAGAATAAGGGAGCAAGGGCTCACTCCAGTCAGTGAATTTATCAGTACCTACTGAGTGCCTGTTGTGGGCATTGCAGTAATTGCTTGAGATCATGTAAGAAGAACAGGAGACAAGGTCCTTACCTTCAAAGAACTTTCAATCTAACCTACTCACTGTACCCCCATCTCGTCTATTTTACTGTCGACCCCTTACCCTCATCCTCCCTCTGGTCTGGAACTTCCTCCTCCTTCATATCGGACAGATCACCCCTCTCCCCAAATTCAAAGCTTCACATCTCCTCCAAGAGGCCTTTCTCAACCAAGCCCTAATTTCCCCTACTCTTCTCCCTTCTGTGTCACCTATGCATCTGCATCAGTACCCATAAGCACCATAGTCACCTCACCCTCAGCCCCACAGCAATTAAGTAATACCCTTAATTTATTTTAATATCCATCTTCCCCTCTAGAATATGAGCTACAGATGGGCAAGGAACATGCCTACCAACTCTGTGGAATTGTACTCCCTCAAGCCTTTAGTACAGTGTTTTGCACACAGTAAGTGCTCGATAAATACCTCTTAATGATGAATGGATTGATTAGACGAGGCAGGCAGATAACAATTCTGTTTTCAGCAGGACTCTCCACTCTGCTGCTTCCTACTCCGGCAAACTCTTGAACCCGCTTGACAGAGGTTGATTGGGTGGGAAAGGAACACAGACCAGCAGGAAGGTCAGATCTCATCTGGGAAGGGAATCCTCTTCGGATCGGGCCAATCAGCTTTAAATGGAGACGGCAGGAACAGGCGGCCTGTTCATGAGCAGGCCTGTAGGAGCTCCCACTGGGAGAATTGGGATTGGAAGTTTCCTCTCTGGAGAACAGGGGCTTCGTTTCCCACTCAAGGTGTGGCTTCCCCCCCCCAAAAATGAAAGCCTCTCCGTTCTTTGGAGGGGATTCCTGGCCTCCAGGAGGTCAGCCGCTAATAGCAGAGCTGGATTAAAAGATAATTTTAGGAGCCATAATGCTATTCCTGATTATGCAGTAAAATAAGGGTAATCAAATCTGCTGCTTGAGGTAGTAAACAGAGCTGCAGGGGGTAGGAAGAAAATTTTTCCCCAGTGAGCTCTGTTGAATAAGCAAGTGGGTTCATTAAGGTTTAGAGGTTTAGGGGAGAGAGATGCTCCCTTTACTAAAGCATCAGATACTAACCCCAGCCAGAGGCAGAATACGAAACACAGCCCGGCTTTGAGTTCCTCCCAGGGGTTCACTGTCATGATCTTCGAATCGCACAATTCTGTCCCATGGTACCTTCTTCCACTGCACATTTGCAGACGGCAGAGCCAATAGATGGCGCATACACCGCACATAAAACACGAGAGGCAACATACGTGACAGAGAGGACGATGCCCATGTGACCCCCACATTTCTATTAGGTAGAACACATGGTATGTGAGGACCCAGCCTGGAAAGAGTCTACGAAGAAAAATGGCACATCGCAGCCAACTCGCGGTCGGTGTTAAAATGCTCAGAGAGTGCCCTCCGGCTGCATGGTTTATCTTTCTCGCTGCTCGAGAGGTTGCTATTTTCGTTTCTCCGAAGAACCCCACGGGGTGATGGACACCAGATGCAAGCACACTAGAGCAGGGTGAATCGTTAGGCTAGAAAGAAACTGCCGGAGCGAACCTCACGCGGAGGCTGTCTTCATTTGGTAACTAACTAAATAAATAAAAATAGCGGTTGGGGAATTGATCTAATTGGAGCTCCTTCCCCTAGAGGATTCCAAGCACGTTTCCCCACCCCCACGCTCCCATCCCACAGATACATTCTCTCCTTGCTCTTTTTCCCTCCCGTCTCAACCCATGCAAATTATGTAGGATTAAAATGGTAAAAGGACGTGGATGCTGAAAAGGCAAAACACAACTATTAATAACCCTAATGCAGATAAAAAGTTTGCTTCTAGTTAGCAAACGTGGGTTGTAAAAATTCCAAGTTTCTGTGGTCAAGCTTTTCATCTAGTGTTTGTGTGTGTGTGTGTGCCTTACTCCCTCCCTTTCCATGTCCCTGGGACAACAGGGCGTGGTATCCAAAGAACAGTTCAACTTGGGGTAAGCACACTAAAGGATTAGGGGAGAGAAAGAGCACGAAAATAAGGTAAGGAAAACACCATAAATTATATTCAGCACATGTAAAATAAGGCACATGTTCATGTAACATCAGAAGCAGATGAGTTGGCAAGAGTTTTATACTGAGCAGGAGAGAATTAAAGAGGAGAGAAAATAAAAGGCACGGGAAGGGAAAAGAAGGAAGGGGAAATGAGAAATAGAGTCATAAAACCTCGGGATCTTCTTAGCTCTCCAGTTCACCTTTCAGAGTAATAATAATGGTGTTAATTAAGCAAACGTCCACGTGATAATGCACTGTGTTATGGGCTGGCGTAGCTACGTTATAATCAGACTGGCCACAGGCCCTAGCCCATATCAGGTTCACAGCCTAAGAGACAGAGAGAAGCATGTATGCAAATGATGAAGAAACTGAGGCACAGGGTGGTTCAATGATTGGCCCAAGGTCACAAAGCAGGCTTGGGGACCAAATTAGGGTTAAAATGCAGGTAAACTGAGTGCCACAAACTGGGGTAGAAATGAGGTAATCAGATCTGATGGATAAGCTGTTCCTCATGAGGCACATAGCTAAGAGGGAGGGAGAGCAAGTATCTTAACTGCATGTTACATTTGAAAAAATGAGGTACGGAGAAGAGAACTGACTTATATCCAAGGTCACACGGCCGACAACCGGCAGAGGCAGATTAGAACCCTGGTGTCCCGACTCCCGTCTCTTTCCATCAGGCCATACTGCCGCCCAGGTACTGTCCAGCTACAGAAGGTTGTATCACTCAACCTCCAGAAACTCCCAGTGGAGGGAAATTAGTTGGTCAGAGCCAGGCTGGAACATAGACAGGTAGATAAGATGGCAAAAGGTGGTTGGTATTCAGTCAGGTGCTGGGTTAGTCAGTCAGAAAATCTGGGATCTGCCGTTCAGGCCACACAACCTGATTGGGTCCAAGGCCAGCCTCCATGTTGGCCAAAAATTATAGGGAAAGGAGAGCTTGTGGGTTTAGTTAGTTTGTTTGTTTAAGGATGTGCCTGGATGAAGGATTGGCTGTCAAAGGGATGGAGGGGAAACATCCAACATTCACACTTCCAGCATTCGAAGAAGAAGGAGGAAAAGGATTTCCGCATTTCAGACACTTCCTAAGGCTACTCTGGGCCCTTCCCAGATATTTTGGGGGAGAGGGCTCAAACCTCATTTTTCCAGGATCTTGGCAAAATAAATTTTTTCTAGGCCTGAAGAAGTCAGAGTGAGCAATGGTATTTACTGAGCATTTTCAGTATGCAGAGCACTGTGCTAAGCACTTGGGAGAGTTGGTAGGCATGATCTCTCTCCTTCAGGAACTCAGTAGGAAGACTTTTCCTGCTCAGGATTTGAAGGTTCTGCTACCTTTGCCAACTGCTAGTTTTGCCGTACTGTCTGCAGCACTGTTCAGTGAAACCAAAACCCCAACTTCCCTTGCCTTTGAGCTTTTAAAAATCCCCACCATTCATTCAATTTTATGCCAAATGGCCAGTTTTCATCTGGTCTGCCTCCTGTCCAGTTCAGATACATTAACAAACATCTCTATTTCTGGTATTTGTATTGTAAATGACCAGCTGCTTTCTCAGCCTTAGTCCAGTCTCTCAGTCATGTCACTTGAGAGTGAGAACCAACCGTGCTCATAGGGACTGAAGAGAGGAAAGCAATAGTTTCAGAGTGATGGAGGGGGCCAGGGATTCATATGGTGGCATGCTCAGAAACTCGAGGGGTCCTGAAAGTTCCCACGAGAAATCTTGGCAAACATGTTGCATTACCTTACTCCATTATGTAACATAAGGTATTTATAAGTGCTGAGGTAGATAGGACATAAGCAGATCAGACTCAGCCTTCATCCTAACAGGTTTACGGTTTAAGAAGGAGGGAGAAGAGGTATCGTATCTGTTAACTGACTTGCCCGAGGTAATGAAGCAGGCTAGTGGCAGTGCTGGGATTAGAATCCAGATCTCCTAACAGAGTCATGCCCTTTCCAGCAGGCCACGCTTTCTCTTATCTTATATGTGAAATGTAACATGGGATTTTTGCTTGCCCAAAGACAAAAGTCAGTAAAGCGGTCTAGAATTCTGTATTAGGGGATTGGTGGTCTGTTATTAAAAGCGCGTTATCCTCTGAGCTGCCGAAGAACCTGGAGCTAAAAATTTCCTTTCCACCATGCACTGCAGCCCTTAGGTACAAGGAAAAAGAAAGATAAATTTTTCATCAATGAGGAAACAGGCAGAGAGATGGATTAATTATTTCATCCAGCCTTGTAAACTCCTTTTGGGGATAGAAGATGTCTACCAACTCTATTATATTGGACTCTCCAAAGCACTTAATAAAGTGCTCTGCACACCATAAGCACTCAATAAATACGACTGATTGATTCATTTCTGTTTGAGGGCCGAAATCACATACTCAAAATGGTGGTGTCCTGCAGTGTATTGTCTTTGCAGGCACGGGAGATATATTTCATCCAGAGTTGCATTGCAATCCCCTCGTTCTTATCTCTCTCTCTCTCTCTCTCTCCCCATCCTTTGAGCCCCACTTTTAGGTATAAATTCAGCTGGCCATTTTTCTCTCTAGCAGTGGTTGATCTTACCAAGGAAGGCATCGAAGGGTGAGGTTATCCAGGCTCTGAAGGATGGTGAATGTTACAAAGGAGATTGAGACTGCCAGGCAGGCCTGCAAACCACAGGAATGTTGAATCAATGCCTCTCAGGACACCACAGATGGTTAGTGTTTCTAAATATATTTCGGGGGGTGGGGGAGGAGGGAGGAAGGCAGGAAGAGAAAAGGAAGTGTTGTCTGCTTTGAAACACCACCAGATACTGTTCAAGACTGTATTCCATGTCCCCCTCACCTCGACTCCCATCCAAAAGACAACCCAATCTCCTGCTGCCTTGAACGGGTTTCAGCACTACTGAGTATCTTCCCATCCATAGCCAATTCAGTGTAAAAAATGGTAGAAAAAATTTTGTCCTCCCCCTTAAGGAAAAGCAGCGGAGCCTAAAGGTGATAGCATGAGCCTGGGAGTCAGAAGATCTAGATTTCCTATCCCTTTTCTTCTTTCCCCCTTCCCTCCTGAGGTTAGCCTTCCATTACCTTCTCTCGATCCCAGATCCGAGTGCCTTGTACATCTCTTTATCTCCAATTCTGCTGCCATTTGCTCTTTTCCCATCTTCTTTGGGTGATTCCTTTCTCCAGATATGAACCCAGGTAACTGCAAAGAAAGACCTCCACAGTGGTAATGGAGGGTGTGGTTTGCTACACCATAGCAGTTCAGTCAATCAGTTAATCGCATTTGAGGGCTTACCATGAGCAGAGCACTGTACTAAGCACTCGGGAAGTACAATATAACAGAGTTGGTAGACACATCCCCCCCACCCCCCCAGGAGCTTACCGTCTAGAGGGAGAGACAGACAATAATATGCCAATTATGGTTATATGCATAAGTGCTGTGGGGCTGAGGGAGGGGTGAATAAAGGGAACAAATACAAGTGCTAGGGCGACGCAGAAGGGAGTTCAGTACTGGGAGGAACCACAGCTATTTCAAAAGGCGTATAGAGACATTTTCTGTCTCAGATCCAGATTGTGCTTTAATTCATTACAGTGCTGTGAAGTCACAGCAGTGAGAATCGTCAATACTGTAATAACCTCAAGTAGGAGTCTTGTTGAAATACAGAGGCCTTGAATTTGGAAGCATCCAGTTACCTATGAACGTGAAGAATCGTGATGTAGTCAGTGTTAATGCCAGAAGGTAACTAGTGCCACTCCTTAAAAACTGTATGCCATCATAGCTGTCTATCTTTTAACCACATGTGCAGAACTAGGATTATACAATGATGATGATGATGAAAATTATGATGATTATGGGAATGGAAAATCTAGTAGAATGAGATTCTCTTCCTACCTCATGTGAAGAGCTGTACGATAAACTGAATGTTGAAGAAGTTGGCAGCTTGAACGTTTGGCTGCTTTGCTGCTCTTTATTATCCTGGTCCTTTCCTTCCCCACAGTAGCTACAACTGAGACAAAGTTTAGATTGGAGTTGGGCAGTCAAAAAGCCAAAGCCCAATCTCACTTTTCATAGGGCACCAGAGCCTTGACAATTCCCATTTCTAAAATGAGTAGTTCACCAGAAGTCATTAGTTTCAAAGATAAAAGTCCTTCATGTGTTCTCAATCCTCACAGGACATTAGTCTGAATCACTAAGATGGCTCCCAGTGATCAGACTGAGACTAAAAAACCTAGAAAGAGATATTAGGGCTAACTCTCTTGTTTTTTCTAACATCACTTACCACTGATTATGAGCTTTGCCTCCTCTTAGTATTCCCAAAGAAAATAAAAAACTAACATCCATGTCTTTTTCCTTCTTCAATTAAAATCCCCCACTCTGTCATCAAAGTACAGTCAGCAAGCTAGATTCAGTAAGCTGCTTACTGTCTCAACAAGGTCAAATGAAAATAAAGAGTGTGTCAACTGCTTCAGGCACTTATTTTAGTGACCAGTCGAAATATCCTTGACCGTTAGCCCGAGGTAAGGAATCTTTAACCGACATCTGGTCCCAGTTCCACAAGGCCGGAGGGAAAAGAAATACCCATGGTCAAACAGTCATTTAAAACAAATCTTATCTTCACCTCATCTGTTCTCCAGAATGTCCTCATGCCTGCATCCATACCTAAAACAACGACTGAGTGATGTCTTGCAGGAGAAAGAGTTTACCCATACCAACCCTCCCATTCCTTTCCCAAATCCTCTCTTTCCCTCCCCTTTCCTTTAAAAGACTCACTTTGAAAGTTCATAACATTCAGCCCCTGAGGCAAGATAGTTCTTCCAATGTAAATTTTTTTTGGTCCCTGCATTATGAGCAGAAGTCTTGGGTAGCCCTATAATATGTCAGGGTTTTCATAACCCCCTTGCTTCCCCTGCTATTTATCATTTTCTAATATCCCCATGCCCTAGAGATAGTGATTTTCAGCAACTGGACACCCTTCTCTGTCTCACCTCCACACCCAAATAATGTTTTCATGGTCAAAATTCTGTCAATCAATGGTGACCTGAGAAAGAGACAGAGAGACAGAGAAAGAGAAGAGAGAGGAGAGAGAGGGAGAGAGAAGACAGATGGGGAGCCAGAGAGAAAGAATGGAACATGTTGGGGCAGAACTTTGTGCATATTCTTATGAAAAGATGCAATAAACGTTTCAGAGCGTTATCCTAACGATAAGATTCACATTCCTCACTTTCCAAGATGTTGCACTTGGAATTTTTCATCCTCTTCTAACAGTTCTACGAACTTCATTTTTTTCTACTCTACCGGCTTCCAAGAAAACCCAAGTCCACTTCCAGACTCCCTCTTTCCAAGAGCCTGATCCTAATTTGCTATAAATTCTTGCTGATGTTGTCGCTTGGATAGCTCTCAAATGACCCTGACTATCCCATATGGAAAAACAACATATCTCACAGATATTTGATCCAGACTTGTAATTAGAATCCATTTGGAGGAGATAAAAGGCTATCGCTGAGGGACCAGCTAATGAGTTATGCAAAGCACTAAATAGATGGTTGGAGATGTTTACCTATGGGTCAAGGCCTCAGGCTCTTTATGGTTCACTTAGGGGATGCCTAAGTGATGTCACTCAGATCGAAAGGTTGCAGTAACGGCAGGGACTTATGATGTCACTGGCTATCACCCCCAAAATACTGAAATTTGGAGTCAGGTCAAACCAGGTGTGGAAAATTCAATGTTTGTCTCTCAGATTTTGCTCTAATAGTATTGAAAGAATTAAGGCAGTTGCCATTTCGAGCCATGTGATAGCATAGCAGAATAATCATTTTACTATACGTTTGTTTCTGTTAACGCTTTCAATCACATGTGGCTAGGTTTTGCCACTCAAATGCTCCCTCATTCTCCCAACCGGGTGCCTCATGGCTTATAATCTAGGCCTGGAAATGGCATTACGAGATGAAAAAGTAAGTTTTGTTGTTATGGGAGGCAGGAAATACACTATTTTCAATGAAGCTGAGAGAGTAGTGAGAACTAAAAGGCCTCTGCAGGGAGAACAGGGCTTGGAAATAAACCCATTATTCCCTTCGCTTGCACGATATGGTCTTGATTCTGTTTGGGGATGGTGGAGCTGGGTGGAAATAAAAGCTAGAAACAAACCCGAACACCAACCCAACCCAAGAGAGGCAGGAAAGTTTGGTTAACTCTCCCTAAATCCATAGAAGCAGTGTGGCCTAGTTTACAGAGCAAGGGCCTGGGAGTCAAAAGGACCTGGGTTCTAGTCCCAGCTCTGCCACTTGATTGCTGTGTGATCCTGGGCAAGTCACTTCACCTCAGATACCTCATCTGCAAAATGGTCATTAAGCCTATGAGGGACAGGGACCCTGTCCAAACTAATTATCTTGTATCAACCCCAGTGCTCAGAACAGTGTATGACACATAGTAAGCACTCAACAAATACCACAGTTATTATGATGATGATGACGATTAATATTATCATTATCTGTCCCTCAACTTCTGTCAGCAGTGACCTGGCCAGCTTTGCTTCGTTTCCTTGGGACTTCTCTAGAGGACACCCAGCCAGAAGCGTAATGTCCTGTTTCTTGAATCCCCTTCTAGAATTGTCCCTTCAGAAGGGCCAGAAATGGCTGACCGATGTGGAGATGAAGTAAAGGAAGCTGTGCGGCCTAGTGGTAAGAGCACGGGCCCTCTGGCAGTCAGATAGACCTGGATTCTAATCCCAGATCTGTCACTTGTCTGCTGTATGACCTCGGGCAAGTCACTTAACTTCTCTGTGCCTCAGATAGCTCATCTGTAAAATGGGGATTAAATCCCCCTCCCTTCAATTTAGATTGTGAACCATATGTGGGACAAGGACTGTGTTCAGCCCCAGTGCTTAGAACAGTACTTGAAACATAGGAAGTGCTTAATGAATGCCATTAAAAAAAATGATGTCTTTTCCACAAGTGGCAGGGGAGAGAAGCTGTCAGGAGAGGATCCCCCTCTGAAACAGTCAGTAAACAGCTTCTCTCCGGACGGGAGGGGCATCCTGGCTCTCTTGTACCACAACAAAAGGGAAAGCAAGCTCTTCCCTAGGTACATGAAGCTGGAGATAATTTGGCCCTTCATCTGATGCTCTGATAGGACACCAAGAGGGCTATTCCTCTCCAATTGCTAGCCCACACTGTGCCTACTCTCTCTATCAGGGAGCCACACTTCATGAATTTCTCCCTTATTAGAGTGATTGGGCCTCAGGGAAGAGAGCACTGGCTGTGAACTGTGAATGCTTCATTATTGTTTTGTCGTTTTTTAATGGTTTTTGTCAAGCACTCACTATGTTCTAGGCACTGTACTGACCACTGGTAGTGACTAGCTAATCAGGTTGGATGCAGTCCCTATGCCGAATGGGGTTCACAGCCTTAATCCATATTTTACAAGTGCGGTAACTGAGGCACAGAGAAATTTGCGATTTGGGCAAATAGGTGATTTGCCCAAGGTCACGCAGCAGACAAGTGGCGGAGCTAGAATTGGAACCCAGTTCCTTCAGACTCCCAGGCCCATGCTGTTTCCATTAGGCCACGTTGCGTCGATTGATTTAATTTATCTTCTAGCACAATTGCATATATAAAGGGAGAGAAAGAGACAGATGAGAGAGAGAGAAAGGAGATAGGATAGAGAGAAGAGAATAGATTTTAAAAAGATCAAAGAGTAAGGACAGTTCCAACCTACTCAGCTAGAGAGGCATTTTTATTTCTGGGCTTTCCCTCTTGATGTGGTAAGAGAGATGGGAAAACAAGACTGGGACAAGATAGAGCTCCATCTGGAGCAGGGGAGACTTTTGCTGTGGTTGTCTGGTGAATTATCAAAGTGGAGTCTTAAGGAGTTTGGGGCTGGAATTTGAAAAAGAGCTATTTTCTCCTCTCCAATCCACCCCCCCTTCCACACCACCACTCCTTTCCCTATAACCCACCCCCATTTCTGGATCTGATTCGCTAGGACCTCGATAGAGTCATGTTTCATTGACTAGAACTTCACATCAATCATATCTGGCTTTAATAATGTCTTTATTTTATTACTATTATTTTTGGCTACTTTGGGATTCTTAAGAGCTTTGCTACAAAGCAAAGCCTGTATATGGCAATGATGAATCTTTTAGGGGAGCCTGGGGGGATAGATAGCAGGAGAGACAGAGCAGGTTTTGCAACTGAACCCACAGAAGTTGAGGAAAACTCTATTTCGGGTCAAAGAGAGGATAAGTATTCGTGATTATTGAGGTCTATTGTCCCCAGCCCCCAAATCACATCCCTAGAGCCGCATCAGATGCCCTAAAATGTACCTTTAAAATCAGTCCATGATATTTAGTTCATTCATTCATTATTTCAATCATATTGATTGAGCTCGTACTGTGTGCTTACTGTACTAAGCACTTGGAAGAGTAATAATAATAATAATGTTGGTATTTGTTAAGCACTTACTATGTGCAGAGCACTGTTCTAAGTGCTGGGGGAGATACAGGGTAATCAGGGTGTCCCACGTGGGGCTCACAGTTAATCCTCATTTTCAGAGGAGGTAACTGAGGCACAGAGAAGTTAAGTGACTTGCCCACACTCACACAGCTGACAAGTGGCAGAGCCGGGATTCAAACCCATGACCTCTGACTCCCAAGCCTGGGCTCTTTCCACTGGGCCACGCTGCTTCTAGAGTACAATTCAATCTGTCTCCCCCTCTAGATTGTAAGGTCACTATGGGCAGGAATGTGTCTGTTGCTATATTGTATCCCCCAAGCGCTTAGTACAGTGCTTTTCATACAGTATGCGCTCAGTAAATACAATTGAATGAATGAACTGACTTAGATACCCCGCCCACAAGAATTTAGGGTGAGAGATGGTCATTAAAATAAATTACAGATATATAAATGTTCAGGAGCCTCTTACCCTCCTGAATTAATCCCCTGGAGGGATGGAGACCCCTGAAGCCATCAACTCCTCTGCAGGAGCAGGAGGGTAGAGAGATTTACAAGCTGACAGAACAGTGTCCCCACACATCTGCAGTTTCCCAAACACCAAATTAAACCTTAAGACAGGAGTCCCCTCTCATTTTCTAAAATCGACCATTTTCTCCACGTTTTGGTCTATTTTGTTTATTTATTACGATATCGATCGAGTTCCTACTGTGGGACAACAACTGTTCTCAGCACTGGGGTAGGTACAAGCTAATCGGCTTGAACACAGTCCCCGTCCTACATGGGGGTCACAGAAAGATGGAGCAGGATTTAATCCTCATTTTAGAAGGGAAGAAACTCAGGCACGGAAGTTTTAAGTGACTTGCCCAAGGTCACCCAGCAGACAACTGGCAGATCCAGGATTAGAACCCAGGTCCCCTGATCCCTAGGCTTATGCTCTTTCCACTAGGCCACACTGATTCTCTTGAGAAGCAGCGTAGCTCAGTGGAAAGAGCACGGGCTTGGGAGTGAGAGGTCAAGGGTTCGAATCCTAACTCTGCCGCTTAGCTGTGTGACTGTGGGCAAGCCACTTAACTTCTCTGTGCCTCAGTTACCTCATCTGTAAAATGGGGATTAAGACTGTGAGCCTCATGAGGGACAACCTGATTACCCTGTATCTACCCCAGCGCTTAGAACAGTGCTCTGCACATAGTAAGCACTTAACAAATACCAACATTATTATTATTATTATTATTATTAGATCAATGGATTTAGGTCATTTTGCCTCAGAGGCAGAAATAGACAACTCTGTGAATCTCTTCCTCTCTTTAAAGAGGAAAAATGGGCAAATGGTCAGTAGAGGCTTGGACAAACACCAGGCAGACCCAGCTGGGGGGAGTTGTGGCCCAAACCATAAATAGGTGCGGGAGGTTTTCTCATTAGCCTTCCCATGGCTAATGAAATCTTGGGTTTCTCTCTCTGACGCCCACCGATCAAAGACCAGAATGTGCAGTCTCGTACTTTGTCTAGCCCACAATGGGGCCTTGGTGAATATGCTGGGGACTGATTAGCTGATTGAGTAAGCCCCAACCAACTTCGTCCAAAAAAAAAAAAGATATCATCATCATCACCATCTAGAAGCCCCAGATACAAAGGACTTGAGCTTCCATTAAAACCGAGAAGCCTCTTGTGACTCTTCCTATTCATTTGCCATCTCTTCTACACAGAGTTCTCCAGAAAACGAAGGACCAAACATATTTTGTGAACGGCAGCACCTAGGCCCAGCGGGGCAGATGTGATTTGAGCAAGGAGTCATAAAATGGAATTGCACTGTAAATTGTTGCTTGTGATTTAATTATTCCTTCTGAATATTAAGCAATATATTTAAACAGTGTTATTTGGAAAGGGCTGTTTAGTTCTCATAGGGGAACTAGGGCTTCATTTTATTAAATTACAAATGAGCAATTAAGTTCCCATTTCTGAGGTTCCTGTGGGCTTCCGTGAACATGAGAAATGAGCCGCAGTGGCTTGATGGAGGAAGGCGGGCATTGTGACGGGCCAGCGTGGCCTTGGGAGAGTCACTTAGAGACGAAGAATTCTAATTCCTCAAGAGAAATTGTGTGGGAGTTTGGTGAGATAGACGGTAATGTGGCCTCTTTACTGGCTTTTCCAGGATGGTCTCGCTCCTCATCCAGGGGATCTGTGATAATGCTGAGAAGCAGCATGGTTTAGTGGAAAGAGCACGGGCCTGGGAGTCAGAAGGTCATGGGTTCTGATCCCTGCTCCACCGTTTGTCTGCTGTGTGACTTTGGCAAGTCACTTCACTTCTCTGGGCCTCAGTTGCCTCTTCTGTAAAATGGAGGTGAACCCCATGTGGGACAGGGATTGTGTCCAACCTGATTTGCTTGTACCCACCCCAGCACTGAGTATAGAGCCTGGCATACAGTAAGTGCCTAACAAATACCACAATTGTTATTATTCTTATCAAGTCAGGAGCGGAAGAGCAACCTGCCAGCTCTTTCCCTGACCCACAGTCCCCTCCCTCCTCTGCCCTCTCCCTATTAGGTGACATGGAGGTTTTCACTTTCAGGCCAAGCAACATGGTCCAGCGGAAAAAGCCTGGGCCTGGGAGTCAGAGGACCTGGATTCTAAAATCAGCTTCTTCTTCACTTACCTGCTGTGTGACCTTGGACAAGTCACTCAACTTCTTAGTGCCTCCGTTTCCTCATCTGTAAAATGGAGACTGAATTCTTATTCTCCCTCTTCTCTGTACTGTGAGCCTTATGTGATTGAGGGACTGTGTCCAACCTGATGATCTTGTATCTACCTCATTGCTTAGTTCAGAGCCCAGCACATAGTAAATGCTTAGCAAATACCACAGTTACTGTGAAACTTGAAGCTTTCTCTGGGAAACCATAGCTTGCTGCAGCACAACAGTGGAGAACTCCAAAGGAAGAACACCAAAGCTAAAAGAGAACAAGAAAAGGCTCCCTCTCTGCAAGAGTGGCTGAAGGGAAATCCCTGAGGAGAAGTCCAGGTGTTTGGCACGAAGCACCCCACACTCTGTTTCCTCAGAGGGCAGAGAGTGGGAAAGGAGGGAGGGAGAGAGGAAGGAAGGCCACATCCCTTCCTTTGCAGGATTTTTTGTGTGACACAAGAGGACATGGTGTCTACATTTTTCAAAGTTGTGCAAACACAAACCCCGCCACCAAGAGGAGAACTCATTAGCGCTCGTATTTCCTCTATTTCAAACGGATCATTCTGGAGATGGTCCAGAAAGATCCTGCTAGGTTTCGAGAAAGTGACGCTGAGATGAGAAAGACAAGTCAGAAACGCCCCAAAGAGGGCGTCACAAAGCAAAATCTGCAATTAGGGGTGACATTTGGTCACAGGTGAGCGGAAAGATAGATGAGGGGTGGAGAAGCAGGAGGGTGAGTGAAACAACAGATCAGGAAATCTTTCTGAGTAGGACATCCCAGCTTGCTCCTGGTGCCAAGCCATTTCAGTTCCCTGGACAATATCCTGTCTCTGATCTGTTCCAAAGACAAAATGATGTGAATTGATATTGAAATGTCTCTCTGAAGAGGTTAGGGGAGAGAATGCCTGGAAAAGGACAAGCAGAAATTGTGCAAAGTCAGAGGCTACCAGTCTTTAGCTTGCGTACTTTGTCACTACTCACTAAGCCTCCATCCCGTCTCTCTCACCACTGAACCCATGCTCACACCCTCCCTCCTACCTCCATACCTGGAACTCCCTCCCCCACCACGTCGGAGAGACCACCACCCTCCCCCTTTTCAAAACCCTACTAAAATCATATCTCCTCCCGGAAGCCTTCCCTGACTACTCTCTCATCTGCCCATCCTATTCCCCCTCCTTACTGCATCACCTATGAACATGAGTCCATACCTCTAAGCAGTTCTGTACCTATCCCACACCCTCTGCGAAGCCCTCATGTATATATCTTTACACTCGGAGGATTCTTTTTCCTGAATTGCGTTTTAATGTCTGTCTTCCCTTATAGAAAGCAAGTTCTTATGGGCAGGGAACATGCCTACCAACTCTGTTGTACTGCACTCTCCCGAGTGCTTAGTACAGTGCTCTGTGCACAGCAAGTGTTCAATAAACACCCCTGAATGATTTGTATTGAATCCAGGGTGACTGGATTAATGGGTGTGGATGTGTCGGAGTGGACCAGAATTCTTGCCAAATACTGACCCACCTTCTTCTAAATGGTGAGCCAGACTGCTTGCCAGACTCTCGGGAGCCATTTACATCCCTTTGCATGCCCCCATCTGTCAGAACTCACCCTTCCTCATTTTCGAAGCCCACCCACTTTATATTACTTTGTCTCCAGCATCTTCCCCTCTCCACTTGGGAAGCGGCATGGCCTAATGCAAACAGCACAGGCCTGCGGGTTAGTAGTCTTGGGTTCTAACCCAGGCTTGGGTAGTTTCTCGCTGTATGATCTTGCACAAGTCACTTCACTTCGCTGTGCTTCAGTTCCCTAAACTTCATTCATTCATTCAATAGTATTTATTGAGCGCTTACTATGTGCAGAGCACTGTACTAAGCGCTTGGGATGAACAGGTCGGCAATGGGGATTTAATACCTGACCTCCTTCCTACATATGCTGTGAGCCCCATGTTGCGCTTGATTATCCTGTATCTGTTCCAGCACTCAGTACAGTGCTTGGCATATAGTAAGCACTTAACAAATACTATCATTATTATTAGTATAATTATTCTGGACTATATTACAGCCAGCTGCAACTATCTGCAGCTGGACACGTTACTGGGTCCACATGTCTGCTCGTGTAGTTTCTGTAAAGAAACAAAGAAAAAAAACCAAAGAACCAGTCTTAAGGAGGTTATTTTGCTAAGTTTAAAGGCCAATCACTCTTGAGAATTCATTTTCAAAATGAAAAGGAGAATTAAGGACTTCAGTTCTATTTAGGTCTAGCAAAATATAATGAGCTAGTTCTAAGAAAAGAGCCATCAGAAAAAGACTCCAAAGACTACTTGGATATCAAGTATCTTTGTTTAAAGCAGCATTTGGATAAATGACTTAGCCAAAATATACATATTGAATTTCCCTTAAAATACACAGCCACTAAAGTACACTCCCCAAAAAAGGCCTTGGAGAAAATGCATATGAGATACCACTGAACCCAAACGGCATGTGAAATGCCTTTTATTCCTTTTCAAAATTCTAATTTAGATGGGTTTCTAATGGTTAATTCTCCTCATCTCTTGACAGTACTGGTCACACAGCTGACCTTTGGGAATTTTGATAATCATATTTCACCAATAATATATTTTAAATATCATAATATGCCTAGAATGCTTTAAAATCCATTTCTTTGCATTGAATTCACTAGCCTTTGATATTCTTGGGTATTAATCCCAGATCTGTCACACAGTAAGCGCTCAATAAATACTGTTGAATGAATGAATCTGTCACTTACTTGCTGTGTGATAATGAACTTCACTGTGCCTCAGTTCCCTCATCTGAAAAATGGAGATTCAGTACCCGTGCTCATTCCTACCTAGACTGTGGAACCTGATTATCCTGGCACATAATAAGCATTTAAAAATGAGTATTGTTATTATTGCTGTTGATATTGGGAAATATCTGTTTGAAGATAAGATATGAGTGGCAGCAAGGCAGTCATAATGACTGGATCAAGGTTTAAGGTCCAGAATGAAGGGGTTAAAAATACCACAATAATTACAATAATTATTATTATCTTAATAAGAAGGAAGCACAGATGGCAAGGACCTAGAGAGAAGTTGTGACCTCCACCTTTACTCCACTGCAACTTCCACCGGTCTCTCCTTCCCTAGCCAATATTCTTTAATTCATTCAATCATATTTATTGAGCACTTACTATGCGCAAAGCACCCTACTAAGGGCTTGGGAGAGTACAATATAATATGAAGAAGAGAAGCAATAAAGAAGCATCACGGCCTGGTGGAAAGAGCAGAGTCCTGGAAGTCAGAAATATCTGGGTTCTAATCACTACTCGGCCACCTGTCTGCTGTGTGATCCTGGGCAAGTCACTTCACTTCTCTGGGCCTCAGTTACCTCATGTGTAAAATGGGGGTTGAAACTGAGAGCCCTATGTGGGACAGGAACTCTCACCAATCCGATTAACTTGCATCTACCCCAGCGCTTAGTTCCTGGCACATAGTAAGAGCTTAACAAATACTATTTTAAAAAAGAGTGGCAATGCGAGAACTTCCTAAATTTTACAACAAGGACACTGCGACTTTGGCCATGGCCACAGCTAATGAGCTCTGAGTCATGAAGGACCTAAAATTCTTCTCCTCTCACCTCTCTGCTCCTCTATTCCTCCCGTTGTATTCATTGCTGTCCATGCACTTTACGCTGTTTGGGGGCTTTCACTGTTCATTCCTTCATTCATTCAACCATATTCTTTAAGCACTTATCGTGTGCAGAGGACTATACTAAGCACTTGGAAAGTACATTACAACACTGAAGAGACTTCCCTGCCCACAAAAGCCTTATAGTCCGGGGTAGGGGGGAAGACAGACATCAGAACAAGTAAAAAGGCATCAATATAAATAAATAAAATTATAGATATATCCATGGAGAAGCAGCCTGGCTCAGTGGAAAGAAAACGGGCTTGGAGTCAGAGGTCACGGGTTCAAATTCCAACTCAGCCACTTGTCACCTGTGTGACTTTGGGCAAGTCACTTAACGTCTCTGTGCCTCAGTTACCTGTAAAATGGGGATTAAGACTGTGAGCCCCACGTGGGACAACCTGATCGTCTTGTATACTCTCCAGCGCTTAGAACAGTGCTTTGCACATAGTAAGCGCTTAACAAATGCCATCATTATTATTATGTATACATAAGTGCTGTGGGGCGGGGGGGGGGTGGAGGGGCAAAGGGAGCCAGTCGAGGTGACGTGGAATGTGTCTGTCTCCCGTCCCTTCTCCCTTCCCTTATTCTTACATTTTTGAGTCTCTTGAGGGTCAGGGATTGTGTCAAATTTTTACCCATATATTTTCTCACAGTGCTTAGTGAAGTGCTGTACCCAAAGTGGACACTTTGTAGATATCATTTTTACCACTACTAATCCTGCTACAACTAGGTTTCCTCATCTGTAAAATAATTGTATGATCTATTCTCCCTTTATCTCTTAGACTATAAGCTCCAAGGGAGTCCTGTGACAGGGACCTTGTCTAGTCTGATTATTTGCTGTCCAGCTCAGTGCTTAGCACAGAACCTGGCACTTAGAAAACATTCATTCATTCATCCATTTGTATTTATTGAGTGCTTACTATGTGCAAAGTACTAAGAATTTGGGAGAGTAAGTAGAATATGACAACAAACAGACAATTTCCCTGCCCATGAGGAGCTCATGGTCTAAAAAGGGAAACAGACATTAATATATATAAATAAAGCCCTTATTAACCCCAAGAAAACAAAACAAAAAAGTGGGGACAGGGACTCTTACCAGAGATGAAAACCTCTGCTCCATCCTTGGTATTTCATGAAAGAAACCCCGCTGCCATCGCCAGGGGAAATCAATCAATCATATTTATTGAGCGCTTACTATCTGCAGAGCACTGTTCTAAGCACTTGGAGAGTATAAAACAACAGAATTAGTAGACACATTCCCTGCCCACAGTGGAAAGCACCCACATGTACATTTAGAAATCTCCAGCTGTTGTCAGGAGCGTGCATTTTTTCTTTTTCTAATTGAATCCAGAAGACGCAAGATGAACCAAAGAGAGGGGACAGTCTGCTCCGAACCCTGCCTCAGCAGAAGCCCCTCATGTTCCAACCAGGGCTCCATATTTATGTCAGGAAAGCGACTTGTCCATCGAAGGATTCGTTTTTCTCTCTGCCCTCTAAGCATCGATCGAACTGTACTCTCCCAAAAGCTTAGTGCAATGTTCCGCACACAGTATCTTGATTCATTTTTGCCCACCCACCTGATATTTAACCTCCTTCTCAGCCTCCCTTAAAAGACTGCCGTCTCTTGATGGTGCCCCGAGACGTGTAACGCAGAAGATAAGCGGAACTGGCATGAATAAAAGTGAAAGAAATAAAATGAAGGCTCTGTGGAAGGATATAACCACCTCTACCCCTGGGAGCAAACTCCAGCCCCAATGAAAGGAATTCTGAGCTGTTTTACATGTTTTTGTAGCCTTTACTGTCTCTGTTGTCATCAGCTGTTGTGGTGTTTGCGGGGTTGCAAGTGAGAACCAAAAAAAAAAAAAACCTTTACATGGTAGATTGAAGTTTGGCCTTTGAAGTTTCCTTTTTCATTTGGAAAGAGGAGCCTAAAACACAGCCTCCAAACTTAACTTCGACCTTCAAAGTTCCTCTAATCCTTGATCTCGGCAGCAGTGTGAAACGGAGTGCATAAAGCACCTCTCCGATTCTTGGATCAGGAATAAGGGTTTTTTGCATTTCCCTGTAATAGTGTCTCCACTGAGGATGCTCCTTTCAATATACTGCTGTTGTTGTTTTTGTTCTCTGGTAAGAACAAAGGTGTCTAAACTCAAGCGTGATTGGAGTCTGTGTATGCATCTTTTGTGACATACTTCGAAGGACCGTAAATCAGGCCTGGAAAATAATTGCTGGTACTAGATATAGCATCCTGAAGGGAAATGCCAAAGACCCAGTGTTAAAGAACCAATCTTTTCTTTTATGGATATTTGTTAAGCACTTACTATGTGCCAAGCACTGTACTAAGCGTTGAGACAGATACAAGCTGATCAGGTTGTACAACGGTCTCTGTCCCACGAACGTCTCACAGTCTTAATCTCCATTTTATAGATGAGGCAACTGAGGCACAAAAGTTACGTGACTTGCACAAGGTCACACGGCTGATAAGTGGCAGATCTGGGAGTAGAACCTTGTTCATCTGACTCCCAGGCCTGTGCTCTTTGCTCTAGGCCGTGCTGCTTCGATTTATATTAGTGTCTGACTCCTCTGCTAGATTCTGAGCTCCTTAAGGGAAGGAATCTTTCCCGAGTGCTTAGTACAGAGCTCCGTCCATAGTTGGTGCTCAATAAATCGACTTCTGGGGCTCGGCAGGGGGGGGGGGTTGGCCACTGTTGACCTGGGGGAAGGTGAGCTGTGCGGAGGTCACAGTAGCAGCAGACGTGACAGCCATGACGCACCCTGGATTCCTCCTACCCCTTTCCCCACTGCAGTGGCTGTTGTATTCCTGGCCATAAAAGTATTTTTACTGGCTTTATGTTTATCGCGTTCTTATGAACTGTCTGCGAATTTATAGGTGGTTGGCAACAGAATCCGGGCCTGGGAGTCAGAAGGTCACAGGTTCTAATCCTGGCCCCTCCACCTGCCTGCCGTGTGACCTTCTCTGTAACTGAGGTACATCTGTAAAATGGCGATTGAGACTGTGAGCCCCACATGGGACAGGGACTGTGTCTAACTCGATTTGCTTGTATCCACCTCAGTGCTTTGCACAGTGCCTGGCACATAGTAAGCGCTTAACAAATACCATCCCCATTATTATTATTACTCTTATCTCCCCCCTTCTTCCACCATCTCTCTCTTCACTGCTCTCCCTCTCCCCTCTTTCTCTACTTCTTTTTCCTAGCCCTCTACCCTGCACCTCTCTTTTTCTTTTCTTTGTGGTATTTGTTAAGTACTTACCAGATGCCAGGCACTGTACTAAGCCCTGGGGTAGATACAAGCTAATAAGTTTAGAATCACTCCATGTCCCACATAGGGGATACGGTCTTAATCCCCATTTTACAGATGAGGTAAGTGAGGCACAGAGAAGTTAAGTGACTTGCCCAAGATCACACAGCAGACAAGTGGCAGAGGCAGAATTAGGACCCAGGTCCTTCTGATTCCCTGTCCCGTGCTCTATCCACTAAAAAGCACTGCTTCTCTCCCTTTCCCTTTCCCACAGGCATCAGTAGCAGCTATTGCTATGAAGGAACCATGCAGTGCAGGGACCTATCACACTGTGCCATGCAAGAGAACACCCCAAAATCCACAGCCCCCGACTCTGTCAGGGAATTTGTTGGCAACAGGCACGGAATGACGCGATGTAATAAAAATTATGAGGGTCTTTATTAAGCACTGATAATGTGGTGTCAAATACTGTTCTAAATACGGGGTTTAAACTAAGATCATCAAATTGAACTGATGCCCAGAATGGTCAAGTGATCGGCCCAGGTCAGTGGTAAAGCCGGGATTAGAACTCAGGAGCCCTGATTTTTTTTTTAAATGGTATTTGTTAAGCGCTTACTATGTATCAGGCACTGTACTAAGCACTGGGGTAGTTACTGCTAATCGGGTTGGACACAGTCCTTGACCCACATGGGACTAATTTCCATTTTATAGATGAGGCAACTGAGTCGCAGAGAAGCGAAGTGAGTTGCCCAAGTTCACCCAGCCGACAAGTGGCGGAGCGTGGATTAGAACCCAGGTCCTTCTGACTCCCGGGCCCGAGCTCTTTCCACTAGGCCATGCTGTTTCCCAATGTCATACATCACACTAGGCAGCGCATAATTGATGACTGGCACTTTCCAAACCAACTGCTCCAAGCTGTTGCTCTGTTCGGCTCTTCTCCGCCAAAAATTTGGTTGTCCCCTGCTTTCAGAAAAACGAGAATGACGTCCCTGGGGCCGCTTCTGTTTTGCTGATGGCAGATCCCGTGTTTGTTCAGTCTTGTAGGTCTGGGTCAGCGGAAAGGGCGTTGGACCTCGGATTCTGGCACTTGGTCATTTCATGTTCTTCTTCATGTTTCTCCTTCTGTGTTTATCCATGGCACTGTATGATTTTCCTTGCCGCACAAGTGTTTTTGAATCGATCAGTCAATAGTGTTTACTTATGACTTACTCTGGGCAGAGCACTGAACTGAGCACTTACACAAGCAGCACGGCCTAGTGTCAAGAGCACGAGCTTGGGAGGCAGAAGGACCTGGGTTCTGATCCACGCTCCGCCACTTGCCGGCTGTGGGAACTTGGGCAAATCACTTCGCTTCTCTGTGCCTCAGTTACCTCACCTGGAAAATGGGAATTAAGACTGTCAGCCCCATGTGGGGCAATCTGATTACCTTATATCTACCCCCAGTGCTTAGAACAGTGCTTGGCACAAAGTAAGTGCTTAACAAATGTCATTATTATTATTAGACATGATTCCTGGACTCAAGGATCTTACAATCTGGAGGAGGAGGTAGACAGTAAAATAAAATTCAAGTAGGAGAACAAATGAGTTATGAATTAATCAATCAGTTGAATTTATTGAACACTTGCTGTGGACAGAGCACTGTACTCAGTGCTCGGGAGAGTACTATATAGCAGAGTTGGTAGACACATTCTCTGCCCACAACTAGCTTTCAGTCTAGAGGGGAAGACCAACATTAATATGAAGTTTAAAGGTGCAAACACAAATGTAAGATGAGTCATCATTTATGGTATTTACTGAGTGCTTCCTGTGTGCAGACTAGTGTACTGAGCACTTAGTGAGTGTCTAATAATTGTGGTATTTGTTAAGCATTATGTTCCAGTTACTCTGCTAGGTACAATATATATCCACCAGACACAGTCTCTGTCTTGCATGGGGCTCCTAGACTAAGGGGATGGAAGAACAGTTATTTAAACCCCATTTTGTGGATGAGGAAATTGAAGCCAGAGAACTTAAGTGACATACCCAAGGTCATTCAACAGGCAAGTGCCAAAGCTGGGATTAGAACCGAGGTCTCCTGTTGCTCAGGCCCGTGCTCTTTCCACTAAGCCACACTGAGTGCTTAGAGGGTGAGGGCTCAAGTGCATAGCTGATGCGATGAATGGGGAAATAGGATAGGGAGAGGGGACTAAATAAATCCCTTCACAATTTAAAATATGCAGTAGGGGGATAGTATTTCTCAGGGACAGGCTCTACAAATACTCCATGGTGCCCATCACAGCTTTCCTTGGCTGTTTTACATTCACCATCACAAGACCCCAAGAAATGTCCCGGTGACTCTTGGGGTGGTCCCAAGACACATTCAGTGAACTCGGCCACAGGTGCCAACCTTGCAGCCGCCAGTGCCTAGGACCCCTGGAGGGCCACTGATCGTGTGGTGAGCCTAGAGGAATCTAAGATCAAATCAGAAGAGCTGGAGGCCGAATTTCGTCTTCCGCTATGGTTGATGAGAACCAAAATGGATGGAGAGTGTCAGCTGCTCGAGGACAGGGTTTATGTGACCTAGTTCTTCCTGCTGTGTTCTCCCAAGAGCTCAGCATAGGGTTTAGCACTCATTAGGCACTCAATAAATGCGAAAGATTGGAGGAAAAGAAAAACAGAGGCATATTCTGAATCTTCCTTTTGGAGGCAGGGAAAGAAAAGGCTTGTAGGACCTGCCCACATTCTAGATGAAGTAGAACCAACATGATTGCAAACATCCTCACCCTCGAAGCCTGGCTTTTAGTTTCTTTCCTACGATCTCAGATGCTTTCCGAGAGCCCGTATCTGCAGGATCTTATATAAATCACCAGAGTCGAAGACCTTGAAATTCTTGGTCCGCCAGCCCGAATACATTTCATTGGATGCATCTTAGCAATGTTAGTCTTGGCTCTTTGGTACCACGGACGCAGGGCAGGTCTTTAAAAAGTAAATACTTCTGCAGGTCAGAGTTGCTTTTCCCTTTCAGGTTGTTTCCCTCATTCAAAACTGATTTTCAACATCTAGTTCCCCTCATCACACATTCTTTCCTAGTGGTTAAGCACTGGAGGAAAAAAACACCTTTCAAGTTGCAACATCTGAGTAGAAACAGGGCAGGAGCTTGAAAACTTGTTCCTCAGGTTGACCCCTCTCTGTGGACACGAAATCAGGAGATTTGGAAGGAACAGAAGGTGTTTTTCTAACTTCTCTGGGGGTCAGGGAGACATTCTGAAAATAATCAAAGGATCTCACAGGCAAATCTTTCTTCTGGACAAACAAAGGTAGAGTATCAAACTTCCATCTGCATGTGGATAAGAAAGTTTTACTTGAAAGACATTCTGAATGAAAAAGAACTTGTAACCACAGTTTCAACTTGTTCTGGGTTGGGGAAGTAATCAGTAATCCATCCTTGTACTTCTCCAAACACCCCACAGCTGGTGACTGGCTATATCAGGGAAGCGACCCCTCAGAGAAAGGAGAAATAATGAGGCATTTTATGTTTGGAAAACAGTGTGGCCTAGTAAGTAGCAGTGTGGTCTCATAGAAAAAGTACAGGATTAGGAGTCAGAAGACCTGGGTTCTCATCCAGTTTCTGCCACTTGTCTGCTTGTGTGACCTTGGGCAAGTTGCTTAACGCGCTCATGTCTCAGTTTCCTCTTCATTAAATAGGAATATCATACCTGTTCTCCCTCCCTCTTAGAAGGCACATCACCGCCAAGAAGTCTTCCTTGACTAAGCCCTCCTCTCCTCTTCTCCCATGCCCTTCTGCATCGACCTGACTTGGTCTCTTCATTCATGCCCCTCTCAGCCCCACAGAACTTATGTATATATCTATAATTTACTAATTCATTCATATTAGTGTCTGTCTCCCTCTGTAGACTGTGAGCTTGTTGTGGGAAGAGAATGTGTCTGTTTATTGTTATATTGTACTCTCCCAAGCACTTAGTGCGATAAAAATGAACAAACAAACTGAGAGACCCCTATGGAGAGGGATTTAACCTAATGCTTACAGTAATCATCGTCATTAATGGTATTTATTGAGTGCTATGTATGGAGCACTATACTAAGCACTTGAGAGAGTACACTATAACTGAGATAGCAGATACATTCCCTGCCCGCAACGAGCTTACAGTCTGAAGGGGCTTAACAAAGCTTAAGCACTTAACAAATACCACAACAATTATTACTGTTGTGTATATACAGCCATCCACTTCCTCTATCCAAACGCACCTCATTTGGTCAGAAAATATGTCCGACCTCTCCAAACAATCGACCAAAAATACTGACTGACACTCTGTGGAGAACCTTGAACTAAGTAATTGGGAGAAAGAGTATAATAGAGTTAATAGACAAGATTTCTGCCTCACAAAGCTTACCATCGAGTGGGAGATGGTAAGGGGGAAGCAAAAGATTACAGAGGTATGTACATCAGGTTACAGGTAGAGGAAGAGGGGTGAATATCCACACTTCCATCCCCATTCCATGAATGATCCTGCAACTCTCTAATACAATCCCAGATGAGCCTTTCCCGACTAAACCCTATTTTTCTTTTCTTCAACCCCCTTCTGCATCTCCCCGACCTGCTCCCTTTATTCATCCCCCCTCCCAGCTCCACAGCACTTATGTGCATATCTGTAATTCATTTATATTAATGCCTATCTTCCCCTCTAGTCTGTAAGTTCATTGTGGACAGGGAATGCATCTGTTATATTGTTATGCTGTACTCTCCCAAGTGCTTAGTACAGTGCTCAGCACACAGTAAATGTTCAGTGAATATGACTGACTGACTGGTCACGGCAACTGGTAGATTCCTCTACCAGCGTTGGGCGTCGTGGACAGGGAAGAGGAGCTGAGATGGAGAAAGTAGTCAGAGGGAGATGCTGAAAAGGGGTCAGTGAGGCTTCTGAGAGTGAAAACTTTGACTGTAAGCTTATCGTGGGCAGGGAATATGTCTGTGTATTGTTGTATCGTACTCTTCCAAGCGCTTAGTACAGTGCTGTGCATACAGTAAACGTTCAATAAGTTCAAGTGAACAAATGAACCTCCTAATTGACCCTCTTGTAACTTTCTGGGTTAGCAGACACTGCTAGCTTTACAATACACTGTGCACATACCCACCCACCCACACAATTAAGATGCAAATTGTTCCACTCCTCTGTTTTAGGGGGTGACTGATCTCTCTGTTCTAGGGTTCTCCTAAATAAGGAGTTTGGCAATATCCCCTCAAGAGGGTTGTGGCACTGTTGTTGGCCATGACTTTGGCCACTAGACTGTAAGCTCCCTGACTTTCCAAACCCACTCTCTTAGGAACGAGGAAGGAAGTGGAAAGAGGATGTTCTGTGAATTTGTTGGAATTTAGTTTCTCTCTGCGGCAGAAATAGCGAAGACAATCCCTCAATCAATCAGTGATATTTACTGAGCACTTACTGTGAGCAGAGCACACTGTACTGAGAGAGTACAATACAATATAGTTGGTAGAAACAATCCCTTCCCTCAAGGAACTCGCAACAGTTGGCAAGGGGCAACCGTTGAGTATCATGATAAGTAACTGAGACCAGTTGCCATATCCTTTGAAGACCCCTTGCGTAAATTTAGGGTGAGGTCCCCATAACTCCCTCTTTCTCTCTGCTGGTTTCTTCCCCTGCAGCAGAGCCTGCATTTTTGTATTTAGGAGGCTGGAAATGGTGGCCTAGTTCTGAACCTGGGCCAAACCAAGATTCAGCAGGCGAGGGGTACCCTGCCACCCCAAAATCACAGGGAGGAAAGGGCCAAGTGCCAGGAAAAACTAAGTATGCGGGCAGAAGGCCACCCTCGAGGTCCTGCCCAAACCCACGGTTGGATAACGGAAGCCACTCTCACAACATGGTTGTGCCTTGGAAGCCGTTCTCGTTGTTACGGCGTAGACATGTGGATCTATTCTGAACCCTGGAAAGGGTTCATATTTTCACAGGCCAATGCTGGAGGAATATGTTTTCAGGCAGGCTGTGGAGAGCGGCTACGTGAACAGTAGGAGACATGGCTGCTTTTCCATTTTACTTCCTAGGCTTCCAGACATTTATGTGAATTTTTTTTTTAAGTACTTGTTCTCCCCTTGAGGAAAAACTGGAACTAAGTGAAACCCAGGTGTTTCCCAGCTGTTGAGCTCAGGCCAACTCGAAGCCGACCGGAAGCCGGAAGTCTGGATCCACACTGGTCCCACCGACAACACGAATTCTGGCAGTGGCGATCGGGAAGTTAATCAGGAAGTGGGGCGGACAATGCTGGACTTTCTCACAGAAGCGGTGTCCACCCGGGAAAACCGCTGGCAACTTACAATGAATAGCTCTCAGGGCAGATGCACTGCTAGCTTCACAGCACACCGTGAGCAAACACCCCGCCCCATCCAACATACACGCACACACACACACACAGACACATTGACTGATATCTCTGCCCTGGGGCACCCCTAAATGTGGGGTTTGTCGTAACCCCTCAAGGGGTTTTGATACTGTTGTTATCCGTGCTCGTTCATTCAGTTGTATTTCTGGACCACTCAAAAACGCCTCACTGTTGGCTTCAAAACTCTCCATCACCTCGCCCTCTCCAACCTCACCTCCCTTCTCTCCTTCTACAGCCCAGCACACAGACTCCGCTCCTCTGCCGCTAACCCAAGCTTTATCCACTAAGCCTTCTCGTAAGCATACTTTCTCACTGTGCCTCATTCACCCCTGTCCTGCCATCAACCCTTGGTCCATATCCTACCTCTGGCCTGGAATTCCCTCCTTCTTCACATCTGCCAAACTAATATACTTCCCCCTTCAAAGTCCTACTGAAAGCTCACCCCCTCCAGGAGGCCTTCCCAGACTGAGCCCCCCCCTTTCCCCTGCTCCTCCTCCCCTCCCATCACCCTGACTCCCTCCCTCTGCTCTACCCCCTCCCCGCCACACAACACTTGTGTATATATGTCACACATTTATTATTCTATTTATTTTATTAATGATGTGCATATATCTATAATTCTATTTATATAGATGCTACTGATGCCTGTCTATTTGTTTGGTTTTGCTATCCCGTCTTCCCCCTTCCATACTGCGAGACTGTTGTAGGATAGAGATTGTTCCTGTTTGTTGCCGAATTGTACTTTCCAATCGCTTAGTACAGTGCTGTGCACACAGTAAGTGCTCAATAAATACGACCAAGTGAAAGAATGAATGAATGCAGGGCACTGTACTAGCGCTTGGGAGAGCAGGATATAACAATACAGTCAACAGACATTCCCTCGCCCCACTAGACTCTAAGTTTCTTGAGAGCAAAAATTGTGGCTCCTAACTCTATTGTGCTATCCCATCCCAAGCACTTTGTACAATGCTGAATATGCTCAATCAATACCACTGATCGATCGACTGATCCGTCCGCAAAATACTCTGTGATCATAAAGTGGGGAGAAGGGGGAACAAGGAGAAGGTAGATCCGTTCCTTCTTCCACAGTTCAGTAGGCTGCGGGTTGCGTCGTGTTAATGCTTGAGACGCATAACACACTTATCCCGCTGCAAAGTGGTTCGCTTTGTCTAAACAAATACATTATCTCATAAGCCAAACCAATTCTCCAGCACATTATATACACAGGCTTGTGACACGTGGAGGACTCCCTTGAGTGCTTTTAGCAGGTAGGAACAATGACCTGCAGCGAGACCTTTAGACTAATGTTTCAGCAGCTTTGAGGAAACAGCTATTCCAACAAACCGGAGCTCGTTCTCCGAGCTTTCCCAAGATGTGGCGATGGGAGCGGAGATGTTTTAATTCGGATTGTTTTCACATCGGCCATCAGAAGCTGTTGTCTCAGTAGATTTGACTTGTGGAGAAAAAAAGTGTGAATGTGTCTTCGTTATGACAGGATGCTAGTTCCATGAAGGTGTGGGTCCCTTAGAATCAGAACAGTAATAATATCTTGATGTTGTCGAGCGCTTTTATTCTCCCCAAGAACTTTCTCATTAATGGTTTCATATTATCCTCACAACATCACTGAGAGGCACTAGTACTATCCCCATTTCACAGAGGAGGAAATAGAGACGCAGAGAGTTTAAGCAACTTACCTGAGGTCACACGGCACACGAGTGAGGTGCATTTTCTGTCTCCCAGATCGGGGGCCTTTCCACGAGACCCCACCACCCTTTGTAAGAGATGGGCTTAGTTCTACGATTGACCTCCCCTTTCCTGGTCACCTCAGGGTTCACCCAGAACCTTAAGAGAACAGAATGAACCTGTGGAGAAGGTAGGTGAGCTACTTAGTTTTGGTCAATCGCATTTATTGAGTGCTTACTGTGTGCAGAGCACTGTACTCAGCACCTGGAAGAGTGCAATATAGCAATGAACAGACACATTCGCTACCCACAAGGAGCTTAAAGCCTAGAGGGGGAGACAGACATTAATATAAATATAGATATATACATAGTCACACCTGTTGGACTGTGTCTGACCTGCTTATATTCCGTCTAGCTCAGTGCTTTTGAACAGTGCTTGTCACATAGTAAGGGTTTAACAAATACCACAATTACTATTATTATTGCTGTTGTTTTGGAGAATAGAGGGGAGAGAAAAATGGAAGGCTGAATCTTTCATCTTGTTAGGGATGCTTTTTGGCTACTTCCCATTTGCTCAATGCTTACCCTCTACTAGACACTGGGGTAGATAAAAGATGGTCAAGTCGGACACAGTCCTGTCCCACATAAGGATCCCAGTCCAAGGGAGAGGGAGAACAGCTACTGATTCTGCATTTTCCAGAAGATGAAACTGGGGCACAGAGAAGTCAAGTGACTTGCCGAAGGTCACACAGCAGGGAAGTGGCAGAGTCAGGATTAGAACCCAGGCCCTCTGACTCAGAGACAAAGGCGGGAGTTTTCCTGCCTGCTGATCCCCTCCATTCTCCATTCTCCAGCTGATATTTTCTCACCCATTCTTTCACAAGGCTAGGACCACCTGCCCAGAGAAGAGGAAGCCCCCATCCTCTGGAGGCAGCATGTGGGATATCATAAACATTCCCAGGGCTCAAAAAGTGATTCTCATTATTACTTCTTTTGTTTCCTCTCCCCCACTTACTTTGACATTTTGTTGCATCCTGCCTTAGCGGCTCTGTCTCGGCATCTAATTGGAAACAAAACTGCCTTGTAGTTTGGCTTGAAGCAGGAGAAACGTTGCAATAGTGGCAAAAAAAAAAAGACAACAGAAAGGAATTAGGAACCACAAGGAGCTGCATTTAAATGAACAACAACAAAAAAAGGGAACAACTTGAAAAAGATACTTTCAATTTAGACACGCATTGGCACCCAGAAGAAAAGACATAGTACCCCAGCAGGAAGGCACTGGTTTTGGTCATCTGGTCACTAAACCACACCCAAGAATGAAAATGCAAAAATTCCTAGCTTGGAGATTTTAAATTTAAGTGTGCAGCATGAATTGGAGCCTTATTTTTCTCCCCTTGTCATTCCAGGAATCACTGGGGCACCCCAGTCATCTTCTCCAGTCTACCCACCTTTACTTGAAAGGAACACAAGCCCGGGAGTCAGAGGACCTGAGTTCTAATTCGGTCTCTGTCACTTGCCTGACGTGTGACCTTTGACAAAATGTGAGCCCTGTGTGAGACAGGGACTGTGTCCGACCTGACCATCTTGTATGTGCCCCAGTGCTTAGTACAGTGCTTGGCATTGAGCAAATGGGAGGTGGCCTAGAAACACCCATGACAAAATGGAGGGGTGCCTAAGGTCAGTCAGTTTTATTTATTGAATGCTTACTGTGTGCAGAGCACCATATTTTATGCTTGGGAGAGTATGATATAACAATATAACAGACACATTCCCTGCCCACTCAGCAGAAAAGCGGCAGAGCCGGAATTAGAACTCGAGTCCTTCTGACTCCCCGGATCATGATCTATCCGCTAGACAACACTGCTTCTTTCTGGTTCCATTTGAGTTACTGCATGCTGAGCCGTAAGAGGATCATCTGCTGTCCTCTCCCCTACCCTCTAGTTTATGAAACCTCAGAAGTTTCAATCTTTCTTCTGATATTTTTCAGGCTTTTCAAAATCAGTGACTGAGTTTGAGTTCTCCTCTCCTTCCTATTTTGTGTTCCCCCTTCTGTAGCTTTTCCCATAATAAGACTCCGTGCTAATCATAGGGACACAGTTCCCAATTCCATTAGCTTGGAAAGGGATTGCGGAATGACGGAATTATTTACGGCCCTTTCTTTAATTTCCTCCACTGTTTTATCCTTGAGATGGCACCTTCCTATCTCAGGTTCCCCAACAAGCCCCAATCGCCCAGGCAAAAAGGTTGGAATAATTTTCCTCTCCCATGGGAGTAAGCCAAGACCCAGAGATGCAGCAGAACTCAAAAGAGAACCTAGATTCTTCACCTTCCAGTCTCCTGTCTTATCTCCCTCCTCTGAAGCCCTCTCTGTGACTGGTTATGGAGCAGTATGGCCTGGGAGTAAAGAGAACTTAGTTCTAATCTTGGCCGCACCACGTGTCTGTTGGATGACCTAAGGAAAATCACTCAACTTCCCTGTGCCTCAGTTTCCTCACCCGTAAAATGGGGATTAAGACTGTGAGTCTCACGTGGGATATGGCGCGGCTCAGTGGAAAAAGCACGGGCTTGGGAGTCAGAGGTCACGGGTTCTAAGGCCGACTCCGCCACCTGTCAGCTGGGTAACTCTGGGCAAGTCACTTAACTTCTCTGTGTCTCAGTTACCTCATCTGTAAAATGGGGATTAAGACTGCGAGCCCCACGTGGGACGACCTGATTACCTTGTATTCCCCCCGGCACTTAGAACAGTGCTTGGCGTATAGTAAGTGCTTAACAAATGCCATTATTATTATTTTTATATGTACTGTGTCCAACCTGATTAGCATGTATTACCCCAGCCCTTAGTATAGTGCCTGGAACATACTAAGCATTTAAATATCATTTTAAAAATCCTCAGTCCAGAGAAATCATTTTAAAAAAATGGCCAGGAACCATCTTGACTGTAACCCAGCTCCTTTTCCTCATCCAGCCATAAATGATGCTCATCTATAGAAATGTGATATTTCTGAATATAAAAGAAGCACAAACTGCACTTACTAAGTCTCCTTTGATTCTCATTTAATTTCCTTTGTCTAATGTAAACTCACTGGGCTATGACTAACAGCGAACATATAATTTCTAATTGTATGGCATTATATTATGTTAGTACAAAAACATTATCAGAGCCAAGACCCAGATAGTGGCATATATTTCAATCTTACTGGGGATTAGATAGGAATGGAAAAAAAAAATTCCATCAGCTTCAAGCACATTGCAGGAGAAACAGATTAGAAACCAAGTTTAATGGGAAAATTTCCCCCCATCTTTCACCTACTTCTTTGTTCGATCTTGAAGTCATATTGGAAACCAAATGGAATCATTTCTATTATACAAGGAGGAGGGATTCAGCTTGCTGAAAAGTATAGACAACTGTCCCAAATTTCACAAATCTCAACTGTAATAATAATAATGATTATTATTGAGGTATTTTAGTGCTTTTTTTAAAAAAAAATGGAATTTGTAAAGCACTCACTATGTATCAAGCACCGTTCTAAACCCTGAAACAGACACACAATTTTCAGGTTGGACACACTAGGTTCACAATTTTAAATTGGGATCAGAAACCAGGTTCTCTGACTCCAAGACCCACAGCCTTTCCACTAGGCCACGTTGTTGCTTACTCTGTTCCAAACACTGTACTAAGCACTGGGGTAGATAAAAGATAGATAAAAGATGAAACCTGAAATTTTCAGGTTGGACACAGTCTCTGTATCACATGGGGCTCACCGTCTAAGTAGGAGGGAGAACCGTAGATTATTCAACGGTCCTTAAATCCTATTTTTTTCTTAATTCTTATAGCTCCAAAGATTTGGACTGCCACTCTTTAGGAAGTTATCATCAGAGAGGACTCAAACTAAGCACCCACCCGCTTTGCCGTTTCTCTGTGGTGAGTTCTTTGTTTTACCCTTTTCCTTTTCCTGTCAGGAAAATCCACGTAAAGGCCAATGCAGTGAAGCCCTAGCTGTGATTAAAGGCTGTGGCAGCGCTAACGGTTGTGGATTTTAAAACCGAACCCAATACCCTATATTAAAATTTTCTCTTTCTTTCCTTTTCTCCATTCCCCACTCAGCTGTGGAAAGAAATGCATATTCCCATACCAAGGACAGATCCAATTTATCCTGTCATCTTTCCTTCCATTTGTTCTCCTTGTGGCTTTCCTTCCCACGATCCTAGGATGGAACTTTCGAGGGAACGATGAAGAAGAAAGCACTATTAACAGTCTAGAGAGATTCAACCTGGTTTACTTCGTTCCTGACCTAGGGTTTGCATAATAACTCTGGGCTAGAAGCAGAAGCGGAGAAGCACTATGCCCTAATGGAAAGAGCATGGGCCTGGGAGTCAGGGAACCTGGGTTCTAATCCTGGCTCTGCCATGGTGAGCTGTGTGATCTTGGGTGAGTCTCTGAATTTCTCTGGGACTCGGTTACAGTTACACAGGAGGCACTGAGAGGTTATGTAACGTGGCCAAAGTCCTTTAGCAAGCTAGGGGCAGAGCTGGGATTAGAAGCAGCCTAGTGGATAAAGCACGGGCCTGGGAGTCGGGAGGATCTGGTTTCTAATCCCAGTTCTGCCACTTGTCTGTTGTGTGACCTTGGGAAAGTCACTTAACTTCTCTGTGCCTCAGTCCCCTCATCCGTAAAATGGGGATTTAGACTGTGAGCCCCATGTGAGACATGCACTGCAGCCAACCTGATTCACTTGTAGCTACTCCAAAGCTTAGTACAGTGCCTGCCACATAGTATTCATTCATTCAATAGTATTTATTGAGCGCTTACTATGTGCAGAGCACTGTGCTAAGCGCTTGGAATGTACAAATCAGTAACAGATAGAGACAGGCCCTATCTGTTACAGTCTAATCGGGGGAGACAGGCATAGTGCTTTACTAGCTCATAACAAATGTCATAGAAAAAACTCAAAACAAAAAACAACTTGGATGTCCTGGCTCCTAGTTCCATGTTTGTTCCACTGGGCCTAGAGGAAGGACAGGGCGGGGATGTCATGGCTACATAACAAAAGTTGTGGCACATCTTTAGGCATCGTTGAATCAGTGACATGCTGAATTACAGTGTCAAGTCTTCTGGGTTGCTCTGGGGATGAGGAAAATTCACTGGGGGGCAAGAATACTAAAAGTAGCCAGTTTGTTACTATGATGTCCTGGCCTGATTCGGTCTTACGCAAGGGAAACCCTCTCTAAGACGAACCCTGATCTGTAAGGAGGAAGCAAGTTTCTCATGGATCCCCCCATAACTGAACCATCTTCGGAAATGACAGGGTCAATTTCAGTCTGCCATTGTACGCATTGAAGGGGAAAGAAAATGACCCCGAATCAGCCCATCGTTCTGTTGAACTGTGCTCAGATGCCAGTAGGGGCCTAGGGTGACCAAGCCACAATTTGACAGGTGATTTAACTGGCTATCCAGAACCAAGATAGTGATCAGCTTCCATCTTACAGATGGGCAAACTGAGGCACTGAGCCATATCCAGGCAGTCAGTGGTATTTATTTGATTACTCACTGATTTTTTTTAATGGTATTTGTTAAGCTCTTACTCCACACCAGGCACTGTACTGGGCACTGGAGTAGATACAAGCTAATCAGGTTGGACACATTGCAAGTTCCACAAGGGACTTACAGTCTTAATCCCCATTTTACAGATGAGGTAACTGAGGCACAGATTCACCCAAGGTCACACAGCAGACAAGTAGTACAGCCAGTATTAGAACTCAGGTCTTTCTGACTCCTAGGCCCGTTCTCTATCTGCTATGCCACGAAGGCCATTACTCTACTATCTGGTATTAGCCTGCCCCAAGGAAAGCATCCATGTAACCAAAAATGTATATTGGCAACTCAGACCTAAACGCTGATAATGAATTCTGCTACTTAGGCAGCACCTCGAGGAATGACCACTGCTTATCAGGAAGTAAGCCCAAATCAAGAAAGCCAGCGCGTCCATTGCGAAATTGTCAAACAGATTGCTGTAGCATCTTGGTATTAGACTGGACTGTGCCCAGTCTCACAATCTTGGACCTACCCCAGGATTTAGCAGATATTAAAAAACATACTAAATGCCATAATAATAATGAAGAAAAGATTATTATCATTATTATTGTTGCTGTAGCTTCTGTTGTTTAACTCCAGGTCAAATTAAATCTCTGTAGAGTTATAGTGTTGTCCAAAAGTTCTCTGTAGCTGTGAGACCTGGACCCCTTCAAAAGCCACATTTGATGCCTTGCGCAGTTCCATCAGTGACATTTCTGGGCTAAGCTAAAGATCAAATAACACGACAGGAACCCAAACAATGACATTCTGGAACAAAATCAGTCTCCTAACACTGAAACTATGTTCACCTCACCACAGCTTTGCTGGGTGGGACATGTGAGGAGAATAAACTGCAGCAGATAGGACTGTCCCAGAGCAAATGAGTCCAGTGGAGGACAGTGGACAAAGATGAAAACTAAAAATGTGAAAAGAAATGAAAAGTACAAGTGTCCAAACCATATGAGGGATGTGTAAAAGCACTATCAACAAGTGTGTAAATTGTGACTTCCATCTTTGTGAGTTTATTTCCCTTCTATTAAATAAAATCTCTCTGTTCCAGTTGTTGTTAAGAGTGATCATATAAATTAGGGATAAGATTTGTGTTCCTAACCACGGAGGGAATAGCTTGGGCGTTGAATTAGTATAAGCGCAAACGGACCATGGAAAATAGGAGACGATGACACAGGAGTTGAATAGCAATAGAATGATCTTGTGCATTACCTTGAAATGAATCCCATTCTTAAAGGTCTCCTAAACCTGCTTTTGGAGTCAGCTCTATGGCACTCTTTCATCCAGAAAAGCACATCAGAAACCGGGAACTAACTAAAAAGCTCCAGGACACTTGTCAATTGACCTTTGATGTCACTGTTACCCATAATGCACCTTTAAATGCCCAATCCAAACCTTTCTGGGCAATGTAACCTTGATACTATTGACGAGCATTGCTCGGATTTAAATTTCAAACAGTCTGTGATTTTGATTCTTTCCTCCCCCAGCTCTGAAAGCAAACGTTATGGATTTTATAGGGCAGGAAGCCCTCAACACCCATACTCAATTTGCACAATCTTTGCATAAGCAAAAGGCAGTCAATACCAACCGAATTAATTTTAATTGACCATAATATGCTTACAAAAATGTCAGGGAGTTTTCATTAGTAGATAAGCCACTAAAAAAAAAAATCTGTTCAGTTATTTACATCTGTGTGAGCATAATAATATGGTCACAGTTAATTACTTTACTCGCAGCTGAACTTACTTTGTCAAGACTGCATTAAGGCATTACTTAGGTCAATAACTGTGTGAATGTTGCTCTTTTCCCCAAGCCTTTAGTACAGTGCTCTGCACACAGTAAGTACTCAATAAATGCCATCGATTGATCGATTGTTTGGGAGAGCAGGATTCAGTATCAGTACTGTGAGGGTTGAATGAATGGGAGGTTCAGTCAGTAATGCTCCAACTCTTCACCTAATCACACTGACTCCATTATCTTCTGGATATGGCAAAAGCAGAATAGATTTTCCCAGGGAATGGAGGCACAGCTGCCTTTTTTGTTTAAAGATGAGCTACTGGTTCTCCCCCTCTAGACTGTAAACTGTATATTGTGTTTTATTGTACTCTCCCAAGAGCTTAGTATAGTATTTGGCACAGAATAAGTGCTCAATAAAGAGAAATTAATAAGAATGAATGAATGTTACTGATGGGAAGTCTATCTACCCATGTAGGTGTGGCTAAAGATTTATGTACGAGTGTAATATGTGTTCTTTGCCACTCTGTTGCTCTTGCCACTTGCTGGATCAGGGACCATTCCAATCTATATATTGGTAGTTTGGAGAAGCAGTTTGGCCTAGGGGAATAAGCATGAGCCTAGGAGTTGGGAGACCTAGGACTCTAATCTTGTCTCTGCCACTTGCCTGCCGTGTGACCTCGGGAGAGCTACTTAACTTCCCTCGACCTCAGTGTCCTCATCTGAAAAAATGGGGTTAAAAAAAACCTGATCTAGATGCTTGGCAAGTACAGTATAATGCAGTGACATGTAATTTGCTCACAAGGAGCTTAAACTCCAAAGGAGAAGACAAACCTAAAACTATTCATAATTAGACAGGGTTAAAATAAATAAATGAAGCCGGGATATGCACATGAGGATGTATATACATTTATAAGCGCTAGAGTTGGCTCAAGGGACAACAGGGCTTAGAATGCTGGGAATTAATCAGGGGAACACAGGTCTTCACAAGATTGCTGTGGGTAAGGGAAATGTGGGTATTATCTCTCTCCATTACACAAATAAGAAAAGGGAGGCAAATTAAGTGGTATGCCCAAGAAGAGTTGTGACTTAGAAGTCGGGCCTACTAACTTGCAGATTCTTATTCTTTGAAAGGTTATCCTGAGAAAGAATCTGACAAGTCTGATATGCAAAGCTGCTCCTTGTTGGTTAGACTCATAACTGCTCTCCTCCCTAAATTTCTGTAGTACCATGATGGTCATTAAGCACTGTGTTGCTGATGAAAATCGTTGACTGCGTGTAAGGTTTCTCTGTGGTATTACAACTCTACTGCATTTTACTCTCTCAAATGCTAAGTACTGTGCTCTGAACACAGCAAGCATCAGTAAATGCCACTGATTGGTTTCCCAAGAGCAGACTGCCCCACAACTCATATTTGCATCCGTCTTGTGCTAAATCTGTAAAACAGTTCTTAGTCCTGTGCATGTCTTCTTCAGTATGTACATCAATCAATCAGTGGTATTTACTGAGCACTTACTATGTGCAGAGCACTATACTAGGTACTTGGGAGAGTACAATGCACAGGTTGGTGTTTAAGTTCACAGGTGATGTAGAAGAGAATGGAAGTAAGGGAGATAAGGTCTCAGTTGGGGAAGGCCTTTTGGAGGAGACAAAAATTGAATCTGCCATTGGGGTTCATTGTCAGTGTCTTCATAGTGCCATGAAAATGAACATACGCACAAGCTTAGAAACAAGGTAACGGACTGCGAAGAATCCATTTGACTGGCATTAAGGGAGTTCTGGATGTTCCACTTTCCCATTCTGGGGCCTTTTGGTTTCCTCTTCAGAAGCATTTTAGCAGGGGTTTAGAGTAGAGGTGCATGCTGGGGGTGTTTGGCTGGAGATATATGCGTGGGCTCACTTTACCTTACGATAAGGAAAGGGTTAGAAGGGAAAGGGGGAATGTTGGTGAGATTGATGTGTAGGAGAGGCTCTGAAGAGAACTGGGAGACTTGTTTCCAATCAACGTAAATTCTTTGTCCCATCTGAGCTGCTGTTCAGTGGAGTGGTTTTCAGATTCTCTACAGGTCACTATTATTTAGCCATTTTGATAGATGCCTTTCCTCCTCTTTTTCTTGGGCTAGCCTAGCCCTCGTGCCCCAAAATCTGGGGAGAGCAGAGAACGGTACTATAACAGGATAGATAAATATCAAGGTAAGTAATTGGAGTTGGCAGAACTGTTCTTTCCAGCTACAATCTGTTCAGAAGTCCTCAGAGGGGTTGCCTGGGAAAAGCTAGGACATAAACAAGTTGGTCATAAATTGCAATTTGGATGATTTTGTGGAAGGACTCTGAGGAATGGTGTAAGACCACAACACAGGGCTTCAGGAGCAAGCTGGCGGCAGAACAAAACTAAAACCCCAATCCTCCCTCTTAGAATTTATTATTATCATGATGTATTTATCTAAACTATTTTCGGCAAAGCTGTCTTGGCTGAACTGCTGGGACTGCCGCCAGCCCGTGGTACCCAGAAAAAAATGACAATTATCACTAAGTCTCATATGGAAACCATAAGGTCCACTCTGAGCAACTGCACTAAATCAACATTTACCTTGAAGAGAACTTTGCTGGGGTTTCTGTCTTTATAATTGAGCAGGTTTCGGAGAAGGTGATGGGAGGAGGGGGAGAAAGAGTGAAAAAGGCAAGATGGAGGCAAACATAGACTTTGCATAAGGAAGAACAAAATGAACAAAGGAATACTATCCCCACTTCCAAGAAGAACCTACCAACCGTACTCACCCTACTCACTGTACTTCGGTCTCGTCTATCTCGCTGCCAACCTCTCACCCATGTCCCATCTCTGGCCTGGAGCACCCTCGCTTTTTATATCTGACAGACAATTATTCTCCCCACCTTCAAAGCCTTATTGAAGATCCAAGAAGAGGCCTTCCCTGTCTAAGCCCTCATTTCCTGTTCTCCCACTCCCTTCTGCATCATTTTAATTCACCATTTCCCCCCCACTGAACCCCAGAGCACTTATGTACATGTCCATAATTTATTTATATTAATGTCCGCCTCCTCCTGTAGACTGTAACCTTGTTGTGCGCAGGGAGTGTTGGTTATATTTGTTCTCTCCTAAGTGCTTAGTACAGTACTCTGCACACAGTGGAGCTCAATAAATATGACACTGACTGAGAAAGAACACTGAAAAAAGCTGAAAGTGTTTCCTTCATTTTCAGTGTAAAAAAACCCAGCAGGCATCTCTCAAGGAAATGTTAATTCCTCATTGATTCATCACGATGACATGAGTTACCACAGCCCACTACCTTGGGCATTTCAAGAAGAAGCCTTCCAATTAACTCCTTCCTTGGTTTATCAGAAATCAAAACTGGGTTTTTGCAAGTGAGCACCCAATCATCGTTGAATTGGACCCGACAATCACATGGTCATGTTTGATTTACTCATGCATCAGAACACTTCTTCATTTTTCTAAAGGAGAATCTTGTAAACACCTAACCTTGGATTTAAAGCACTCCACCAGCTGTCTCCTCTACCTACCCATTCTTCCTCTACACCTTGGCTCACAACTCTTCATGCCTCCCAAGGTCATTTTCTAACTGTACTTCATTTGTGACTCTCGTTAATTCATTTATTCATTCATTCACCCCATAGTGTGTATTAAACATACACTGTGAGAGAAACAGTGTATTAAGTGATGGGGAAAAATATAAGGTAGGGAGAAAGGTTTGGCAATAGATAAAGAAAAAGTGATGAAAGCACAAAAGCAACATAAAAGACCCGGGGAATGACAATTGCAAAAAGAGCAATAGGATTTTAGGGTCAGTAGAGCAGAGTTCCGGATTTCTCACAGCCGCAGCTTCAGGCTCAATCACGGTCGTAGCCACAGCCTCAGCCTCGATCATAATCACAGTCACAGCCACAACCTCGGCCTCAGCCGTAGCCTTCCCCCAACATCCTAAAGGCTGAGAAGATCTCATTCCATTGCAATTTATTTTACCTGCCATGGAGGAGCAGAGCAGGGGCTGACGTGAAGTCTCTTGGAGCGAGGGCAGATAGGGCCACTTTTTTCCCCGGCAGCAAAGCTCCAGTCTGGTGAAGAAATAACCGATAGGGCTTCTCATTGCAGGTAACCCATTGTCTCTGCCTTTTCCCCTTCATGGAAGGTGAAGCAGTGTGGCCTAGTGGCCTGAATGTCAGAGGTTCTAATCCTAGCTCTGTCACCCACCAGCGGTGTGACCTTCAACAAGTCACTTAACTTCTCTGTGCTTCTGTTCCGTCATCTGAAAAGTAATTGTAATTGTAAGCTGGCGGCAGAACAAAACTAAAACCCCAATCCTCCCTCTTAGAATTTATTATTATCATGATGTATTTAGTAATTGTTCTCCCTCCTACTTAGACTGTAAGCCTCGCATGCAACTGATTTTTTTGCAGCTACTCCAGAGTTTAGTATAGTGCTTGGCACATACTAAGCACTTAACAAAAATCAATAGTAGTAGTAATAGTAGTCAGCGTTTAGTACAGTGCCTCAGCGCTTAGAACAGTGCCTGGCACATAATAAGCACTTAAGTACTATAATTATTAGTATTAAGCTCCTTGTGGGCAGAGATCACATCTATAGAAAAGGAAACTGAAGCACGGAAAAGTCAAGTGACTTGCCCAAGGTCACCCAGCAGGCAAATGACGGAACTGAAATTTGAACCCGGGTCTTCTGGCTCCCAGGCTTACGCTCTTCCCATTAGGCCATAATGCTTTGACTCACTCTCCAGTCCAAAAGGAGTCAATTTTTATTTCCCACTCTACCGACGAATGACCTAGGTCTCGTTTGGCCATCCCGAAGGAGTCGGGAGGTCCTGACCTTATTCCTCCAAAGTCTTAAGAGGGGAGCGGTGTGTTAATCGGCAGGGTACTGTGGCGACTAGATATTGGCTTGATTTAAGCCTTCGGTTACATATTTGTATCTGACCTGTCTCCCCTGGTGAGAAGCAGCGATGCCTAGCAGAAAGAGCACGGGCCTGACAGTCAGGAGACCTGCCACTTGTCTGCTGTGTGACTTTAGCAAGTTCCTCATCGGACAAATGAGGATCAAGTGCTCGATCTCCATTCCTCTTAAACCGTAAGTCTCACGTAGGACAGGGATTGAGTTTCATCTGCTTGTATTAGTATCTATTCCAACGCTCAGTACAGTGAGTGCTGGGCACATAGGAAACGCTTTTAACAAATGCCGCGATTTTTATTATTAGGCTGTAAAGTATCCATCCGATTAGACTGTGTGTGCCCGTCAAAGGGCAGGGACTGTCTCTATCTGTTACCGATTTGTACGTTCCAAGCGCTTCGTACAGTGCTCTGCACATAGTAAGCGCTCAATAAATACTATTGAATGAATGAATATTTGTGCGGCGTGAGTCTCATTTGTCTTCCTTGGTGGCTGCTCATCCAATATTCTTAACTTGTTCATTGACCAGTACCCCCTTGCCATTCCGCCCACCCCTCACCCTGCCCCCATTAATCACTTACTCTGAGAGTAAATCAAGGCAGGCAATTCATTAACTTCTCTGTCTTAGTCTAACTAAAAGTAAAACTGCACCTCATCCTCAGGTGCATTAAAATGGCTTCATTATTACTCCCACCACCCTTCAGTAGGTCCAGATGAAAGCTATCATAGCAAAGAAACCGATGCCATGACTGTTCTTGGTAACTTTCAGCTGCCACTTGTCTCTGAAGCTGTTTGAAATGCAATTCATGGGTACAGTGGTTGAAGGGATATAATATTTCCCAAGTATTGTTATTCCTTAAACCGAATTCTACACCTCGGAGAAAGAAGAGGCAGTTGATGGGAGAGTGATTACTAGAATTTTCCTCCTCCCCATTTCTCCAAGCTCTCAATGGAGTCCAGAACAAGCTTCCATGACCTGATATATATTCTGCTCCCATGTGGTAAAAAGGCATGAATTCCATTAACTTGAATTGCAGGCTTGACTCACCTTCACAACAGCCTGTATTGACAGGGTGTAGATGATCAATATGGAACAGATTGGAAGCTCATTTAAACAGATTGATAAAAGTTCAGAACCAAGAGAGGTTAGGAGGTGTACAGAAAAGGTTAAATCTTTACATTCAAGATTGTTTTTTTCTGTGATCTGTGTTCTGGATGCATCTAAATTGCAATTAACCCTATTTTTCCTAATGATAACATGGATCTCATTAACTAAAATCACACCATTTTGCCCCTGGAATTCCAGGGCAGTCCTGTGGTGGGATCCTTGGAATTCGGGATGCTTATTCTCATAAGGAAACAAAAATGATTAGGCTACTGGGGTTGTCATTTTACTCCCATAGCACATATATCCCTGTCTCCTTATGACATGACTTTCTGCTCACCTCTGATTTTAGAACCAGTGGCCTAGTGGATCTGGGTTCTAATCCCAGCTCTGACACTGTCCTTCTGTCTGGCCTCGGGCAATTCACTTAATCTCTCTGTACCTCAGTTTCTTCATCTGTCAAATGGGGAAATGTACTCTCCCATGTGCTTAGTACAGTGTTCTGAACACGGTAAGCACACTTTGAATACAATTAATTGACTGATATCTACCTCCTAAATTGAGAATCCTGTTTGGGACAGGGGTTGTGACCGATCTGATAATCTTTTCATCTACCCCCGTGTTTAGTATCGGGCTTGGCACCTAGTATAAGCCATGAATCGAGACCATCGTTATCCCCTACGATTGGGCCTTCCACGAGGTTGGACAGTGGCTATAGGGGCAGTTGGAAAGGGTGTTAAAAGCTATTAGAAGCAGTGTGGCTTACTGAAAAGAGCATGGGCTTGAGAGTCAGAGGTCATGAGTTCTAACCCTGGCTCTGCCATTTAACAGCTATATGACTTTGGGCAAGCCACTTAACTTCTCTTGCCTCAGTTATCTCATCTGTAAAATGGGGATTAAGTCTGTGAGACCCATATGAGACAATCTGATTACCTTGTATCTAACCCCAGCATTTAGAATAGTGCTTGGCACATAGTAAGCACCTAATACTATTATTATTATTATTATTATTAAGGGGCAGAAAATGGGATTTTAAAAACCACTAGGTTAACAAGGGGAGCCGTAATAGGGATTGCAGGATTGTTGGGGAGGAAAGATGTGGTAAGGAGAGAGAGCTATAAAGGTTGGACAGCATGTGGAGAGAGAAGCAGTGTAGGCTAGTGGAAAGGACAGAGGCCTGGGACTCAAAGGATCTGAGTTCTCATCCCGTTTCTTTCATTTTCTGCTATGTGACCTTGGGTAAGTCATTTAACTTCTCTGGGTCTCAGATGTCTCATCTGAAAGGTGGAGGGGGACTGAAGTTACTGTTGTCTCTCCCCTTTAGACTGTGCATCAGGGACTGTGTCTGAGCTGATTATGTTGTTATCTACACCAGAACTTAGTACAGTGCCTGGTACAAAATAAGTGCTTAACAGATATCACTATTATTAATTGATACGGGACATTTCCTACACTGGCAGAGCTGTGGTAGGGGCTAGGGGAGAAATGGCCCAAGACAGTGGGCCTGGAAAAGCTTGTGAGAGTGGAAGTCAATTCCTTCTCTTACTTACTCCTATGGCTGGATCTCACCACAGCCTGGAGTGATAAGAAATTAATTGGTCCAAACTCTCGTAATAACTCAGGAGTCTCTTAAATCCAACCTTTACCTTTGCCATCTTCATGTAGTCGAAGCTACTGCTTCTCACAGGATGAGAATGGGTCTCCACAGGTGTCTTGGAGAAAGCTGAGGGAAGAATGAGAATGATAATCTAAGTGAGGAAATGCCATTTCTTCTCACATTTGAACATCTTCAACCAGCACTGTGCTCTCACTCCGTCTGTTTTAATTACCGTTTCTGTGGGCCAGACAACCTCAGGGGAAGAGGAAGGTGAAAAGAAATCAATCAAAGGTATTTATTTGAGCACTTGTGCTGAGCACTGTGCTAAGTGCTTGGGAAAGTACAACACAGAGAACTTGGTAGATATGATATAGATATGAGAAGCAGCATGGCTTAGTGGAAAGAGCACAGGCTTGGGAGTCAGGGGTTGTAGATTTTAATCCCAGGTCCACTACTTGTCAGCTGTGGACTTTGGACAAGTCACTTAACTTCTCTGGACCTCAGTTCCCTCATCTGTAAAATGGGGAGGAAGTCTGTGAGCCCGATGTGGGACACCCTGATTACCCTGTATCTACCCCAGTGCTTAGAACAGTGTTTTGGACATAGTAAGTGCTTAACAAATGCCATCATTGTGATTGTATCTACCCCAGTGCTTAGAACAGTGGTTGGGACATAATAAGAGCTTAACAAATAACATCGTTATTATTATTATGATCCCTGATCTCAAGGAGATTATAATTTAGTGTCAGAGACAGACAGTGAAATAAATTACAGGGAAGAGAAGCAGTAGGATACAAGCTTATGTTCATAAGGGCTGGGGGAGGGGTGAGTATCAAAATGCTTGAGGGAGACAGACTTAGGTGCATAGGAGACACAGAATAATACTGATAATAAATGTGGTATTTGTTAGGTGCTCGCTATGTCAGACACTGTACTAAGTGCAAGGGTAGATGAAAGACAAACAAATGGAACTTGAGGCTCACAGTCTAAGTGGGAGGGAGCACAAATATTCAATCTCCATTTTGTAGATGGGGGAACTGAGGCATAGAGAAGTTAAGAAACTTGCCCAAGGTCACACAGCAGGTAACTGGCAGAGCTAGGATTAGAACCAGGTCCTCTGACATCCAGACCTGTGCTCTTTACCACTAGGCCGCATTGTTTCTCCGTGTGTGGAAAGGAAGGGGAATAGGGCAGGGAACGAGAGGTTAGGGAGGGAAGGCTTCTTGAAGGAGATCACCACAGTTAATACCATTAGAAGGCTTCCTTCGCTTTGCTTAGAATATCAGGATCGTTATGGTGGTTTTTTTCACTGAGAACAGTTTGTCCAGAGCAGCGCTGTTGTGTACAATACTGTTCATTCTGCTGCCTGTATCATTTTGCTAAAAAAAAGTTCAGTCCATGTTTCCCCACTCCGCAAGAACCTCCAGTGGGTAGCCCATCCACTTCTGCATCAAAAGAAACTCCTTACCATAGTCTTTAAAGTATTTAATCACCTTGCCCCCTCCTATCTGACCTCACTGATTAATTACTATAACCCAGTACCCTCACTTTACTCCTTTAACACCAGCCTACTCACTGTACCTTGATCTCATCTAGCTCACCCTCCACCCCTCTCCCGTGTCTTGCTTCTGGCCTGGAGTTCCCTCCCCCTTCATATCTGACAGATGACTATTCTGTTCATCTTCAAAGTCTTATTAAAATCTCATCACCAAGAGGCCTACCTCAACCAAACCCTCATTTTCCTTCCTCCCTCTCCCTTCGGCACTGTCCTTGCATTTGGTTTTTGCACCCTTTGTTCACCATACCCTCAGCACTCATGCACATAGCCATAATTTGTTTTGATGTCTGTCTCCCTGGCTAGACTGTAAGATTCTGATTCTTGTGGGCAAGGAGTATGTCTACCAACTCTGTTATGTTATAATCTCCCAGCTGCTTAGTACAGTTCTCTCAACACAGTAAGTGCTCAATAAAAATGCTTTATTGACTGATTATCAGTAAGATTTTGAAGAGGGGGAGAATGGGGAGAGGGCTATGCCTTGCTCTGACTCACTGGATCTGTTTCTTCCTGAATTCCCCAGGTGATCGAGATAAAAGGAATGTTTTCAACCCCAACTCCCCATTTTCAAACAGGAAGAGGAAAGGGGCAAGGAGAAGAAAAAAAGATGTTTTATAATTCAGCAGAGTGTACAAGAGGTTAATCCTGAGTTCCTGAGATATCTGGTTCTGTAGTTCCCTGCTTTTTAAAAGTCTCACCATAAAAGATCAGAGGGCAATCCACGGAGCAAAGACTTCCTCAACTCCACAAGGGCGTTTGACCCCGTTGATTATTTCACCCGCACCCTTGAGCTCGAGGACATTTCCTATCAACACCTAGGTCCCGATGTATGCTGTAATTGTCACTGCCATTGTAGTTTAACTTTTTTTTTCATTTGTATTTTTATTTTACGTTTAATTCTCCAAATGCCCACGCTGTTTTAAATTACACGGTCATTTTAATATACTGTATGCAGGCTATTTATTCAGCAGGCACATTTCAGAGTCATCTGAAGTTAATTTCCCAGCCCAAAAGGTTCCTAGGTACCAGCCTTCAATGTGGCCTTGGAATTTCCTGGCTCAGTTATATTGGGGACTTAGTGTTCATTTATATTGCCAGTCTACCAGCCTGGCCCCTGTTCTGCCCATTCGAACACTCAGGAATAACAGTGATAAAGGTATTGGTTGAATGTTTGCTAGGTGCTAAGCACTGTACTGAACACTGGGATTGTATACAGATTACCAGGTTGTCTACAGTCCCTATCCCCCATGAGACTCACGGCCTAAGGAGGAAGGAGAAGAAGTATTGAATCCCCATTTCACAGAAGAGAAAACTGAGACACAGAGAAGTGAGGTGATCTGAAGGGATTAAGACTGTAAACCCTATGAGGGACCCCGACTGTGTCCAACCCGATTATCTTGTATCTATCTTGGTGCTTAGTCCAGTGTCTGGCACATTGTAAGTGCTTAAGAAAGTGCCCAAAAAACATATACAGACACACAGACAAACACAGACCCACACAGTTACACATGCAACATCATGAAATAACTGTTAGTAATGTAATTCAATGTTTGCTGATTATCATCCAAAATTAAATTGACAGAAAGGATATTTGCCCTTTATCAAGGGTTTTGTATTTCCAAAGTGCTTTTTGATCATTAGGTAAAATACAACACCCCACAAGGACAACCAAATCCCTTGGCCCACCAAAATTCCAACCCCACGTGTTTCTTCAAAGCACAGCTGATTCCAGTTTCATTTTCATCTAACCAAAGGGACTTCAGCTTTGAAATTTCTGGATCAGCTCAAAGCCCCAGAAAGTTGTGCATTCTGCAACATTGCTCCTGATTGGTTGACGAGTCTGCTTTTATTGTCAGCTGTTGCTGCGAAGAAATGTCTATAACTTGGTTGCTCGACTCTCTAATGACCAACCAATGGTATTTGAGTGCTTCCTATGTGCAGAGCACTGTATCAAAGTTTGGGGATCCCTGCCCATAATGGGCTTACATTTTAGGACCTCCTGAGGTTGATGGGAGTAAAGTCCCAAGAGAAAGAAAAGGTCCAGATATTATCACTGCCATTCCAGCTGTAACATGGCCATTCGAATCCAAAGGGTGGGTCCTGGGACTGGATTAGTAATAATAATGGCTGGTATTTGTTAAGCGCTTAATAGGTGCCAAGGACTGTTCTAAGCGCTGGAGTAGATAAAAGCTAATCAGGTTGGATTCAGTCCCTGTCCCACCTGGGGCTCGCAGTCTTAATCCCCATTTTACAGATGAGGTAACGAAGGCACAGAGAAATGAAGTGACTTGCCTGAGGTCACAAGGCGTAAGTGAGGAAGCCAGGATTAGAACCCTTCCTACTCCCAGGTCCATGGTCCATCCACTAGGCCACGCTGCTTCTTAGAACATGCTCCCTCAAATGTGTGTCTATTTGCACAGAGCCCTCTCCATGAGGGATGGGTGGACATGAAGATCAGATTTGTTACCTATGGAGTTTGGCCCTAAAATGAATTTTCCACTACAAAAACCTGGTCCTTCTGGAGGATAATTCTACAGAATCTAATCCCCATCTGGGTGAAGTTAAGAACAGTCACTAAGTCATTTAACTTCTCTGTGCCTCAGTTACCTCATCCATAAAATGGGGAATAAGACTGTGAGCCCTGGGGGGGACAACCTGAATACCTGTATCCTGGCCCCAGCACTTACAACATTGCTTGGCATTACAATAAGCACTTAACAAATACCATTATTATTATTCCAGGATGCTGCTCTCCATATATTAAGTGTTCAGTAAATACGATTGACAGATTGATTGCTTCTGATCAATCAACAGTATTTACCAAAGACTTACTGTGTGCAGAGCCCTGAACTAAGCCAGTGATGGAAGAGTGATAAGCTAGTCACTCTTTAAAGCACTCAGTCTCCTTGCCTTCTCCTGCCTCACCTCACTATTCTCTTACTAAAACGCAGCTTGAACACTTTGCTCCCCTAAAGCTAACCTTGTCACTGTGTCTCAGTCTCATCCATCTCTCTGACAGCTCCTCACCGACGTCCTCTCTCTGGCCTGGATCGCCCTCCGTCCTCAAATCCGACAATTACTCTCCCTCCCCTTCAAAGCCTTACTGAAGGCACATCTCCTTCAAGAGGCCTTCTCTGATAAAGCCTCCCTTCTGCGTGGCCCTGACTTGCCCCCCTTATTCATTTCACATCCCAGCCCCACAGCACTTATGTTCATATCTGTAATTTATTTATATGAATTGTCTGTCTCCCCCTTTAGACTATAAACGCATTGCGGGCAGGGAATGTTTATTGTTATATTGGACTCTCCCAAGTGCTTAGTACAGTGCTCTGCACACACTAAGCAGTAAATAAATACGATTGAATGAATGATTGAATAGTCCCTCTGTGATCTGAGTAAATGAGTTTCTAAAGATACATAGTGATTTGGGCCCAAGGAGAATCTGTTTTAGCCATGCAGTAACCTGAACATTTTGTAAACAGAGTTTTACTTCTAAACCCATACTCTTATAGAGAACTCTGCTGTTGTAGATGAGTGAGACCAGGTTTTATCAATCCTAACAATCAGTCATCCTCTTTGAGTGCTTACTGTGTGGAGAGCACTGTATTAAGAGCTTGGGAGAGCCCAACACAACAAGGATAGCACACATCCTAACTCTCAGAAAGAACCGTCCCACAGTCACTGTGAATTCGTCATCCCAAAGACATAAGCTCCAGTGTGGGCAGCGTTTGGTTTCCTAAAAGGGCTTGTGAAGTTTGAAAATTGGACACAAACCATCTTTAGTCATCATGATGTAAGCGTCAGGACATACTTACCAAGAGTTCTTTTGATCTTCCTACAGACATCTTTGTAACCCTCCGAAGACACAGACGGCAAGCTGTAACTTACGTCGGAAGCAGCCCTTTTACATGTGGCAGGGAGCTTATCTGACGGTTAGAAAAGACGACCGGGAGACCTCTCTCTGCACCTCTCACTCCGCTACTGTCTTTGTGCGATCTCCAGCAAGTCACGAGAGGTTAAGCGACTCTTTCAGAAGAACACCATAAGTCGCTGGAGGATCTGGGGATAGAACCTGGATCATCTGACTCTCAGTTTAGTTTCAGTATAGACTCTGCTTCCTTCCCTAAACTTCAACATCGGCTTGCGGTTACGGAGCGAGACCAGACAATAGCGAGCATATGTCTGTAATTACCCACCACTGAAGCTATCCTGATGTTATCTGGGTATACTTCCAAGCTAACAGGAAGGTGTCTTTGTCCTGTTTCATTACCATCCTGACTTCAAGTATTCACTGGTGTTCTTCAAAGGTCAGGATGGAAACTTTTATATGGCTAAAGCCAAAAAGCTGATCGATGGTTATGGTGCATCGCGGAAAAACTTTCTGTCTGCGTTGGGCTCTTGATTCCAAAACGTAGATCTACCCCAAGATGGCTTAGATAAGAGAGTCTTGCTTGTGCCAATAAAAGGGTGAACTCCCTGGAACTTCAGAGAGCAGAGCAGTAGTTTTATGTCTATCTCTGCAGCCCTGTTCAATTACTACCGTGTGAAAAGAAAAAAGGGAAAACAATCAAGAGGAAAAATGCCTCTTGCTCTCCTGTATTCAGTTCCAATCAGATTTAGTTAATGAATGAACTGAAATTTCACCCGAGTTAACTGAACATTCAATTACTTTTGAATCCCAAATATCTGCTCTATTCTAGCACAGAAAAGATTCTTGGGGTAACAAATGCTTCCCACCTTTCAAGAAAACACTGGCTTTGTTATAAAATGGGAATAATGTAAAGTATGAACACTTAGAAGCCAGAAAAGGTTACGATGCTGAGGAAAATACCTTAAGAAAAAATATATTTTGGAAGAAATAATGCAAAATGAATGTACAGCTGTGTGAGATGTCTATTTATATCTATCTATCCATCCAAACATCTATGTTTCTGTCCATCCGTTTATCTATCCATCTATTGATCCACACTCATGTCCACATATATATGAATCATGTGTGCAAGTATGTATGCATGCATACATGCATGATGATATATGCATCACGTAAGGAAGCCCTGGGTGGGCAGGGAACGTGTCTATCAACCCTGCTGAATAGTATTCTCCCAAGCGCTTAGTTCAGTGCCCTGCACATAGTAAGCCCTCAAAAATACCATTAATTAATTGATTGATGATGGTGATGATCCTTTAACTGGCTTCATCCAGCCAACCAAGTTGATTAACTTGGGCCCACAAATATTTGCATTTTCCTGAAAAATTCAGGCTCCAAAAACCCCGAATCATTGCACACCCACTCAATGGCATGGCCATTGTGTAAGCTTGGGAATCCAGCAAAATTAAACATTCCTATTTTTTCTCAGTGCATTTTTCTTCCTTTCAATCTTCTTTTGGGATTAAGGAGGACCCCGGTTGGGGTGAAGAGATTTGTTTTCGAATAGTGAAAGTCAGCTTCTTTCCACAAACCAGAGGGAGCTCCAGTGCTGTAAAAATTAGAAAACACACTTAACCCTAACCCTAATTAGTTATGCTGTTGTTATTTTGTTTCTTTACTTTTATTCCCCCCGACCTCCTCAGGCACAGAGTTGAAGAAAATATAACTAAACCCAGTGACACCTATGCAAATATTCTTCTATGGCTCATCCAGGTTCATTCATTCATTCAATCATATTCATTGAGCTCTTACTGTGTGCAAAGCATTTTACTAAGTGCTTGGGAGAATGCAATAAAACAACCAATAGACACATTCCCTCCCCACAACGAGCATACAGTCTGGAGGGTTGACTTCTCTGGGTTGAAAGCAGAGTTTTTCAATTTCTCTGTCAGTAACCCTTTCTGGGAGATAAATTAGTTGGGCACACATAAAGATCTTCCTTGATATACAGTAACTCAATATACAGAGTTTTGCTGTCACCCAACTTGTACATTAGAGAATCAATTTGATGTATGTTATGCTAAATTCCTATTTAGGGACCTTTGAAGAGGTAGAGGATAAAAGGGTAAGAGACACTGACTCAGCTCCTCTCTCTCCCTCTCCCTTCCTCCCCCACCACCCCTGTCCCCAGGATCGGCTACATCCCCGATATTGGGATAGCAGCCCAGCTAATTTTAGCTTGCTTTTTCCTTGGGCAAGCAACTCCAGTTAAATAAAAGAAGTCGATTGAGAACTGCAGTTCAGTATACAGAATTTCCCTTCATGAGCATCATTAGGAATGCACCCTTTCTGTGTAATGGGGAATTCCTTGGGGATCTTTCATAGTACTTATTTTGCCATTTTTCTCCAAGGGATCAAACCCCTTCCTAAACATAAACCTGGCAACCTTCACAAAATCTTTTAGAGGTCGGTTGCTGGACAATTCTCTCAGAATTTTTTTACGGAATTTGTTAAGCTCTTACTCTGTGGCAGGCACTGTACTGAGCACTGGGGTAGATATGAAGCTGATCACATTGGACACAGTCCATGTCCCACATGGGGCTCACAGTCTTAATCTGCATTTTACAGGATGAGGTAACTGAAGCAGAGAGGTTAAATGACGTTCTCAAAATCTCACAGTTGATAAGTGGCGGAGCTAAGATTTGAACCCAGGTCCTTCTGCCTCCCAGGCTTGTGCTCAATCCACTAGGCTATGCTGCTTCTCCTTTCATTTCGCACATAAAGAAACTGAGAGGGCCTTGTTATTTTTCACTCAGTGATCCACTGGAAGCCTCCAGCTTTTGGAACATATTCACAAGGGACCTGTGAATAGGGAGAGACAAAGGCCTTAGAAAGGTCACAGTTCTCTCTCCTGCCTCAATCTGTCACCGAGTCTGGCTGATTCTTTCTCTATAATTCTCCTATTCTTCTGCCTTTTCCAAAGACAAAGTTCACGTCTCATTCTTAACTACCTCCATACATCCAGTCTCTCTCCCCTTGTCTGTGAAACCTAGAACGGTACAAATCATCTTTCCCAAAGATGAGTAAGATTCACTCCACTTCCCAGAACCCTTAGGGGCTCCCAATTAGGGGAGCAGCATGGCCAGTGGCTACAGCACAGGCCTGGGAATCAGAGGACCTGGGTTCTAATCCTGACTCCATCACTTGCCTTCTGTGTGACCTTGGACAGATCACTCAACTTCTCTGTGCCTCGGTTTCCTCAACTGCAAAATGGGGATTCAGTACCTGTTCTCCCTCCTACTTAGAGTTTGAGTCCCTTGTGGGAGAGAGACCATAGCTGGACTGATTGAATTGTATCTACTCCAGTGCTTAAACAATATTTGTCACATAGTAAGTGCTTTACAAATGCCATTAAGAAAATGATTTTCCTCATGCTTAAACTCCAGAGAGGACGCAAGTTTTAAAACCCTCCTGATAGTTTTCCTTACTGATATATTTGCTGTAGGGACTTGATTCTAACAAGTCTAAGAGCTGTGCCTGGGGCCAATCCGGTCCGGTAGAAAACTTTTGAGTTTAGGTCAGGACCATTTTGACCTAAGATACCCTTGGGAATCAAGATAGACAGGATACCCCATGTGACTTTGGGGACATCAACTATATAGGGGCCTCATGAAAGTTTTTCCCCTGAAAAATGGGGATAGGAAAATCTGTCCTTGACTTAACCACAAAACTAGTTCAAAGTATTTTGAGCTACTTGGAGAGGGGCACTAAACCAGTTCAGGGCAGAGTGTCAGCAGCATGAAGGTAGAAACCAAACATTCATAATTAAACAGCATTTCCTCCTTCTAACCCGCCTCATTTCTCTGGAGTGTGAAATGAGCTCTTTATGGGCATCTGTGAAATGTAATCTCACAGATTACACTGAATAAATCAATAACCACCCACAAGCATCAGAAAAGTAGTCCAATTTGCCGGAGAGGCATAAACTATTTTCCAACTCGTGGGCATAATTTGAGAGCATGACTTGGAGAGGGCAAAAAATAACACCTGTCAGCTATTTACTCCACTGGGGAAAGCAGGCAAGTGACTATTTACAAGACCATGTACCCGTGCTGCTGCCTGGGAACATGGGGGGTTTAGTGACATCTTAACTATGTGGATGTCCAGAGTTTTGATCCTAGACAGTTTCCCTACCACTTATCCCATGATCTCCATCTACCACTTACACTAAAACTTTTCAATGGATCAATCAGAATTTATTGATCTCTTACTGTGTGCTGACCACTGAACTAAGATCTTGGGGAAGTCCAATAAAATAGGTGTGGTAGACACAATCCCTGCCCACAAGGACCCAGATGTTAAAATAAATTAGAAATAGTAGCATATTCATCCCAAGGAGACAGTAGTCAATTAGTTCCGATTCAGAAACACTAGAGTACCAAAATATCTGCTTCCTTTTATGAGGTCCCCCTTTGAAATAGCCCCTACCAAGAAACAGTGGGGTGGGTATGTCCTCTTGGAAATGAATCCAGAAGCAGCATGGCCTAGCAGAAAGAGCTTGGGCCTCAGGATCTGAGGACCTGATTTAAATCCTGCTCTGCCTCTTGCCTGCTGTGTGGCTTTGGACAGGTCACTTAATTTCTCTGGGCCTCAGTTTCCTCATCTGTAAAGTGGAAATGAAATACCTGTTCTCCCTCCGACTTTGACTATTAGCCACATGAGGGATTAGAGACAGTGTCCCACCTGGTTATCTTGCATCTGTTCCAGCATTTGGTACAGTGCCTGGATCACAGTAAGGACTTAAATAGCATTATTTATTGTCATCATCATCATCATCAACAATCAAAATCCCACAATTACAGACCCATACTCATCTCAAACATAAATCGTTGTTCATTTTGTGGCAGTCGAGGACTCCAGAATTTCAGGTAACAAACCCGCATTTAGGTTTTGTGCATTTTCAGGATAATTACATGGTAAGCCTTGACTAATTAGAGACACACCAAGCATTACCCAAACCTCCAAGTAACTAATTAGAAAGATGAAAACCAATTTCGACTTAAAGCTGCCAAACTAATAAAGCTACTCCAATAGGTAAATGTTTCTGCAATCACCTCAGACGAATAAATCGTTCGCTGTAATTGCGGATATTTGACTTTTTCCTTGACTAGAAGCCTGAGCCTCTATTAACTAAGTAAGGGATAGGCGAGTGCCTGATAAATCATAATCTCTAGAAATAGAAAACAGGAGAAACTAGGGTAAAACTCAAGGGAACTAGGAGATGGCTTCAGACTGCATCATGAAATGAAGTGTTTTCACTGTATTTTCTGCTGTAGCCTACATACTCTTTTTACTGGTGCAGACATAATAGTAAAATGAGAAGTCAATCTTGGTTGATGCTTAGGATATTTAAGCAGTGGAAGTCAACACCCATAAGTCAATTGTTGACAAACTGATTGTTTGATAAATCAGTTGTTTGATGATCATTTGCAAATAGTCTAAAGTCAACAAAGCCATTCAAGGAAACCTATTGCTAACATTTAACCCTTAATTAAGCCCTAACTTTAGCTCAAATGTTGCTTTTTGACTATTGAAGTTGTCAAGGGGTTCATATCGACTTGCGGAAACTTGGTCACTGGGGAGTGGAATTTGACAATTGGCAATGATGAACCTAGCGATGGGAGATGAGGTTGGAGGTTAATTGTCATTTCACCTTAGAGAAGCTAAGGAAATCCTTTCTACTACCCAATAGATTGCTAAAGCAGTTGGTTTTGTGTCCTTCAAGATGAAAGATAATTTCAAATTTCTCTGAGGCACCCCCAATTGGTTTCTGCTTGAGGCAGGCTAACAGGCCTGATGGATCTTATAGCCTGTAAGCTCCTTGTGGGCAGGCAGGGATCTCAACTCTGTCGTACTGTATTTTCCCAAGTACTAGTACACTGTTCTACTCATGGCAAGCGCTCAATAAATGTCACAGTGATTGATCGATTGACCGACCCATGGTCCAGTTCAGTGCGGGAAATCCTTCTTCGGAATACCACAGAGAGAACTGATATCTGACTCCCACTAGCTGAGAATTATTTTGAATTTTCTCCAGCCTTTTGCCTATCCATTTATCTCACTGATTACCATGTGCTGATTCAACTAGTAGAGTGGATATAGAAAGATGTTTCCAAATTGGATTCGCGACCTCTCTTTCTTTCCTTTCTTTCTTCCTTCCTTTCAAAGTTGGCCTCCCCAAAGCAGCACTTACCATTGTGACAAATGAAGCAATAATCAGGGCAGTAATTTAACTCCTTGCATCCAACTTAAAAATCACCCTAATTACTGGGTAATGGGTCCACAGAGGCAGGAGAAGCTGGGTGAAATCTACCCGCAGGGCACCGGTATAGTTCATCTGTCCATTCTCTAATAGCGCTCTAAAGTTCACCCTTATAAACATGTCACCAAGTCTATAATGAAGTGACTGGTCATTAGGTAACATATGTGGTACCTGTGGGTCACATATCAGTCTGTTGGTGATGGATCTTTATTCAATAACGGTGCAGGGTGACTTCCATAGCTCTCTGTCACCGGGGAATATAATGCTCTTTTCCATACACGGTGCACTCTGTCAAAGCAGGGGGTGAGTACATGTGGCTTTTCTTTAAGGGAGGAAGTTAGTGTGAGGTGAGAGGTGAAGGGAACGATACAGACTAAAGTAGCCTTTGTATCACTTAACCCAGTATCTCTGTTCCTTGAAGATCTTCTTCACTTTTAAAAGCAAACCTATCAAATACCCATTTTACCATGCTATCAGACTTCTGAATTCAGATGAAAGAACCAGAGGGTATATGATCATTTCAATCAATCAACCTTATTTATATATCTGTAAATCAATCATATTTATTGAGTGATACTATGTGCAGGACACAGCACAACAGTATAGCAGACACATTCCCTGCCACAACGCACTTACAGTCTAGAGAGGGAGACGGGCAGTAATATAAATAAATTAATTGTAGATATGGATTTAAGTGGTGTGGGGCTGTGGGTGGGGAGTGGTGAATAAAGGAAGCAGGTCAGGGAGTGGGAAAAGAGGAAATGAGGGTTTAGTCAGGGAAGGCCTCTTGGAAGAGATGTGCCTTCAATATGGCTTTGAAACTGGGGAAAGCAATTGTCTGTCAGATGTGAAAAGGGAGGGGTTCCAGGCCAGAGGCAGGATGTAATAATGATGATAATGATTCTTATTGTCTTTATTATTATTATTAAATTTACTATGTGTTCATTATGCATCAAGCACTTTTCTGAGTGTTGGGGTAGATATAAGTTAATCAGGTTGGACATATTCCCTAATCCACATGGGACTCACAGTCTAAGTAGGAAGAACAGGTATTGAATCCTCATTTTACAGTTGAAGAAAGAAACACAGGGTTGTTAAGTGACTTTCCCTAGATCACAGAGCAGGCAAGTGGCAGTGGCGGAATTAAAATCCAAGTCCTCTGGCTCCCAGGCCCATGTTCTGTTTAATAGGCCATATTATCCCTCTGTGATGGCGTCTCTCAGGATATTCTGAATTCATTCTATGCTTGGTATTTATCAGATGCTTCCCACGTGCACAGCACTGTACTAAACACTTGAGAGCACAGTGAAATTGAGTTGGTAGACTTGATCCCTGTCTGCAAGGAGTTTATAGTCTAGAGAGGGAATCAGACAATTAAATAAATTGCAGATAGGGAAAATGTCCTGATGGGCTAACAGATTCAGTGAGTATAAAATGGCATGTGTCAGGACTAGCCTTTCTGTTCCTACTTGATCTCTCAAGAAAATCAAAAAAGCCTGTGACTATTACCAGCATTACCGGAAAGGGCTTAAAGATTGGGTAGAGAATAACCTGACTGGTACAGAATTGAGCTGCTAGATTAATCTACTCATTCCCCTAAAGGCAAGAAATCTTGACTTATTTCTGTCATTTCCTCCCCTAGCCCCTGCCTCTCACCTTTCACTTAGTGGAGGGTATTAGCTTGGAATCCCAGGGACGAGACCCTTTGGAAATCAGGAAGCCTCAGGTGGAGAGAAGCTACCTGATACGGACACCCCTTTTGTTCTGTAGCCTCTGTTGTAAACAACATTCAATTAATCAGTGGTACTTATTGAGCGCTTACTATGTGCCGAGCACTGTACCAAGGACTTGGGAGAGTACCGTAAAATAGTTAGTAGACACAAACCCTGCTCTCAAAGCAGGCACAGTCTAGAGGCAGCAATTTGGTCTAGATTTGAAGTGGTTTAAAATGAATCCACAATTGCCTCTGAATAAACCACTGAGCCCAGATTTTTTATTTAATGGTGTTTGTTAAGCCCTTACTATGTTCCAGGCTCTGTACTAAACCCTGCAGTAGATACAAGTTAATCAGGTTGGACACTGTCCCTGTCCCACTTGGGGCTCACAGTCTAAATACCCATTTTCTAGATAAGGTAACTGAGGCACAGAGAAGTGAAGTAATTTGCTCACGGTCACCTAGCAGACCAGTTTCAGAGTCAGAATTAGAACCGAGGTCCTTCTGACTTCCAGAACCTTACTCAACCCACTGGTCCACGCTGCTTCTCGTGAACGGCACATTCAGAAATTCCTCTTAGGCTACACCTCCAGATCCTATGCACTGGAGCCGTAGGTATGGTTGCTCCAGGTAGGAACAGGATGTATTCCTGGAAGTCCAGAGAGAACCCTAATTAGTTCTCTTCTGCTTTAGAAATCTCCAAATCCCCGAACCAGTTTCAGCAGCCCCTGCCCTTTGACCAGATTCAAGAATTTCTGGAGAATCTTCAGAACCTCCAGAGAAGGAAGAAGAAGACATGGATAATTGAGGAAGAGAAAGGCAAGCCCTGCATCCCAGCCAGTCAATCCCTGCCAGACCTGGCTTTTATAAAATGTCTCCCATCGCCCAAAAGGTTTTCATTTAATCGAGCATCTCCAGAAATTCAAGGTTCTTTCCATACTCGCCATAAGTCAATCACATAGTTCTCCACCACAAAAATGTTTTCTTTTCTTTAAAGGCTTAATAAGCAACAGGGTCTGCGTGAAGACTCGGAGAAGGCAGCTCAGAGGATTCAACAGGCAAGGCTTCCAGCCAGAGGCCGGTAAAGAGGAGGGAAGCAATCCCGGCTGAGTCACTTGCTTGCTGACCTCAGGCAAGTCGCTCTGACCCCCTTGTGTCTCAGTCAACCCAGCTGGAAAATTGGGTAAAAAGGAAAAAAAAAAGAGCTGGACATCATTGTGCCTGTGGTTTGAGTGGGCTTTTTCTTCCAATGAAGGAATCACATGGGGAGAAAAGCAACATGCCAAAGAGCAGCTTGCTCTTTTTAGTCAGATTACAGTCCCTCTAGACTGTAAGCTTGTAGGTAGGGAAAGTCTTCAACTCTGCTGTATTGTACTCTCCCAAGTGCTAAGTTCAGTGTTCTGCACCCAGCAAGCTCTCAATAAATACCACTGATTGGCTGACTTTAGTGTCTAACTTAATTATGGGCAGGGAACCTGTCTACTAATTCTGCTCTAGTGTACTCTCCCAAGTGCTTAGTACAGTGCTCTGCACATTGTAAGTGCTCAATAAATACCACTGATTGATTGTTTTAAAGATGGCTTAGAATAAGATGACCAAACCTTCTCATTAAGTGGGACAGTCCTGAATTTCCACATCTGCTCTGGCTCCTGCTTTATATTTATTGGGACATGATTGCAATTTACTTCTGCAGAGTGAGCCACAAATCTGTGTAGTGAAAAGCAAATGTTATTCTGTGTGAAACTAAAGAGATATTGGTCCTTATATGCTAACTGGGCAGACACGCTGTCCTGCAGGTTTCACACTGGTTGAGATCGCTGATTTCTAACCTTAGTTGAGTTATTCACTCTCTGTGACCTTGGATAAGTCACTTGACCTTCCTTGTACTTTAACTCAGCTGAATAATTGGGACACAGCTTAAGGGTAGATCCTGGTTAAGAAACAAATACAAGGAGAAGGAATTTGGGTGGGCAAAGTGCTGTTTTCAAGTTATGCCCTAAAAAGCGGTTTAATTTGTAATATTTTACCAGAATATTTTTTGATAGTTTAAGTCCCAAGGTGTTTACCTCTCCAAGGAGAGGTGTTAAGATTATTATTATTATTGTTAATATTATCATTTTTATGCTACTCATGTGCTTACTATGTGCCAAGCACTGTTATAAGCACTAGGGTAGATAAAAGTTAATCAGGTTGTCCACAGTCCCTGTCCCAAATGGGCTCACACTCTGAATTTCATTTCACAGATGAGGAAACAGAAGCCCAGAGAAGTGAAGTGACTCGGCCAAAGTCACACAGCAGACGAGTGGCAAAGCCAGGACTAGAACGCAGGTTCTTCTGACTCTCAGGCTCATGCTCTATCCACTAGGCCATGCTGCTTCTCCATGTTGCTAATTGTACTGTGATTTAAAGCAATGCCTCAGTATGATTTGTCAAATTGTTAGTCAACTCCACACAGTGTGAGGACCTCTGGACTTGGGATGACGAAAAGTCTCTAAAGAAGAACAAGTCATACTCCCCTCCCTTAAGGAGCCCCCAGGCCATTAACAACAACAACAACACTAATAACTACAATAATGATAGTAATAATAAAAGTGTGGTATTAGTTAAGTGCTTATTATGGGCCATGCATTGTACTAAACGCTAGGGAAGACACAAGGTACTTGAGTTGTCCCTGTCCCACATGGGCTCTCAATCTTAATCCCCATTTTACAGACGAGGTAACTGAGGCAAAGACACGTTAAGGGAGTTGTCCAAGGTCACGTAGCAGACAAGTGACAGAGCAGGGATTAGAACTCGGCTCCTTCTGACTCCCAGGCCCACAAAGATTCAATACTCAAATGCTCAGCTGCCCATTAGCAAAAATCCAAGTGTTAAGAGCACAAGAGGATACTCATTCTTCCTCTCCCTTAGACTGTGAGCCCCATGTGGGATAAGTATTGAGTCAGATCCGCTTATATTGTTTCTACGCCATTGCTTAGTATATTGCTTGGCACATAGTTAGCACTTAACAAAAAGAACAATTATTAAGAAGGCAAATGGAAAGCAGATCGGTTTCAGAGCTTTAGGAGTGATGAGGGGCTCTTGGAATCATCTTCTCTGACCGGACGTTTGCCCGGATCTCAGGACTGAGAGGTGATTTGAAATCTGATTAGGGTATCCCGTGCAAAGTGTGAAGCACAATTCTGCAGACTCAACAGGGTAATCCGAGCAACTCAGCAGCTAACCCTGCCCAACCATGACCATCAGCACAGCCACCTCTGATGGCGTGAGATAGACAGCCAGTCTTGCTTAGAGCCATCCACCAACTGGGAATAATAAATGGTGCCCGGTGAGTAGAAAAGAATACTGATGTGATTGATTTATTTTCCTTGGACTTCTCCTGGGGGGAGGAAAGCCTAGGAAAATCGTTATGTGGACTGGAAATGTTTGGGGCTTTTTTGTTTATGAGGTTGTTTGGCCCCAATGCCTCTAATGAACTTCTGTCGGTCGAGTGTGGATATTTTAGAGTTAGGTGTTTTGGATAAATAGATGTAAAGATGATCTCAGCTTTTAGAACCAATGGCAAAGAAAAAAATCATTGGAATCATTTAAAGGTCCTTTTGTGGATTTTAGTAGATTTGTCCACAGTGAGATGTTCTCGGATTATAAACCCGTCATGGGCAAGACCTAAGTTTTTGAGTATCACACTCCAAAATATTTTTCACTTATGCTTTTTACTAATGCAGCTGTTCTAGAATGATGATGATGATGATGACAGAGGTAGTAGGGTGATTGGAATATTGTCTGTCAGGACATTTCTTTCAGTTGAGAATATAAGAGCGGCTCCTCGTGAGTCATATACACAGCAAATCATCTCTACTGGCAAAGTGGTAAAAAGCAGCCACTGGATTTTGTTACCCAGGCAGCACACTGTCCAATGATGCCAGGAGAGATTAAAAGGTAAAAAGCAAATGGACAAGAGCATGGAACAATAACTGGGGGAAGGGAAGGAAACACAGCGATAGTTGGTAGGAAAACTGATAGAGGTTTTGCAAATGTCTCTTGAAAGGGCTCATCTGACTTTCTTATTATTAGAACCAAATGGATGGCATTAAAGTCTAATCGTATGTTTTAACTGCAGAAACAGAGATTCTAGAGCATACTCCAGGCTATGATGGATACCAAGTATTATAACTCAAGGGATGGCCACAAGAAACAGTGGGTGACCTAGAGCACAGGAAACAGTGGGTGACCTAGACCACAGGACTGGAAGTCAGAAGGCCTGGGTTCTAGTCCCACCTCTGCCACTTGTCTGCTGTGTGTCCTTGAGCAAGTCACTTAACTTCTCTGTGCCTCGGTTTCCTCACGTGTAAAATTTATTCAATCATTCAGTCGTATTTATTGAGAGCTTACTCTGTGCAGAGCACTGTACTAAGGGCTTGGGAAGAACAATTCAGCAACAGAGACGATCCCTGCCCGAGAACGGGCTCACGGAACATGTCTATTCTCCCTCCCTCTTAAACTGTGAGCTCTATGAGGAACTCTGATCTGGTTGTATTGTGTCCGTTTCATTGCTTAGTACAGTGCTTGGTGAATAGTAGGCACTTAACAAGCACCACAATTATTATGTCAGCTCATTACAGCTGATAAAGAATAATATTACTTTTTTTTCCCTCCCTCTCCCCCTTTTTTCCTGACTCAGAGATCAGGCTTAAAACAAAATGCAACTTCTGAGAAGTGTCCAGGCAGGCATGTGCTGACCATTATGCAGAGAATATGTAATTCTGGTATGCTTCTTTTTTTATATTGGGCACTTCAATAATAAAAGACCACTTAACTGCTGAAGGAGATGGGCTGGAAGTTAGCTGACTTTCATCCTGCCCCTTCATCTTACGAGCCATTCATTTAAGAAAACTCAGCTTTCTCAACCAGGGACTTCGAGTCTATACCCTACCCCAGGGTGAAGTATCAATCACTCTGTGATGGATGGGTATCCTATAACAGGGTCACTTGTACCTTCGTTGTATATCGAGCTGCAGTTCCAGGTCCTCATTGAATGCTGACGGTTGATCCATATGATTCAAGTCTAATCAAAGCAGTGATTTTTCAGTGTTAAGGACCCCTTCAATCTGGCATGTCACACTCCAGCTTCAGCACGAGAAATAAAGTCAGGTCTATTTCCCTCTGCCTCGCTGCAACTGAATGAAGAATGTTCAGACTACAGCTTGATGGGAAGAGGATTTTCCAAAGCATCACCCCCGAGATGACGCTAAGCAGCCTGCAAAAATAGCATCTGACTAGGGAAAAAGCTGACATGCTCACCAGCTTCTCTCCACTTGACCAACTGCACAGCCACGAAGGGCAACAGATTTCCTGATCTCCTGATGTCCTCCATCCCGAGGTACTTCATCTTCGTTCCATCTTGGCTGAAGCTCTGTGCACCTTGAACATTGCTAAGCCAGTTACAAAGAAGTCTCCTTAATTAGTTAAGTCCATCCAGGGCATCTCCTGGTATTTATTACCATTTGGCAGTAGACACAGGATTTCTATCTAATAACAGCAAAGGCAGCTCCGAGTCCAGCAATTCATAATCCTCTTCCCCAAAGAAATGTAATAATGATTATAATGAAAATGCACCTTATTTCTCATCCTTCAGAGTCTCCCTAGAGCTTGGAGGTGAAATTGGAACACACTGAGCCTTAGTTGTCAATGCCGGGGAAATAAATGTTTTGTAAGAGAGTGCAGGTCCACATGTCTTTCACATGCACACATATCCGTTTGTGTCTGGGAGTTTCTTTGCATGCTAACGTTTCCCTCTTCTGAAACAGTCAAAGTAAAGTGCAGTTGAGAGAGATAGAGAGAGAAGGAAGGAAGGAAGGAAGGAAGGAAGGAAGGAAGGAAGGAAGGAAGGAAGGAAGGAAGGAAGGAAGGAAGGAAGGAAGGAAGGAGGGAAGGAAGGAAGGAGGGAAGGAAGGAAGGAAGGAAGGAAGGAAGGAAGGAAGGAAGGAGGGAAGGAAGGAAGGAGGGAAGGAGGGAAGGAGGGAAGGAGGGAAGGAGGGAAGGAGGGAAGGAGGGAAGGAGGGAAGGAGGGAAGGAAGGAAGGAGGGAAGGAAGGAAGGAAGGAAGGAAGGAAGGAAGGAAGGAAGGAAGGAAGGAAGGAAATGAAGCAGGAAAGATGGAAAGAAAGAATAAATGAAATAAAGCAGGAAAGAAAGAAGGAAGAAAGTAAGGAAGGGAAGCTGAAAAGAAAGAAGGAAAGGAAGAAAGAATGAATGAAAGAAATCGGGAAATAAAGAATGAAAAAATGAAGGGAATAAAGAAAGGAAAAAGAAAGAAAGGAAGGAAGGAAGGGGGAGAGAGTGTCTCACCATCTAGTGGTTGCAGAATAAGACTAAAAGAGAAAAAACAGTGAGGAACATCAAAAAAAAAAAAGAAGAAAGCTTGAAAGTGATGGGGAAGGAGGGGCAAGTGACAAGGGATGGGAGATTTCAAAGAGGAATGGAGACAAGTAAATGGCAGGCTGTATAGTTCCCCCAACTTACACATTTCTCAACCTCACTACACTTGTCAGGGTGTGAAGTGAGCAGCAAACACAGCCTAGAGAAAGACAGAGCACATGCAACTCCAAGATCGAATTAGAGTGACAAAACCTTGAATCCAAGGTGTTGCAACCAAGCTGACACCAGAGAGAATTCCTGAAAGGTAGAATTGCTTATTTTAGGTTTTGCTTTGATTGTAGGCTCCGTGAACCCACTGCAGTATCTTTTCATAGCTAATAAGAGGATCCATTATTCACACGGCAATTACATCGTATGCCAACGAGGTGGGTCTAATCAGGCTCTTGGCAGGCATATCTTTGTCATGCAACGCAGAGGATGTCTTTCCCCTAGAGTGGGACTTCTCAAGCTCAGCACCTCTCCTTCTGTCTCTCCCTACCTCCCTGCCTACCTTCGTTGCAGGCATCTATTTGAGTGTGAACATGCAATGTCCAAGTATTCGAGGGCCCAGCAAGGTAGGGTGGCTGGTCATTTCTATCAGCCCAAGGATCCCTGTTAGAGCTGGTAACTCCTCAGGACAAGGTTTTTTGTATTTTTGATGGGATTTGTTAAGAACTTACCATGTGCCAGGAACTGTACTTAACGCTGGGCTGAGAAGCAGCGGGGCTCAGTGGAAAGAGCCCGGGCTTGGGAGTCAGAGGTCATTGGTTCAAATCCCGGCTCGGCCGCTTGTCAGCTGCGTGACTGTGGGCAAGTCACTTAACTTCTCTGTGCCTCAGTTACCTCATCTGTAAAATGGGGAATAAAACTGTGAGCCCCACGTGGGACAACCTGATCACCCTGTATCTACCCCAGTGCTTACAAGAGTGCTTTGCACGTGGTAAGAACTTAGCAAATACCAACGTTATTATTATTATTAGATTGGACACAGTCATAATCCCATTTTACAGATGAGGTAAAAGAGGCCCAGAGAAGTGAAGTGACCTGCCTAAAGTCACCCAGCAGACAAGTGGCAGAGCCGGAATTAGATCCCAGGTTCTTCTGATGCCCAGGCCTGGGTTCTATCCACTGGGCCACACTGTTTATCAGTGGTAGTGAGTATTAAATAGAAAAAAGAATGACAGACACACCCAGTCTTACACATTCGTATGAGCACAATCACAGATGCTGTGCCAACACGGAAAGAGATGCAGACAGCATTCACCACGTTGCCACCAGCTAAATCTCTAGGGTTGGTCTACTGCTTTTTCCAGAGGCTGGAAATTATACCTCTTCCGTTCTGCTGCTGCCTAGATAATGGCAGCAAGGATCTCAATTAATCATTCAGTCATGATATATTCTGAGTACCTCGATGTGTATTAGGAGAATATGGTAAAACAGAGGTTGTAGACACATTCCCTTCCCACAAGGACCTTAGAATCTAAAGTACTGTGCTAAGGATTTGGAAGAGTTGTTAGACATATTTGCTGCCCACAAGGGGCTAACGGTCTAGAGGGGAAGACAGATATTACTATCAATGCATTATAGATATGTAAAGAACTGTTGTGGAACTGAGAGTGGGGTGTATATCAAGTGCTTAATACCAAAAAAACTTCCGTCAAGTTGAAACCGGGAAAGCAAATTGAGATCAAAGCTTCTCCTGTTTCCTCACTGAAGGACAGAAGTCACATATCTTCTCCATCTTTGCCCGGCTGCCTGATTTGGATCGATGCAGCATTAATAGCCTCTGATATGGCATCCCGGTCCACTGGAAGACCAGGATTTAGACGCCAGGCTTGCCGCAAGGCCAGAAGGAACTATCGGCTTAGCTAGCATGCCCGTTGGATTCTAGTCTACCTAGAAAAAGACCTGATTCTCCAAGTCCTTTCTCATGATGAGCAAGGATGATGTAGAACCTGGGGTGGATATTTTAGGACTGCCACCTTGAACTGTTGTCGAAGTCATGAGAAAAATTTCAAGGGTAAAGCCTTCCTAAACTTAGTGATGTTCCTAGGTGCGAGGGAACATACCTTCCAACCTATCTAAATGAGATAAATGTAACCTAGTCTCCTAAGAGATGGGCCTGACATTATTTCTCACCATTCTAGGTGGTGTCTGTATTTTTTTAATGGCGTTTGTTAAGTGCTCACTATGTGCTAGACACAGTGCTAAATCTGGGCTAGGTAGAAGCTAATCAGGTTGGACACAGTCCACGTTCCACATGGGGCTCACAGTCTTAATCCCCATTTTACAGATGAGGTTACTGAGGCACATAGAAGTTAAGTGATTTGCCCCAAATCACACAGCAAACAGGTGGCAGAGACAGGATTTGAACTCAGGATCTCTGACTTTCAGACCCATGCTTTATCCACTGGGACATGCTAACTCTGTATGTTGTTGCCCGCGCTGCATAGTGAAGGGTCTGTGAGGCTTTAATATAGGCTTGTTAATGCCCGACTATGATGAAATAGAGAGAGAAAGCGCAGAGTGGAAATGGGCATTTTTTTTCTTGTTTCTCCAAATGTCACGATTAGCTTATTAAGTGAGATTGCTCCTGCAGAGGCTCTCTCAAAGCCAATAATTTTCAAGTCAAACCTAAGGGCTATCAGGAAAAGTAAAGAGGATTGGGAAGAGAGTGGAGAACTAAAGGGAACAGAGACAAAGACTTCCAGAAAGAGAACACCATGGGGATTGAATCCAAAAAGAGCTGGGGAACCGAAAGCCGATCTGATTCGCGAGAAGGATGCTTCAGCGGTCACATGTCCCTCTTATTTCTTGATTTTTGGGGGGCTCGGTCCCCGTTTTAAAATCTCTATCCCCTCTCTCATTCCCCCCAACCCATTGATTTCTTCCATTTACCCATCTATAGGAATGCACTAGCTTTCAGCCCTAGCATGCCCAGTTACTCATGCTGGCTCAGTTCCTAACCTATAGAAGCAGCATGGACTAGTGGATAGAGCACAGGCCTTGTAGTCAGATGGATATGGGTTCGAATTCTGGCTCAACCACTTGTCTGCTATGTGACCTTGGCTAAGGCGCTTCACTTCTATGTGCCTCAGTTGCTTCATCTGTAAAGTGGGGATTAAGACTCTGAGCCCTATGTGGGACAGGGACTGTGTCCAACCCCATTTCCTTATATCCACCCTAGCACTTAGTACAGTGTCTGGCACATAGTAAGCGCTCCGCAAATTCTACCGTTATTATTATTAATAATATCCAGCCCCCTATTTGAAGTTCCCATTGCTTAAGTCAGGGAGGGTGTGTCCGGAACCTGTTGCTTCGACTATATAGTTCCACTACTAGGAAACTTTTGACCCTTTCAACCATCTGTGCCCTTTTCCAGACTTTAGTTTGGATTTAGTCTCTAATCTAGTTTTAGGATTCACACCAGGCCAATCACACAATCACATCTCAGTCCTGCAGCTGAATTCAGTGTGATTGGGTAATTTCCTAGAATGCCCTGCAGCCTGCACCCTTCTGTGAGACACCTGGTCTTGGGTATCCCCAGAGTTAGAGCCCCTCCCAGAAACATCAACCGGGAAACTCTCGGTCGCAGAGCCTGGGAGAGCCAAAGCAAAGCTTGTCTCAGCAGAAAGTCACTTTTTGCATCTCATGCATTCAGCAAGATGCTGGAAGCCAGCAGGTGGCTCAGAAATGCCAAATGGAATTAAAAACTTCATTTTCATTTATGATTTCTGGTTTGCCTGGCAAGGAGAGCTGCTTTTCTGGAACAAGTTATCCACACACTGCAGATGTCTTCAAAGGACTGCAATCCAAAACTGCTCTATGAGACCCACATTTTTTGGGGCCTTCCATCTGCATGTAAAGTTTAATCCTTTGTGGCATATATATGCGTGTGTGTGTGTGTGTGTGTGTGTACTGTGCTGATGCAAGCAGAAAAGAACAGGAAACAATTATGATAATCACCACCGTCACACCTTGCATTTACATAACACTTCCTTGGAAGAGCCCAAGGAGCTTTTAAAAATCCAATCCATCCTCTCATTATTATTGTGAGGCAGTTAGGAGAAACTGAGTCAGGGATAGGTGAGATGCCTAAGGTCATCCAATAAATCACTGATGGTGTAAGGAATTCTATTAATTAATTGCTGGAAAAAAACATTGCCTCAACAATCCTAGGAAATGTTTCTGAAAATGATGTGCGTGTCAAAGTCCGGAAAAGATGATTTTTTTGAATTTGTGAGTGAAGATTAAGAACATCACAGCTTGCAGCCTTTTAGGATTTGCCATTCAAAAGGATAGCATCGGGAAGGAAATGAAGTGAACCACAGAAAACCAAAGGCCTAAATTCCTATGGTTGACAAATTTCAATTGCTACTTCCAATAATGGAAATCAATCTGTAGAGAATTTCAATAATTGAAAAACCTCATTTGGGTTCAACTGTGACTAAGTATCCGGTTAAACTGGGTTGGGTAATGTTTAGGGGGAGGATTTAGTGTAAGGGTCAGGGATGAGGATTTAGAGAATGGTGCCAGAATAGACAATTGGAGTGTTTTGGAGTAAATTACGTGATTGACCTGAGGACTGGCGTTTAGATTTGGTTTTCAGTAGGTTGTTGACTGAGTTTTCTCAAGCAAAACTCACAGTATTTCCCCAAAAGCCCCGTCTTGGACCTATAAAAAGGAGTTTTGAAAAACCAGAAATGTATTTATTTTCTTCTTCATTTAGAAGAAAAACTACTATAAATATACTAATGATTCCAATCAAAGAGTCCCCAGGAAATCACAATTAAAGCTAGATGTTAGGATTCAAATTCAATGGTATGGGTGGGTATCAAAGAGGGTCATTCAAATTAGAAGAGTGGGTTAATCTCCAATTTGTCTTTCAGATAACTTCCATTTTGCCTTTTGATCTTATTGAGTTGTTTCTGTTTGAAGACAATTTCTCTTCTCTATGGTTGTTCACTCTGCAGTCTCATTAGTCCCTACCCTGCTTCCCTTCACATTACACCTCTTCCCTTTCACTTCTCCCTCTAACTCTGGGCATGAATCAGTCTAGGGATGCCAAAGTCTTAGCAAAACTCCCTTCACCATATTGCTCTCCATTAGGCTGTCCAAGGTGGAAGTTGGATGGGATCAAAACCTGGTCCTGAAAAAGCCCCTTGAATAAGATTCTTAATAAAGGATATTCCCACTACCTCAGGCCACTTGGTGACCATTAAGGTCTCAACAGAACTAATGGTTCCCTAGGGAAGAGTTTCCCAACCTTCTTCAACTGGGGGAAAAGCTCACTGTGGGCAGAGAATGAGTCCGTTTATTGCTATATTGTACTCTCCCAAGTGCTTAGGAAAGTGCTCAGCACACAGAAAGCTCTCAATAAATACGGTTGACTGATGAGTTCAAAGTCCCTATTTGCCTTTTTTGATTTCACCACATTTGCTCCCACATATGGCTACTGAAACCAAAGATGATGGTGCAAACAATAACCTAAGTTGCCCTTGGAAACTTCCCAGTCCTCAGTACTTGTAATGAAAGGATTCCTTAACTTTTACCTGTGCAATTCTAGGCTTCATTGCAATCAAAGAGTGATGGTTCTGAATGGAGAAAAAGCCCTCCACAAACCTATTTTACAACTCCAAACATTTCTTAGGGTACCCTGTGGCTTAGTGGAAAGAGCACAGGCTTGAGAGTCAGAGGAAGTGGGTTTTAATCCTGGCTCCTCGACTAGTCTGCCGTGTGACCTTGGGGAAGCCACTTAATAATAATAATAATAATAATATTGGCATTTGTTAAGTGCTTACTATGTGCAGAGCACTGTTCTAAGCTCTGGGGTAGACACAGGGTAATCAGGTTGTGCCACGTGAGGCTCACAGTTAATCCCCATTTTACAGATGAGCTGAGGCACAGAGAAGTTAAGTGACTTGCCCACAGTCACACAGCTGACAAGTGGCAGATCCGGGATTCAAACCCGTGACCTCTGACTCCCAAGCCCGGGCTCCATGCCTCAGTTACTTCATCTGTGAAGGGGGATTAAGACTGTGAGCCCAGCATGGGACAACTTGATAACTTTGTATCTACCCCTATGCTTAAAACAGTGCTTGGCACATAGTAAGTGCTTAACAAATACCATTATATATTAATAATAATAACAAAACAACTGGGGGTATGATTTTCATAGGAAGTGTTTGGTTGGCTTACAAAACTTTCTGAACATCCTATCCTATCTACCAATTCTGAACTGGAGTGGTTGAACCAGGGCACTGATTTCCCCTCCCAGTTATATGACACAGTCTGACCCCGCCTAATGCCCACCACTCTGGGCGCAGCCCTGTTCATGGTTGTCACCTCATCTGGCTACACGTAACCGGCCTAGTACCCATCCCTCCCCAGCATTCTTCAAATTTTGAAAAGCAACATGAGGCCTCTCGCGGCTACCTCCAGCTACGTCCAGCTCTTTCCCCTCCGGCAGGTGCTTTCTCCCCTCAAGTTGGGAGATGGCTCTCGGACAGCACGAAAGCTCCCAAGGAGCTCGGAAATCTGTCTGTGGCAGCCCAGACTGGGACCCCGCCATCATGGGGCTCAGCTTCAGTTTTACCCACACACGCTTCGGTGTCGGAGGAAGGAGTACCCTCTCCTGCAGTCGGCCAGGCTCCCTTCCTTCTAAGCTAGATGGACATTTCTTCCTCTTTCTTCTCCGGTCTCACTCCCTGCTCACCAGATTGGGCAACCTAGTAATTCAAACGCTAAGAAGATCAAACATTAGCCATTAAAAAGTATGGATTGTCATATCATCATGAAAGATAATGCTTCATAGAGCAAAGTGTGCCAAATCATCTTGAAACCAAACTACCTTCACATCCCGGGTTCAAACAAATGACTTTCAGCCTTTTGCCACCTTATGAGAAAAATGAATTGGGGATTTTTTTCAAATGAGCACCATTTTGTCCTGGCCAAATTTGACCTCAGGAGTGCTCTAAGGATAAGATTTCTGGACAAGAGCCCTAGGCAAACATGAAAGTTAGAAAAGGAATTATCTGAATCAATTTGGACCAAGGTAAATTCAAATAATTAAATATGTTGATATTGAGGAAATTTAGCTATCTCACAGGCTGTCTCCCAATTCTCTTCTGTTATCCAAACTTTTTTTGTCAGTGATCCAAGCTTGTAACAATTTAGATAACCAGTTGTTTGGCTCAATCAAGCATCAGATAACTTTCCTTATACTATGCCATGTTCTAGCTTTGTGCTTGGGGAAAGATGTCTTAAATCTTTACCTCTAAGCTGAAGGGAAACTATTGTGCAGAAACAGAAAACTAAATCACTCCCTCTGAACGCTGCATTTCCGACATTTCACAGAAATATGGAACGAGTCGTAGTTTGGGGTGAAATTCAAAGACGATTTGATAGAATTGCAGAATAGTAAATGTTTGTCAGACAAGGATGGATGGTTTAAGATGGGCAGGGCACTGACAGTTGGATCGCTTTGAACCTAAAACTCAAATCTTTACTCACCCAGGTGAAGTCACATACAAATACCCTGAGTTTTAAGAATCCGGATTTGGTCTAACAGTTCTCACACCAAACTACCTTCAAGAAGTCAGACTGCCAACAAAATTCCACACTCTCCTCTCTCCCAGTTAAACAGCATCATTTTGACATTTTAAAGAGCGTTTCAGCATTTTGATGCTTTTTTTCAACCATTTTTTTTTTCCTGCAGCCCCCATCTCAGAATCAATTTGAGGGAGCTCTTTTTTGCTGAATGCTGCATTTCCTGACAACCTTCGGGGGGGCGGGGGGGAGGGGGGAGGGAAGGAAAGAACAGCATCAATTTCTAAGAAAACATTAAAACCCAATAACCACACTCATGGATTTTAATCTATATCTGTCCCCCACGCAAATCACCAATCCTCACTCAGCCAGCAACAACGTAGAAAGTGTCACAAAGCCAAAAATCAGGTTCTCATTTCCACTGGATCTCCTGCAACCCCATCTGGTTTTCACCCACACAGCACAAGAAGGGAAGAACTACAGAACATGCAATGGCCGAACGAATCAATCAGTTGTATTTATTGAGCACTTCCCGTGTGCAGAACACTGTACTAAGTGCTCTGGAGAGTACAACACAATAATATAACAGGCATGATCCCTGCCCACAGTGAGTTTATGGTCTAGAGGAATATGAAGGATATTTGAACTCAATGAGTTGGGTATGGGGGCTTTTGACAAAGTAACTCCTTAGCACAACCGATCTTTTGATTTAGACCCTCAAAGACCAAAAGATCTAATGCAAAACCTAATCAGCAAAACAAGTCCAATTAAAACTTTCTAGCAAAGTTACTAGTGAATGTATACTATGGAGATATTTGAAAATGTCTATCCTAGAAGTCACACTGATGACTGTCGGCAGAGTGGAAATTCACATCTAAAAAGACGTGCGTTGAGCATATCGACGTAGCGGAGGAAGTGCTTCGATGCAAATTAAGTTACAACATGAATTGTGCTGAATTCTCTGACTGGCTAAGGCACAAACTAGAAGAGATTAAGAGCAGCTTCATCCAACAAAATTATTATCATGAATTCTCACAAAGTGAAGTATAGTGAGCTCAATTCTCCCGGATTCTGAAAGACATTGCAGTTCGGTCCTAAAGAACTACCTGTTTCAAAGTAAAATCACCCATAAATCACCACGCGAGGTCAGAGCACAAGACCAGTCTCTCAAGTGACGAGAAGGATTAAGCATTATAGGCCTACGGGACTGGAGGAAAATTGGACTGAATATGCAATCATTGTATAATTAGGGCCCTTTTATTATTAAAATGGCTTATGATTTCAAGTAAATTTTTTAACATGATGAGGAGAAAATCAGGAGCCTATAGAGGAAACTCTAATCGGCAAGAACATGATGGACCGAGAGAGTTGGCGGTGACACTATGTGCCAAGATAACTGACGCCCGACAGAATCGAAAATAATCCCACTCATCCCTGGGCTGCCAGTATTGTCTCCTAGGACCATTTTTACTTGCCTCATCCCAGAAAATATTTTCCTTGAGTGATTAGGATTTTCTAGGGCTTCACTGGATATCTAACAGAGGCAATTTCGAAATCCCCGGTGTCATCCTGAAGTTCTGAGATGAATTTGGTTTCCGAGGGAAAACTTAGTCATCTGGATCAAGGACGTGACAATTTGGGGCATAGAGCCAATTGATACATAGTTCATCCTAAGGCAGGTTCACCAGCCTCTAAGCATCATCGTGGCTCAGTGGAAAGAGCCTGGGCTTGGGAATCCGAGGTTATGGGTTCGAATCCCCGCTCTGCCACTTCTCAGTTGTGTGACTGTGAGCAAGTCACTTCATTTCTCTGTGCCTCAGTTACCTCAACTGTAAAATGGGGATTAAGACTGTGAGCCTCACATGGGACAACTTCATTACCCTGTATCTACCCCAGTGCTTATCCTGTATCTACCCCAGCACTTAGAACAGTGCTCTGCACATAGTAAGTGCTTAACAAATGCCACCATTATTATTATTATTATCTTTTCACCATTTGTTACAAATTTTGGGGGCATACCTTCAGGGTTGAACCCAGGATTTAAATCATCTTCATCATTGTCGTCATCAGCATCATCAGTATTTACTGCGTGCTTACTGGGTGCAGCACCCTCTACTAGGCTCATGGGAATGTAAAACAGAAGCTACAAACAGAGTCCCTGCTCTAGTGAAATTTAATAATGACAGAGCCGATAAGAGGTAAGTGGAGAGAAATTGCCCAAAATACACTTGGTAAAAAATTAGGAAAATAAAATCAATAGAGTTGATAAAAAGAAAAATGTGCTATTTTAAGAAATATTTCGACACATAGCAGACAAATGGATTGATTTGCACATAAAGTTTAAGGTGACTGATGGAATGGCATGGAGGGAAAGGTGGAGGTTTAGCCAAGAAATGCCTCTTGGAGAAGGTCATTTTTTTTCAGGCAGTGATTTTTTTCCATGCTAAAAATGGTGTTGATTCTTGGTAGATGCTGGAAAAAAGGACTGATTTATCGTCCCTTAGCAGGCCAAAGCAGTAGGAGGGAAGAGCCCCATTTCACCCCTTTTGGAGAAGCAGCGTGGCTCAGTGGAAAGAGCACGGGCTTTAGAGTCAGGGCTCATGAGTTCGAATCCCAGCTCTGCCACTTGTCGGCTGTGTGACTGTGGGCAAGTCACTTAACTTCTCTGTGCCTCAGTTCCCTCATCTGTAAAATGGGGATTAAGACTGTGAGCCCCACGTGGGACAACCTGATTCCCCTATGTCTACCCCAGCGCTTAGAACAGTGCTCGGCACATAGTAAGCGCTTAACAAATACCAACATTATTATGATCGATTCTCCCATCACTATCAACAGACGAGCTTAGGTTCAATCACAAACACTCTGGGTCCAAGAATAGGCACAGGAATTGAAAAGAGAAGCAATGTGGCCTAGTGGAAAGACCACAGGACTGGCAGTCACTTTTCTGCTGTGTGACCTTGGAAAAATCACTTAACATCTCTGTCCCTCAGGTCCCTCAGTTGCACAATGGGGATCCAATACCTGTTCTTCCTCCTACTTAGACTGTGAGCTCCATGTGGGACTTAATTACCTAGAATATGTGCTTAACAAATAACACAATTATTAATAGAGAGAGAGCAGTTTGTCGAATGCCAGTTATGATCTCTCATCTCTGCCAATGATAGTCCCTCTCAGGCTGTGGATGCAACAGGATGAAAGCCAGGCCAGGGCACAACACACTGCAAAATGCACATAAGACTTTTTGCATACCCAACTCGATAAAGCCCTCGATAAATTTACTAGGCAGAGGATAGTATTGGGAAGCAGTGTGACCTCGTAGAAAGAGCATTGGCCTGGGAGTCAGAGGAGTTGGGTTCTAATCCAGATCTGCCACTTTTATGCTGTGTGACTTTGGGCAAGTCACTTAACATCTCTCTGCCTCAGTTCTCTCAACTGTAAAATGTGGATTCAATGCTTGCCTTCCTTCCTGTATCCACCCCAGTGCTTAGAACAGTGCTCTGCACATAGTAAGTGCTTACCAAATACCAACATTATTATTATTATTATTATTATTCCTACTTAGAATGTGAGTTCCATGAGGGACCTAATTATCTAACTCCTAATGACCTAAATATTAGAAAAATAGCATGGTCTAGTGGATCGAGCATGGGCCTGGAAGTCAGAAGAACTTGGGTTCTAATCCCTGTCCCCCCACCTGTCTGCTGTCTGACCTTAAGCACGTCACTTCACTTCTCTTGCCTCAGTTCCCTCAACTGTAAAATGTGGATTCAATGCTTGCCTTCCTTCCTACTTAGAATGTGAGTTCCGTGAGGGACCTAATTATCTAACTCCTAATGACCTAAATATTAGAAAAATAGCATGGCCTAGTGGATCGAGCATGGGCCTGGGAGTCAGAAGAACTTGGGTTCTAATCCCGGTCCCCCCACCTGTCTGCTGTCTGACCTTAGGCATGTCACTTCACTTCTTCTTGCCTCAGTTCCCTTATCTGTAAAATGGGGATTAAGGCTGTGAGCCCCATATGGTGCCAACCTTATCGCCGTGCCTCCATCTCGCCTGTCTCACCGCCGACCCCCAGCCCTTGTCCTGCCTCTGACTTGGAAGGCTCTCCCTCCTCAAATCCAACAGACAATTACTCTCCCCCGACTTCAAAACCTTACTGAAGACACATCTTCTCCAAAAGGCCTTCCCAGATTAAGCCCCATTTCTCCTCATCTTTCACTCCCTTCTGTGTCTCCCTGACTTGCTCCTTTTGCTCTTCCCCTTTCCCAGCCCCACAGCACTTAGGTACATAACAGTCATTTTATTTATTTGTACTGATGTCTGTCTCCCCACCTCTAGACCGTTAGCTCGTTGTGGGCAAGGGAATGTTACGGTTCATTGTTGTGTTGACTTTCCCAAGCACTTAGTACAGTGCTCTGCATACAGTAAATGCTCAGTAAATACAGTTGGATGAATGAATGACAGGGACTGTGTCCAACACTATTTGCTTGATATCCACCCCAGTGTTTAGAACAGTGCCTGGCACATAGTAAGTGCTTCACAGATACCACAATTATTATTATCATTATTATTACCTTACATCTATCCCAGTGTTTAATGCAGTGCTCGGTACACAGTAAGTGCACAACAAACATCACGATCATCATTGTTATTATTATTAATATTATTATTATCAAGGTACCAGGGAAACCAAACTCATTACCAAATAGTGTAAGGGACCAGAGTCTGAGAGGAGCAGAGACTTTTCCCATTAGTTGAGGAAAGTAAACTCTATGCAGCTGGTGTCGCAAAGTCTTGAAAGCAATAAATATTGTAGATGAAGATTCATGCATTCAATAAAGCATTTTTATTGGGCTGAGCACCCTTTGTGAATGATTCTATTTCCAGAGTCCAGACAATCCTCCCAGAAAAGCCCCCACTTCCAGGGGTGAAAACCAATTTGCACAATTCAGAATCCTCTGAGCAATTTGTTCTTGAAGCAAAGCCATTGAGTGTGTTGATTATATAAGGAATGACGAATCCTATCTAAAGGAAACAAACAGCTGTGCCTATGAGTTGAAAATATTGACGATCCCTCTGTTCCTCACACCAGTGCGAAATCATAAGGGGGATCTCGGTAGAGCAGTTTAAAATTCCTTTTGGAGTTGATTTTTGTCTTTAATTGTGCACATTTCCCCCATTTGGATGATGCATGCTATTTCCTAAGTGCAAAGGCATCCAGAGTTGACCCCGGAGAGTCAGTGGAGAGTAGCTTTCTATCTCCACATGGAAATATGACTCAGATAGTGACTGTGTCACACCAGCACCACCTCTGCTTAATCAAACCCTGGTTATCTGGGCCAGACCATCTCCATATCGGACAGGGGCAATACTCCTCTGTCAACCCACCCTGAAACTCCTGTACTGGACCTGGGTGGTTTTGCCCACGGGTGGAGCCAAAGAAAAGATCCCCTGGAGGTTAGCTGTCCTCCCTGCTTTGGAGTTGAAACTGAAAATTCATTCAATCATTTTTATCGAGCATCTACTGTGTGCAGAGCACTGTACTAAGTCCTTGGGAGAGTACAATATAACAATGAATAGGCACATTCCTGGCCCACAACCACCTTACAGTCTAGTAAGCTCATCTGCGGGCTTAATCTTGTCAGATCAGGGTCGCCTCAGGAAAAAGGCACGTGGACATGTAATGAGAGACTCAGTTTGAGAGAGCTAAAGGTAAAATAAAGGCGCTGTCTAGTGATCTTCTTGCCAAATCTAACGGCTGCTACCTCATCTTAATTCTCCTCAACCGCTCTGCTGCCTTCGACAGCGTTGACCACAGTCTTATCAGAAACGTTATCCATCTTGTTGGAACATTAACTGACACTGCCCGCTCTAGGTTCTCTTAGCCCTTTGGGTGTTCCTTCTCAGTTTCTTTTGCACATTCCTCCTCTTCCTCCCAACTCCTAACGGAGGTTATTCCTTAAGGCTCAGTTCTGGGTCCCTTCTAGTCTCTATCTACACCCACTTATTCACTAATTCATTCAATCAAATTCATTGAGCACTTATCTCAATCCTATTTACTGAGCACTTATGTGCAAAACACCGTACTAAGTGCTCCTTGGAAAACTCATTCACTCTTCAACTACCATCTCTATGCAGATGATTTTACATCTACATCTCCAGACCTGATCTCTCTCATTCTCTGCCTACTTGTGTTTCCTCCTGACTTCATGACATCTCTATTTAGATGCCCCATCAACACATCAAACTTGAACATGTCCAAAACCAAACTCTTTATCTTCTCAAACGAACGCTATCTGCCCCTTGTCTTTCCCATCACTGAAGACAGCACCACCATCCTTCTTGCCTCACAAGCGTGTAATCTTGACATAATTCTTGACTCATCTCTCTCATTCAATCCAAATATTCAGTCTGTCACCAAATCCTGTCCATCCAACTTTCATAACAACTCTAAAATCCATTCTTTCCTACCCTTCCAAATTGCTACCTCATTATTCCAAGACCTTATCCTATCCTGCCTTGACTACTGCATAAGCCTCCTTGCTGACTCTCCCTGCCTCCTGTCTCTCCACATTCCAGTCCATATTTCACTCTGCTATCCGGATTTTGTTTTTTACAAAAGTGTTCAGCCTATGTTTCCCCACTCTCCAAGAACCTCTAGTGGTTGCCCATCCACCTCCTTATCATACAGAAACTCCTTAGCACTGGCTTTAAAGGACTCAATCACCTTGCCCCCTCCTGCCTTATTTCCCCGATTTCCTACTACAGCCCAGCCCGCACCTTCCACTCCTCTAATCCAAGCTACTCACTGTTCCTTGATCTCATTTTCTCACCACGAACCTCTTGCTCACGTCCTGCCTCTGGCTTGGAAAACCCTAACTTTTCATATATGACAGACAATCCCTCTACACACCTTCAAAACCTTATTAAAAGCACATCTCCACCAAGAGGCCATATCCCCAAACAGGCCCTCATTTCCTCTTCTCTCACCCTCTTCTGCGTGTCCTTTCTACATGGATTTGCACCTTTATTTATCCCTTCTTTGGCTCAACAGCACTTATGTACATATCCATAATTTATTTATTTGTATCAGTGTCAATATTCCCCTCTAGACTGTAAGCTAATAGGCAGGGAACATGTATACCAACTCTGTTATATTGTAACATTTTAAGCATTTAGTACAATAGCTCACCGGAAAGAGCACGGGCTTTGGAGTCAGAGGTCATGGGTTCATATCCCAGCTCTGCCACTTGTCAGCTGTGTGACTGTGGGCAAGTCACTTAACTTCTCGGTGCCTCAGTTACCTCATCTGTAAAATGGGGATTAAGACTGTGAGCCCCACGTGGGACAACCTGATTCCCCTGTGTCCACCCCAGTGCTTAGAACAGTGCTCGGCACATAGTAGGCGCTTAACAAATACCAACAAATACCAACATTATTATTACAATGCTCTACACCCAGTAAGTACTCAATAAATAGCTTTGATTAGTTCGTAGTGGAACTGTAGCTTCTCAGGATCAGGTGTTACAAGGATAAATGAATCCATTCAGTTATTCAGTTGTAGGTACTAAGCACCTACTGTTCTCAGAGAATTGAAAGTAATTCTGTTATAGTAAAAGACACAGTCCCTACTCTCCTGGTTTATAATCTATCTTCTCCCTGCATCTCAGTCTGGAGGGGAGAACTGATTATACCAAAGAATTCTATCATGGTCTTGTCACTAATTCAGGTTTTCTCCCATGTGCCCTTGTAGACCTGTGAGGGAAGGTATGAGGGGAGAATTGGGAGAGAAAAGAAAGGGATGCTTTCTCTTTCCTCATGGAATTTTTTTCTCTCAAATATCAATGTGAATGAATCCCTCTTATTTTAATGACACTGCCCTTCTTCTTGAAATGACGAAAATTTTAGGATCACTGTTGTCTAGAAGTTTCACTTACACTGAGGTTGTTTTCTCTGCTATCAGGAAGTGGCAGAGCTGGGGTTAGAGCCCATTACCTCTGATTCCAAAGCCTGTGCTCTTTCCACTACGTCATGCTGCTTCTCTTTATGAGCACCTACTAAGCACCTTTATGAGTACTTGCTCTTTATTGAGCACCTACTGTTTAGATCATTTTATTGTATTAACAATAGCAACAATAATAATAATAATAATAATGATAATTGTCACATTTGTTAAGTGCTTTCTATGTGTCAAGCACTGTACGAAGCACTGGGGTAAATACAGTGTAAGCAGATTGGACAGAGGCTGTGTCCCACATGGAGCTCACAGTCTAATGGGGAAGGAGAACAAATATTTCATCCTCACTTTACAGACGGAGAATTGTGATACAGAGAAGTTAAGTGATATCCCCAGGGTCACGAGCAGGCGATTGGCAGGGCCGGAATTAGAAACCAGATCTCTCGATGCCCCTACTTCACTCTGCTGCCCATATTATTTTTCTACAGGAAACACAAGTCCATATTTTCCCCCCTTACGAACCTCTAGTGGTGCCCATCCACCTTCATGTCAACCAGAAACTCCTTACCATTGACTTTGAAGCACTCTGTCACCTTGTCCTCCCTACTTCCCCTCACTGTTCTCCTATTACCGTCCAGTTTGCACACTTCGCTCCTCTAATGCTAACCTACTCACTGTACCTGGATCTTGTCTATCTCGCCACCAACCTTTCGCCCACCTCCTGCCTCTGGCCCAGAATGCCTTCTATTTTCATGTCCAAAAAACAAAGACGAGGACAGGGGGCAGGAGAGAAAGGCGAGTCAACAGAATGTTGTGGTGGGAGAGATCATGAAAGAACATATTAGGTCAAAGCTCCTAGGGGACAGATTGTCTATCACTTATGTGCATGCTCCCAATTGCTTAGTATGTGCTTTTGGATCTGCACTTGAATCTGTACCCTTCATGCACTTGATATCCACCCCACCTTCAACCCCACAGCGCTGATGCACATATCCATAATGCATTTGAATGTGTGTTTGCCCCTCTAAATTGTAATTCTTTGTGGGCCTGGACTATATTTACCAACCCTGTTCTATTGTACACTCCCCAGTGGTTAGTACAGTGCTCCGCACACAGTAAGCTCTCAACAGATCAATTATTCTACTCACAGTAGCTGCTCATTAAATTCTGATGAATTTCCTCTAGACTGTAAGCTCATTGTGGCCAGGGGATGCGTCTGCCTATTGTTGTTTTGTACCCTCCCAGGCGTTTAGTACGGTACTCCGCACTCAGTAAGCGCTCAATAAATACAACTGAACGAGTTGAATGATTGAATGATAACAACGATGTGGATGGAAAAGGGATCAACAGATTTAGGGGCAAGCAGCTGTGGAGAAAGAAGAGTCAGAAAGTTGAATCAGACCACTCCAAAGGTAAATAAGAAGTCTGAGAAAGGTTAAGATAAGGAAGATTCTCCCGGAGACAGGACACAGCAGAGAGGCCGGATCCAGGACAACCTCAATCTCCTGGCCCAAAGAAAAGGAACTGCAAAGCTCTTTCTAGGGATGGAACGAAAGCCACCTAGCAGAGTTGTTTGCTAGGTGCTGGGTGCTCACCCTGCTGCAGGTATGAGATCTAGGTCACAAATTGGGCATCTCTCCCAATCAATTCTTGGTATAACAACCCTAACCTGCCCATAGCGTTCAGTTGATCTCTCCACCCCAGCTGAGCCTTGGAAACCCTCTTCCCCTTCAGAGCTGAGGACTTGAATATCACACTGTTTCCTTATTAAGGTGATTTTTCTGCTAGTTGTTCAGTAGCAGGTCATTTGCAAAATGTTTAATGTATTTCCTGAAAGAGGCAGATAAACCAGAATTAATTAAGTAAGGAGAAAACAACAGTTAAATTTTGACTAGACAGCACTAAAAAGGCTAGGGAGATAAAGCTTAGTAAACACATGTTAAGCAGTGGAAAGCCTGACTGCCTGAGGCTTGGGGGCTGGGGGAGTGAAGAAGAGAAAGAAATCCATTCAATCATTCAGTTGTATTTATTGAACGCTTATTCTATGCAGAGCACTGTACTAAGCGCTTGGGAGAGTACAACAATTAGGGGACACATTCCCTGAACAAAACTGATACAAACATCAATCAATCATTTGTATTCATTAAGCACTTACTATGTGCATTCATTCATTCATTCAATAGTATTTATTGAGCGCTTACTGTGTGCAGAGCACTGTACTAAGCGCTTGGAATGTACAAATCGGTAACAGATAGAGACAGTCCCTGCCCTCTGATAGGCTTACAGTCTAATCGGGGGAGACGGACAGACAAGAACAATAGCAATAAATAGAATCGAGGGGATGAACATCTCATTAAAACAATAGCAAATAAATAGAATCAAGGCGATGTACATTTCATTAACAAAATAAATAGGGTAATGAAAATATATACAGTTGAGCAGACGAGTACAGTGCTGAGGGGATGGGAAGGGAGAGGGGGAGGAGCAGAGGGAAATGGGGGGAAACGAGGGTTTAGCTGCGGAGAGGTGAAGTGGGGGGTAGAGGGAGTAGAGGGAGAAGGGGAGCTCAGTGTGGGAAGGCCTCTTGGAGGAGGTGAGCTGTAAGTAGGGTTTTGAAGAGGGGAAGAGGATGAGTTTGGCGGAGGTGAGGAGGGAGGGCGTTCCGGGACCGCGGGAGGGCGTGGCCCGGGGGTCGACGGCGGGACGGGCGAGACCGAGGGACGGCGAGGAGGTGGGCGGCGGAGGAGCGGAGCGTGCGGGGTGGGCGGTGGAAAGAGAGAAGGGAGGAGAGGTAGGAGGGGGCAAGGTGACGGAGAGCCTTGAAGCCTAGAGTGAGAAGATTTTGTTTTGCGCGGAGGTTGATAGGCAACCACTGGAGGATTTTAAGAAGGGGAGTGACATGCCCAGAGCGTTAGCAATGTATGTACTAAGTGCGTGGGAGAGATCAATATAACAGATTGGTAGGCATGTTCCCTTCCCAGGAGTCTAGAGAGGAAGACAGACATTAAAGAAAATAACAGATGTGGGGTGCATCAGTGATAGAACAGAATGAGTGTATAAATTGGGTTGGGATTCTTGAGGCTGATTGCCAATCTACCCCTTTCAGAAAGGCCTGAATCTGCCCTCAAACACATCTGTTCCTGTTGTCCCACTCTTACTTCTCCGACTAAAACGATCCGTGGAATGTCCCGTGTCCTTTTCTCCTCTCTCTTCAAGCGTAAAATGAAATTGGGAAAAAAAAAAGAAAAAAATGAGGGTAGGGAAATATAAAATCTTCCTTAGTGTGAGATCTCTGAGCAGGAGAGACTGGATGTTAAAGGGGAAGGTGATTGGGGTGGAGGCCTGGCATGTATGGCATTTAAAAAGAGTTTGGAAAATGAATCATGAATAAATGCATGCGGACAACCCACTCTACCCAAGGCAGGACTGACTTAGAGTAGCCAACAGACCTTTTCCATGATTCACAGACCTGTCTGAGAACATTCTTCTGGGGGTTGTGTGTGTGTGTGTTTCTTTCCATTTGCTTCAGGTGAAAGGAAGAATGAGGGGAGGGAGGGAACGATGGCTGTCTCCTTAGAGACGGTCTTGGTTGCTGAGCATCTTCCACGGAGTGGCTGAGAGGCAGAGGAAAGGGAAGATTTAAGGTGAAAAATTCCAGTTGGGTATGACCTTCTGCACTGATTGACTCTAGTGAAATGTAAATGATGGGCGATAAATCAGGCAGGATGTAGGCCACGATGAATCTCACCGATCCCTCTAAGCCCATCAAGAAAAGGAGACATAAATTCTCCCCATCCAAGCCAAGACACGAGCAGTCCTTTAGATTTCCAATTAAAGATGCACTGTCCTTTGCCCAATGCTCTGTTGGAAGATGTCACATTAATATGGTAATTAGCGACCAAGGAGTTGGCCACAGGGGGTTCACATCTCTGTCATATCGTCCCCGATCTCTCTGATGGGTGAACTTTTGGAGAGGGCGGAGAACCCTTCATTGAAACGGATTTCATTCCACCTCTGGATATGGACATCGTGGGTCGATTATGAGGTTTTCTGGGCACATCGCTTGGGGAAGAAGAGAGATCGTTTTTCCCCACCCAAGAGATGCTGCCCAGTGATGGTGCTATAGCAGAGTGAATAATCATAATAATAATAATGATAATAACTGTTATCATTATTATTAGAGAAGCAGCGTGGCTTAGTGGACAGAGCTCGGGCTTGGGAGTCAGAGGTCATGGGTTCGAATCCCAGCTCTGCCACTTGTCAGCTGTGTGACTGTGGGCAAGTCACTTCACTTCTCTGGGCCTCAGTTACCTCATCTGTAAAATGGGGATTAACTGTGAGCCTCACGTGGGACAACCTGATTACCCTGTATCTATCCCAGTGCTTAGAACAGTGCTCTGCACCTAGTAAGCGCTTAACAAATGCCAACATTATCGTTATTACTAATTGTGGTGTTTGCCAAGTACTTACTATGTGCCAGGCACTGTGCTAAGCATTGGGGTGGATACAAGCAAATTGGGTTGGACAAAGTCCCTGTCCCGCCTGGGGCTCACAAGTTTTCCTATATTCATTTAGGCCAAAATGGTAGCCCCAGCTTGCATGCCGTTCGAAGATAATGGTTAAGTTAGGAGACACCTTTTGAGCGCTCGTTCCTAAAGTCTTTCTTTTTCTCCTTAATAATGATACATCACATTTGTTAACAGAGCCAAAAATACTTAAGAAGCATTGTTAATCCCAATGGGATATTTTGGTGGATTATAAAATGTGCGTGGTACAAAAGTTAAGACGAACTATTTCCTGTACAATCTCTGCTCAGCTCACTGGTCCTCAGAGGAGTTTTCATTACATTATAAAATAGTGTGTCATTCAAAAGTTTAAAACAACAAAAACAGCAATTCCTTATAAAATAAACTGCTTATCCACCAAAGTCCCTTTCTATTTTCTTTTAGATTCATGAGGAGTTATTCCATCTTCTACAAGAGTTTCAACCTCTAGGAGCTTGGGTCTCAAACACTTTCTACTAAATGAATAATTTAGAACTCATGTCTCATTTATAACCTCTTATATTACACTCATATAATTCATTCATTTCACTTCTCTTTCTTCTCCAACCAAACTCTCTTAACTCCACATCTCAGTCTCTCATTGGGTGTCTTCTGACTTTTTCTGCAGAGCTAGTTTAGCTTGAAAACAACCCTGAACCGTAACTACGAGGTCCAGGCCGTTAAGTCAATTACTGGTCTTAATTTATCTATCCAGGACAATGTGTTTCTTTAAAAATATATGAAATATTCTAAGTTTAGGAAAGACTCCCTGCCCAAGACTTCCTCAAACTGGCTCAGAGTCCCTGCCAGAAAAATAGTAATTTGAACATTCACAAAAGGGTCTTGCATTTCAATGATTTCCCCACCTGCGACTCCAAATGAGAAAATTCCCTGCATCTCTAAAGGTATTTCTTTTTTTACTACAAGGTGTCCCTTATGAAGCAGGCAAGACACAGCATTTTGGTTCAGTTGCAGATGGGAGAAGCAAGACCCAAAGAAGGGAGAGTGTAACTAATTTACAACTTCCTGGATATGAGACTAAAACCCCAACATGGATGAGGAAAGACATAAATTTGTCATTCTCACCACTTTGGTCATCATCACCAAATGTTTCCAGTGCACCCACAGGATGCATGCGCCAGGGGGACTGTAAAAGATTAGTTAGACAAAGTCCAGCTATGAAAGAGTGCGTAACCCAAATCAGTATAACTCGAATGTGATCATTTTTACTCGGAAGCTTTCAGACCACTTGTCATTGGAAAGAGCACACCTATTATTCTAGGTGAAAGTGACCTAAAAAGGGAAAGGAAACGTTCGAAAGTTTCTGATTTTGTTTTCAGAGGGAAAAAAAGTAAGTAGCAACTTGTTTTCCAATGAGGAAAGTCTATTTGTGTTAATGTTTTCAGAACTAGACAACGGCTGAGTGAATTTCCCTCAGACTTTCCGAAAACAATCCCCCCTTGGACTGAACCCAAACATGCAAAGTCTCAGACAAAAGGGAGAATTTTTCAGAAAATTATCAGTGAACAAAACCAGGTGGTTATAATGAAAAACACTTTGCGACCTCACTTCATAGTTGTTGCTAAGTTTAGTTCAGCCAAAGTAAAGCTCTATAAGGGATTATCAGCTATGTTGAGTTTCTTATAGAAAGCAAATTGGAGGAGAAAATCCTAACTGAGCCATTGAGTTAGAAGCAGCGCTTTCTCCAAAGGGCATGCAAATATTGTACGTTAAAGTTGTATCGTTTTCAGACCTGAGCAGACAGCTACTATCCCAAGCAGACTCTTGATTTTTGAGGTGATTTATGGTCACTAACCTTTACTCATAACATCCCTAGATTCAGAACAACGATCCGGGGGAGTTTGAAGTTCCATCACTTTGTTCTACCCAAACTGGTAGCTGTTTGGACGACTGTCTGAGTCCTGTAAGAACTGCAAAGTCTTCCTAAACTCACATCTGCTCCGACGAGCGTTCGCTGAGTCATATCAACTCCCAACATCCCACGTCATATGAACTGAACAAACTTCTAGCACTTACGTATTTTTTTTTACTTTTCCTCAGCGAATATGTGTGAGAGTGTTTATGTGTGTGCAAATATACAAACCCATAACCAATTTTCCAGAAAATTATCAGTTCTGAGTACTGTATTCATGAATAAGCTTATGTCTGTCCCCCCCAGTAGAATGTATTTTCTTAGTGGTTGAGGAGTACAATATTTTGCTTCTGTTGTACTTCCCTCTGTGTTTAGTGTACTGCAATGTACCCAATCCATCAATTAATCGATGATATTTACCGAGCACTTACTATGTATAGAGCACTATTCTAAGCTCTTGGGAAAGTACAATGCAAGAGATTACCAGACCCGTTCCCTGCCCAAAATGAGCCTACACAATAAGCATTCAATAAATACTGTTATTACTATTTAAATAAGTGAGTCGAGAGGGAATCAGCTCAGAATGAGCATCAGTGTCACCCGTAATCATCTTCGACTACCATGGTAAGAAACAAGTCCAGGTAGTTTCATGCCTCCAACTTGGTCTTTTTTTTTTTATAAGTGGCATATATTAATTGCTTACTCTGTGCCAGGCACTGTACTATGCGTTGGGGTATAAACAAGCTAATTAGTTTGACACAGTCCAAGTCCAACATGAGGCTCACAGTCTTAATCCCTACTTTACAGATGAGATAACTGAGGCACAGATACATTACATGACTTGCCCAAGGTCACACAGCAGACAAGTGTCCAGAGCTGGGATTAGAACCCAGGTCCTTCAGACTCCCGGGCCCGTGCTCTATCCGCTAATAATAATAATAATGATAGCATTTGTTAAGCGCTTACTGTATGCCAAGCACTGTTCTAAGCGCTGGGGAGGAATACATGGTAATCAGGTTGTCCCACATGGAGCTCACAGCCTCAATCCCCATTTTACAAATGAGGTAACTGAGACAAAGAGAAGTTAAGTGACTTGTCCAAAGTCACACAGCTGACAAGTGGTGGAGCCGGGAGTAGAACCCATGACCTCTGACTCCCAAGCCCGTGGTCTTTCCACTGAGCTCCACTGCTTCCCACTAGGCCACGTTGCTTCTCCTGTAGAAGTCGGAGAGTTCTAGATATGACCGCAGACAGTATCCGGCGGTGAACAAATCAACTAAAATATAGGTTCTAACTCTGTGTTTTCAGTTGCTGGATTCTTCCCTCCCCAATCCCCGTTTAATCATGAAAGAGTGATCTTGGTCAAGTTATTTCACTTCTCTGGGCCTCAATTCGCTCATCTGTAAAATGGAGATTAAGAGTGTGAGCCCAGGTGGGACAGGGATTGCGTCCATCTGATTAACTTGCATCTACCCTAGCGCTTAGAACAGCACTTGGCACATAGTAAGAGCTTAACAAGTACTATTATTATCATACATTTAATTATTTTGGGTATTTAAGGACCCTTCTGTCAGTATTAGAAGATATTTCCCTTAGCAGGGACTGTTTTCTGTCTTTGTTAGGAATAAGTCCACCAGGAATCAGGCAGTCGGGTCCCAAAGGAAAACAATATAATAATGTCCAGTCATCTGCCTCTTTACATTAAAAAGGGAATGAGCTGGAGAGGGGAAAAAGTGAGGGCGAGACCAGTGCCCTCTATATTTGGAGGCCATACAAGAGTGAGGGGATGGGCCTCCGCTAGACTATAAGCTCCTTGAAGGCAGGGATCACGGCTCTCATTCAGTCAGTCAACCCATGTTATTTGTTGAGAGTTTATTGTGCATACTAAGCGCTGGGAAGAATACAGAGATGGTAGACATGTTCCCTGCCCACAAGGAGTTTACCATCCGAAGCAGGAGGCAGACATTAAAAGAAGTCAAGGATATGTACGTAACTGCTGTGGGGATGAAGGTGGGTAAAGAAAATTGTACAGATCCAAATGCAAGGGTGACTCAGCTAGGGAGAGGGTTTAGGGAAAATCAGGGCTTAGCTGGGGAAGGCTTCTTGGATGATATGTGATTTTAATAAAGCTTTGAAGGTGGGGAGAGGGGTCGTCTGTCAGATCTGAAGCGAGAGGGTGTGCCAGTCCAGAGGAACTAACTTTATTAACTCTATGCTTTGCAGTCTCCCAAACCATCAGTCAGTGCTTTGCACACAGTAAGCACTCAAAACATACCATAGATTGATTGACTGATGTCATTTCTGGACTTGATACAGGAACTGGAGTTTGGAAGCTGCTGTTTTCTGAAGCTCCCCTTGATGGTGCGATCTGAGAGACAGAGGCTTCACTGCCAAGGTGGGCAGCTGAGGTCTTGCAGTTACTACATCCAGGACGGGAGAACGCCACCTGCTCCCAGCGGCAGCAACCCTGACTCTACCAAATATTAGGCTCTGTGGTTAGATCTCCTGTTGCTGTGGTTCAAGAAATAGCAGTTCTTCCAGTGTGCAGTGGCTCCCACCCCAAACCCCATACTCAGGATGATGGGAGAGAGAAGCAGTGTGGCTTAGTAGATAGAGCACCACCCCGGGAGTCGGAAGGACCTAAATTCTAGTCCCGGCTTTGCCACCTGTCTGCTGGGTGATCTTGGGCAAGTCACTTAACTCCTGTGAGCCTCAGTTCCCTCATCTGGAAAATGGGGATTAAGACTCTGAGCCCTGTGTCGAACGGGGACTGTGTCCATCCTGATTGGCTTGTATCGCCACAGAGCTTAGAACGGTGTCTGGCACATAGTAAGTGCTTAACAAATTTCAAAATCATTGTTATTATGGTGATGGATGGAAAATATTGTCACCTTCTCTTTTTTCCCCATTGCCTCTTACTCCTTTTTACTTTCTCCTTTATTTCCCTTGCCCCCTCTCTCCATTTTCTCACCCTTTTCCCTCCCTCTGCATCCATTTCCCTTTTCTCATGTGCTCCCCCACTCACCATTCTTCTGCCCTCTTCTGCCTTTTGCCTTAACTCATTTTTTACATCATTTTTGCCAAGATTTTGATGATCGGATTTCTGGTCACCTTAGTTAGTTAGGTGGCCACTTTCATAAGACCTACTGTATTACAAGGCAACTGATGAGGGCTCAAAAATCATACACTGAATTTATGATTTATCTCATAGCATTGCTTTCCCAGTGTCCGAACATGTATAGCTAAAGTTCATTAGTTAAATTTTTCACAGTTGCCACTGAGTTTCATGAAAATCCATTTTGCAAAGAATATTTTGGGATTGTTTGATTGGAACTCTAGCATTAATATTTTCTATCCACCACCGATTGTGCAAAAATTGTGCTGTATCACAGTCATGATGGCTTGTGAATTAGGTGAGAGAAGAGAAATATTTCCTGCTGTAGGGAGAGGTCTAAGATGCCCTGTTCCAAAATGGAGACCACTCCTGCCCTGCCATGGAGACTGTGGATCAGTAAATCAGTAGTATTTATTGAGCACTTACTTGTGCAGAATACTAAGTACACAGAAGAGTACAATGCAAGAGCTTTGGTAGACAGGATCCCTGCCCTCAACAAACTGGCAATCCAATAGGTGTCTCAGCACTATTGGATCCCCTAGAAAAACAAATCTTTCTTCCTTTACTCTCCCCACCTTGACACAACCAATCAGTCAATCAAACAATAGTATTTCTTGAGCACTTACTGTGTACTAAGTGCTTGGGGGAGTACAGTCCAATGGAGCAGTTAGACACAAACCATAACACGACATACTTAACTTTATTATTAAGTGACTTCGAGTCGTTTCCGATTCATAGCGACTCCATGGATATACCTTCTTCAGAATTTACTGTCCTCTGCCATAATCCACAAACTTTTTAATGGTTCTTCCGTTATCGCTGTTATGGTCTCTATCCATCTAGCTGCTGGTCTGCCTCTTCCACATTTTCCCTGGACTTTTCCAAGCATTAGTGTCTTCTCGGAGAATTTGTCCTCCTGAATATGTGTCCAAAATATGGTAATCTAAGTCATCTGGTCTTCCAAAGACCACTTTCGTTCAATTTGCTCTAAAATCCATTTGTTGGTCTTTCGGGCAGCCCATGGTATTCGCGAAAGCCTTCTCCAACACCACATTTCAAACATGCTTAACTAGACAGCCCCATATTAGTCTCTCTAATGCTGAAGAGCCAACAGGCTCTCTGAGAGCCAAATCTTTTGTAACTCAACTATCCTATTTAAAATGCACCAGTGACCCCACATGACTAGCGCCCACGGAAGAGAATCATACTATCTATACTTGAGGGCAGTGTGAAAGAAAGTGTTCTCTTTCGGGCATGCCTGGATGTCTCACAGTCATCAAGGTCATATTCAGATATGGAGGAGAGGTGTATAGAGGGACAAATAGGAAAGTAGATAAAGTTTAATCCTTGAGGTGAAACACTGACCTCATCCTAGGATGGCAATAACTTTTTCAGGGAGAAGAAGAACCTTCACAAGCTTCTAGCACTCTTAGATCTGGAGCCCCATGAGGGGTGGGATCCAATCGGATTATTTTCATTCTAACCCAGAATTTAGCCCAGTACTTAATAACCACTTAACGTTATCCAATGAGTTGGCACTGAATGGCAGTTGGGTCCCATCCTTGAGGTGCTTCATTATGCTGCCAGGGAGCAGAAGGTATCTCAGTCAGTCAATCATATTTATTGAGTGCTTACTGTGTGCAGAGCACTGTACAAAGTGCTTGGGAGAGTCCAATATAACAATAAACAGACAAGGAGAGGAATTGAAAACTAAACTGGTCAATTTCCCTGCCTTCTAAGGCTTCCTGTCAAAGCTGCTGAAGGAGGGTGGTTTAAGTCACAGTCACCACAATACAGGTGGTTTTTCTTTAGCTAACTAGAACACTCCACATCAGCATGAAGAATCGAAGGATCGCTACCGCTCAAATTCTCACCGGCTTTGTGATTCTCTCAGTCCCTCAAACCGGGGTTTACCTGAGCCCCTCTCCCTGCAGAAACTTCCTTGTAGAATTGAGTGAGACGGAACCTTCATGGCTTTGCATCATTTCTGCCTTCCATAACTCTACATGGCCCGACTACCTAACCTACACAGTTCCAAGAAGATGTCATGGTCTTGTGTCAGGTGTTTATTGTTATATCATACTCTCCCAAACACTCAGTACAGTGCTCTACACACAATAAGCGCCCAATATATATGATTGAAAGGGGGAAATTTGGTTCCCCAGCACCACATGCTATCGACCTAGGACCCTGCTTCTATCACCGGGTGTTGAATAACAATTGTAATAATGATAATTATGGCATTTGTAAGTGCTTACTATGTGTCAGGAACTGTTCTAAGCACTGGGGTGGATATAAGATGCAATCATTGAGCCCTAAAGGGTTAAGTGGAACAGGTTCCACATTTTCCCAGAGACAAAAAGAGCATCGTGTGGTTTCCGTCCATTGTCTTATTGAAAACCATCCTTTGCCAAACGATCAGACCTCTCCCCTCTCTTGGCTTCCAGATGAAAACCTTGCATAATGACCCACCTTCCTCCACCTGGAGTAGAAATTTCAGATAACAATTCCCTCTGGGAGGAAGAATTCTAGATCTAAATCCACATACTTTAGATAATAAATTCCCCTCAGCCCTACCCTACATATGGAGATGTTATATTCTGAAATCATCCCCAGGGGTCCTAGTTGAATAATTCTTCCACCTTTCCCCCCTCTCTATAAGGAGACCATAGGGGTCAAGTTACTGCCAAGTGGCTGTTTTGGCCATGGCTAATACAAACTATTTTTTAAAAAAAATCCCTCCGGAGCTTTAAGGCAACGCCTGACATCACCTGGCCCAGATGATCCCCAAGTGTTTACTCTTGGACAGGGCAAGGACCATGGCACGTACTCGATTTTCCAGACTGATAGGTTTCAGAGAGCTCTGCCTTCTCTCTGTCTGTCCGTTTTCTAGAGAGTTCAGATTTCAAGGCTCAACGGGCAGCATTAGATTGGAATTCCCTTGCCCCAGACCAGCAGGCGCTGGAGGTTTTGCCGGGGTTAGAGATCCTATTTCCAGCACGGGGGGATCTAGGCCAAACTCCATTTTGGGGCTGTCAGCCACTGGCAGCTCTGCTCCCGGACCAAATTTCCCTCTTCCACGGCTGGCTCGGAGAGGGCTTCATCCTCCTCTGAAAGTTGGACCTGGAAAGCCTTTCTAAATCCAAAAAGGCTTCCCCCCCACTCCCTTCCTAGCTATTTTTACATCTCATTTCCTCACATTATGGCAATTTACATACTTAAGCACAGCACATTAGTGTCCCAAACATAAACAAAGTGTGATAATGCACCGTAAAGAGCTTTAGAAAGCCCCTCTCCTTGCAGGATATTTCCGAAATCGGTTGCTAAAGCAAGTAGTTCCCTGGATCAACAGTGAGAGGATTTCTCAGTAACACTTTACAATAAGTGGACATAATGAGTGCTAAGCAACGTCATAATTCCTGTGGAATTGCATATTGAAAGCAACATTCATACCCAAGGAGCCCATCAGGCTGGGTATTGTCAGGATGAATACTGAAGGAATTGCAAAATGAATTGCTGTTTTATTATCAAGTGCTTCCGATTTCCCTATCCTGCCATCTGTGTCATTTGGAAGATGTAAAGTAGCAGAGGTCCGAACTTGGGGCACTGAGATAAGCAGGTCAAGGGGGGTCCCAGGAACTAGACAATCCCAGAAGGGAACTCAGGGTGAATATGAGCGAAGGGGGGAATGGTGGGGAGGAGGGAACTGGAGCGTGAGAGTGTGTGGTTGGGGGTAGGGCTCATTGTCCCCTCCAGAGAGATTTAGAAAAACTTGATTAATCAATGGTATTTACTGAGTGACTACTGCGGGCAGAGCGCTGTAGTACGCGCTTGGGAGAGTACATATCGTGTATCGTATGGTAGACACGTCCCCTACCCACCAGGTTCTTACAGTCTTGAAGGGGAGAGACTCAATGCCAAATGAAAACTGTGTTCATTCTTTCATTCAGTTGTATTTATTAAGTGCTCAACATGTGCAGAGCACTGTTCTAATAATAATGTTGGTATTCTAAGAACTTGGGAAAGTACAGCAATAAGCAGTGACATTCCCTGCCCACAACGAGCTTGTCATAATAATAATGGTGGTAATTGTTAAGTGTTTACTATGTGCTAGGCAGTGCACCACGTGCTGGGGTGAATACAAGCGAATCGGGTTGGACGCAGTCCGTGTCCCACATGGGGCCCATAGTCTTAATCCCCATTTTATCGCCGAGGTAACTGAGACCCAGAGAAGTGAGGTGACTTGTCCAAGGCCACAGAGCAGACAAGTGGCAGAGTCAGAATTAGAACCCAGGACCTTCTGACTCCCAGGCCCTGCTCGATCCACCACGCCATGCTGCTTCTCTATTCCATCCTTTTGTGATTTCATCATGTCATCCGTGGGAGGACTCATATGGATTAATTCTTATCCCACCTCCCCTTTTCATTCCGTTATCCCTCGCTCCCAAACAGTGTTCCAGGACTTTCAGGATGTCCAGAGCCGGAGAGACCCAGTAACGTCTTTCCTTTGTTTCCCTCGGGAGAGGCGAGGCCTACAGGATGGAGGGGGTGGGAAATACAGCAATTCCAACGGTTGGAAAGCAACTAGCCCAGGGCTTGAACACTCTGTGGACTCGGTGATCCTCGTTGACTGATCGTCGACAAGGCGGAAGGGCGGAAAGTGCAACGGATGAGTTAGGGCAGGGAAGAAAATTGGCAAAGAGCCTCTGTGGCTACCTCCCTAGAGCTGCTCTAAGCTCCAGAATTCTCCTCCTCCTGAATCTAATACTTTCCTTAAAAATTCCCTAAAACTAGCAAGGAGGAAACAACCCTCTTGTGAGAAATACGAATTTAAAGTCATACCTGGGAATTACAGTTCCCCAAATGGCCTTAAGAGAAACCTACCTACCCACCTCTACCCTTAAGCCTGGAAATGCAAGTTTGCCTTTGTTTCCTGCAGCAGTTCTGACCTGATCTTGTTCTTAGGGAAATTCCTTTCGAAGAGAATTTTGCCAGAGACCCTGAGGCTGAGTCTACTGTAGCAAAGCTGAGTACAGAATTGAGATCATCATTCTCCTAACCTGGGCTTTGCACTCTCACTTTTGCCTCCAAGCTCTAGGTATTTCAAGTAACATTGCTCTCTGAATCTCAATTACTCAATCAGTCACTAAACGGTATTTGTCGAGCACTTCCTCTGTGCGGGGCAATCAATCAATTGTATTTATTGAGTGCTTACAGTGGGTGGAGCACTGAACTACGCATTTGTGAGACCACAGTGTAACAGAGATGGTAGACATATCCCCTGCCCACAGTGAGCTAACAGTCCAGAGGAGAGTATTGTACCTGGGAGAGTACAATACAGTTAATAATAATTAGGTATTTGTTAAGGGCTCACTATGTTCCAGGCACTGTATTAAGCTCTGGGGTTGTTACCAGCAAATGGATTCTGTCCCTACCCTCAAAACACAATCTCCTGCAGCACGGCATAATGGATCCAACACGGGCCTGCGAGTCAGAAGGTCATGGGTTCTAATCCTGGCTTTGCCAGTTGTCTGCGGTATGACCTTGGGCAAGTCACTTCACTTCTCTGGGCCTCAGTGACCTAATCTGTAAAATGTGAATTATGACTGTGAGTCCCATGTGGACTGCACATAGTAGGCACTCAATAAATACTATTGAATGAATGAATGGACAGGGACTGCGTCCAACCGGTTTTGTCTGTATCCACCCCATCGCTTAGTGCAGTGCCCGACGCATTGTAAGTCCTTAACAAATGCCCTAATTATTATTATTATTACAGACCTAGGTAGACTCTCCCTTGTCTTCCTGTGGCAGTCCAGTTTGAGTGATTCTATTTTGTCATCTGAAGCTTTCCAGTTTGATTTTAAATGAAGAAGCCTGATGCTTCCCTTTGAGACCTGGGGGCTCTTGGCTCAGGACTCCTCCCACCACCCCCTCCACTCCTCACTTGCCAACTTCAGCTGCAGCTGGGCTCCAGCTGCAAGGTGACTGCTGGGATTGCAAATGAGGGAGGGAAGTGGGAAGACCTCTAAGTGAGTCTATCCTGTGAGAAGAAGAGAGACCTGGGATTTCAGGAGGACAACGAGACTGGTACATTCCTCAGGAGTTCAAAATCTTTAAATTATATACTTTATATCACTTATTTATATGCCTGTCTCCTCCTCTAGATTGTATTATTGGCAGGAATATTTCTGTGATTTCTCTTGCATTGTACTACTCTCTCAAGTTCTTAGTACAGTGTCCTGCACACAGTTAGCGCTCAGTAAATACCACTGATTGTTCGAGTTCAACTTCATGCTTAGGTACCCCATTTTTGACCCTTGCAGAATATTTCCTCTTTGGTGCATGGCCCTGGTTGCTAGAAAGCTCTGTTAGTCAAGTGCTTACAAGTCTGTACTAGGTTCTTTCTTTCTGGATGAAAATTGGCAACTACGGTCTAAAAAAACAAGGACTAGAAACCAAGAGGAGTCAGCTTCACGTTGGAAAGTAACTATTTTTAACCCAATGAAGGTTAAATCTTCAGAGGAACATTTTTCTTGATCTTGTAAGGGTGGTACTTTAATATCATTTTGGACTGCATGGAGAGATCCTACTGAGAATTCTGAATTCTGTAATTTATTTATATTAATGTCTGGCTCCCCCCTCGACTGTAAGCTCATTGTGGGCAGGGAATGTGTCTGCTATAGTTATAATGCATTCTCCCAAGCACTTAGTACAGTGCTCTGCACATGGTAAGTGCTCAATAAATACAACAGACCCACTGACTGTTATACTCCTGCTATATCTGGGGGCTTGGAACAGAGAGGAGCAATGGTTTGAGTTCTGGTCATATTTTAGCCACCCACTCAGATGAGTAAATTTCACTCAAAGCTTTCTGAAAGAGCTGGAAATGTTTCCTCTCCTCCTTCCATAGGCAGGACCAAGCTGCTCCTTAGATCTGGATTCTATCTACATTGTTTCCCCTTCTCAGATTTTTCAACAGCAACCTCAGTGTCCCATCTCCCAAGGCACAGTTTACTGGACAGAAGTTCACTCCATCCCTAAACCTACCATCAGAATTTGGGTTTTCTTCATGAAGCAATGTCCCAAATGGAGTATCACTTAATGGGGGAGGGAAAAAGCACTCTGAAGGCTCTCAACAATTATCATCAGACACAGTGAGGAGGCTGTGAAACGGTAAGAGGGGGAAGAAGTCCCCAGTCACCACCAGAAACCTGCTCAGAGATCTGACTCCAATCTCCAAACTCAGCGGTGTTGAGGTTTGCCTACCGGCCTGTCCATAACTCCCTAATATCTCAATCTGGTAGGTCTCATATATTGAGGCGTTTGTTATGTGCTGTCAAGCACTGTATTAAGCACTATGGTAGATCTAAAATCATCAGGTTGGACACAGTCTCTGGCCCACAGGGGGCTCACAGTCTAAGTAGGAGGGAAGACATATATTGACTCCCTTTTTTACAGTTGAGGAAACTGAGGCAAAGAGAAGTTAAATGACTTGCCTGAGATCACAGAGCAGTCAAGGGGTGGAGCTGGGATTATAATCCAGGTCCTCTGATTCCCAGGCCCACACTTTCTTCCTTAGGCCATGCTGCTTCCCCTTCAAAGTTTCAATTCCAGGAACACTTCTTTTTTTAAAAAGTATTAGCAATGGGGTAATTCTAGATCTTCTTATGGCTGTACAGGGAAGATACCCAGAAATCACCATTCTGATCATAATTCACAGTCTCTGGTTGGGCACTGAGCTCTGGGTAATACCATTTCAGGAGACCGGATCAGTTAATCAGTCCATCAATCAATCACTGGTATTTATTGAGCACTTACTGTGTGCAGAGCAGTATACTAAGCTCTTGGAAGAATAAAACAGAACAGAGTTGGTAGACATGTTCCCTGCCCACGCTGAGTTTACACTCGGGAGGGGGAGATGGAAATTGATATAAATAATTTCTAATATATAATTTATAGATTTGAACATAAGTGCCGTGGGGTTGAGGGTGGGGTGACTCCCAAAGGTTACAGATCCAAATGCATAGATCGTACAAAAGGGAGAAGGAGCCGGGAAAAGAGGGCTTAATCTGGGCAGGCCTCTTGGAGGAAACCTGACCTTTAGAGTTAAGAGTTAGGATGAACTAAGGTGATCCTTTTCCTTCCTTTAAAGCCATGGCAAAATACTCTTCCTATTCTGCCTTTCATTCATTCATTCATTCAATAGTATTTATTGAGCGCTTACTATGTGCAGAGCACTGTACTAAGCGCTTGGGATGAACAAGTCGGCAACAGATAGAGACAGTCCCTGCCGTTTGACGGGCTTACAGTCTAATCGGGGGAGACGGACAGACAAGAACAATGGCAATAAACAGCGTCAAGGGGAAGAACATCTCGTAAAAACAATGGCAACTAAATAGAATCAAGGCGATGTACAATTCATTAACAAAATAAATAGGGTAACGGAAATATATACAGTCGAGCGGACGAGTACAGTGCTGTGGGGATGGGAAGGGAGAGGTGGAGGAGCAGAGGGAAAAGGGGAAAAAGAGGGTTTAGCTGCGGAGAGGTAAAGGGTAAAGGGTAAAGGGAGGGAGGGTAAAGGGTAGCTGCCTTTCCCTCTACTGCACATGAAATTTCCGGATGCTATTGGATTGAGGGTAAATCCAGTCAGAGGCTGGAAGACAGGGCAGATCTGGTTAGTTTAACGCTGGAGATTTTTGGTTATTCCAAAAAAAGAAAACAGTCCACTTTTAACAGTTTTGTTTTCAAAGCTGTCTTTGGCCTAAAAAAATAAAAATCAGATAATTTTAAGATATCTCTGATGACATTTTAAAGGACTTCAAATCTGCTGCCTTGGGGAGTTGAATAAAGGAAAGCTAATTCAAAGTACCGTGCTCGTTTCTGATCTGACTACGTTTGGCTTCTCTTGTCTAAGGTTTCGTACATCCCTCTTGCAAGAATTTCAAAGACAACTTTGGCATTTGAAACGCTGATCTCAGCCTCTGCACATGGCAGATTTTAAAAATCCTGATTAGTCCAAATTCCTTTAATTAAGTAATAAGCCACCCTGTCTGGGTCACTGTGTGTATGATGGGGTCAGTGATGAGCACTACTGGGCAAGGAGAATTTCATGTCTCCCAGCGTTAAAGAAATTCCCCAAGGGCCCAAGAAGTACTTCCTCATGTTATTTTAGGCTTTGTATTGTAAGTCTAATCTGGCTTCTTAAATGGTAGATTGGTGGGGGGGGGGGGAACGGACATCTTTTAAGCAAGCACTTTCAGCTTTCCAGTTTTCCCAGAGAGAACTCAAGTAAATGAGGACCAGTACTCCCTTGTGAAAGTCTTACAGAGTTTCCCCGACAATGGGCTAGATTGAGGGATAGGAATGGAAACAGAACGGTGTTAGGTAAATGTCCTCTTAGCCAGAAAAGCCCCCTAATTGTGGCTACCATGTCTCCTGAGAGATAATAATAAAAATTATGGACAGGAAACGTGTCTACGAATTCTGTTGTATTCTCCCAAGTGCTTAATACAGTGTTCTGCCCATAGTAAGCCCTTAATAAATACCACTGATTGATTATTTGTTCAGCACATCTTATGTACCAGGCACACAGGATGTGCTTGGGTGCCAAGAGAAGCAGCATGGCCTAATGGATAGAGCAAGGGCCTGGGAGGCAGAAGGATCTGGGTTCTATCCCGGCTCCGCCACGTGTCTGCGTGTGACCTTGGGCAAGTCACTTCCCTTCTCTGTGCCTCAGTTCCCTCACTTGTAAAATGGGGATTAAGACTGTGAGCTCTGTGGGACAGCAACTGTATTCAACCCAATTACCTGGTATATACCCCAGTGTTTAATACGGTGCCTGGTACGTAGTAAGAGCTCAATAATGCCCATTGGTTTATTTAACTGAGTGTTTGTTAAGTGCATACGAGATGCCAAGTACCATGCATGGGTCTGGGAGTCAGAGGGTCATGGGTTCTAATCTCGGCACTGCCTCTTGCCTGCTGTGTGACCTTGGGCAAGTCACTTTACTTCTCTCTGCTTCAGTTACTTCATTTGTAAAATGGGGGTTGAGAACTGTGAGCCCCACGTGAGACAGGGACCGTGTCCAACCCTATTTGCTCGTCCACCCCAGCGCTTAGTACAGTGCCTGACACGTAATAAGTGCTTTACAAATACCACGACTGTTATTTTTATTATTATTACTATACTAAGCACTGGGGTAGAACAACCAAAGCTGGTTTGGGTTAATGGACACGCTCAGTTTTGAAAGAAAATTTCCATCCTCCAAAGAGGCTACTGGAATCAGTCCATCAACCCATCGTATTTGTTGAGCACTTACTATTTGAAGGGAACTGTACTAAGTGAATGGGAGGGTACAATATAACGGAGTTTGCAGACACGTTCCCCCCCCCACACAGAGTTTACAGTCTTGAGATTGAGAGCTTTAGAAATTTCAACTAGAAGAACAGTTAGACCTGCTGCTGAGATGTTTTGTATTTTCTGAAATTCCATTTCTCTCGTGAGGAAAAGTTGGCCTTTGCTCTGGATCTTAAGATTGATGCTGGTAGAGAAGCACTCAATTTAACAAGGGTAATTATTAAGCCCCCTCTCAGGGTCACACCTGGAGAGTTTCCAGTACTCTACCAGTCTCAGCTATGGGAGGAAGAGTGAAGCAGAGGCCTACCCATTCCATTCCTAGCTTGGGCAGTGGCTAGCGCGTGGTAGGCCAACCGCTACAAGTCAAAACTCACCCGTGCTGGGCAGCAGTGGCGTGGGAGAGTTGAGGGCGGAGACTCAAGTTTACTGCATGGAAAAAGGCAGTGGTAAACCACTGCTGTAGTTTTATCAAGAAAACTCTATGGATACACTACCAGAACAGTTGCAGAAGAATAGTAGGGAATTCTGGGAGACGTGTGTCCGTGGTGTCAACGTGGGTCGGAAACGACTCGACGGCATAAGGCAAGACAATTATTGAGCACTCACTATATGTAGAGCACTGCACTTGGAAGGATACAATACAACGGAGTTGGCAGGCACGTTCTCTGGTCATAACGGGCTTACGTCTCTCCACTTAGCAATTGGTGGTGAGCCGAGGGGCCATTGTGATAGCATCTTATGACTCCATTTTGTGTTGCTCAAACTACTACTACTAATAGTAATAATAATGGCATTTGCTAAGAACTTACTGTGCGTGACACCCGGGCTAAGCGCTGGGATAAATACTGGGTAATCAAATTGGATACAGACCTTGTCGCACATGAAGATCAGAGCCTAAGGTCAGGAGAGAACAGAAGCAGCATGGTGTAGTGGATAGAGCACGGGCCTGGGAGTCGGAAGGTGACGGGTTCTAATCCCAGCTCCACCATTTGTCTGCTGCGTGACCTTGGGCAAGTCATTTCACTTCTCTGGGCCTCAATTCCCTCATCTGTAAAATGGGGATTGAGACTGTGAGCCCCACATGGGACAGGGACTGTGTCCAACCCTATTTGTGTTTATCCACCCCAGAGCTTAGTAAAGTGCCTGCTATGCAGTAAGCACTTAGCGGATGCCACTGTTATTACGATTATTAGATTTCTAATCCCATTTTACAGATGAGGAAACTGAGGCACAAAGAAATGAAAAGACTTGCCCAAGGTCACACAGCAGGCAGGTGGTAGAGCTAGAATTAGAACTCAGGTCCTCTGGTGTCCAGGTCCATGCCCTCTCCACTAGGACACATGGTTTTGTGGTTGGGTGCCCTGCCCCTCTCAGTCCTCTTGAAATTGCCTAAATACCCAGGTAAAAGTGGCTCCTCCGTGGACTTCTTTTACTCCAGATCAGATATTTGATATTCTAGGATGTAGAGGGAGAAGAAACCTGTCCATTTTCCTGGTATATTCCCTTCACGAGTGTATCTTCCTTCACCAGTGTAATGATAAAACAACTTGGTTCTAATAGATGATCTTACACTATTACGTTTTAAATAGCTTCTTGCTTTGCCAATATCGTGACAGAGCCACACCATACATTACATGGCAGGACGGAAAAGGGGAAGCGGCACAGTTTACTGGAAGAGTACGGCCTAGGAGTCAGGAGTACAGGACTAGAAGCAGCGTGGCTTAGTGGAAAGAGCCCGGGCTTGGGAGTCAGAGGTCAGGGGTTCTAATCCCAGCTCCGCCACTTATCAGCTGTGTGACTTGGGACAAGTCACTTAACTTCTCTGTGCCTCCATTGCCTCATCTATCAAATGGGGATTAAGACTAGGAGCCCCACATGGGACAACCTGATTACCTTGTATCTACCCCAGCACTTAGAACAGTGCTTGGCACAGAATAATGCTGGTATTTGTTAAGCTCTTACTATGTGCAGAGCACTGTTCTAAGCACTGAGGTAGATACAGGATAATCAAGTTGTCCCACGTGAGGCTCACAGTTAATTCCCATTTTACAGATGAGGGAACTGAGGCCCAGAGAAGTTAAGTGACTTGCCTACAGTCACACAGCTGACAAGTGGCGGAGCTGGGCACATAGGAAGCGCTTAACAAATACCATCATCCTCAGGAGACCTGAATTCTAATCCCACCCAGAACACTTGCCTGCCTTGTGATCTTGGGCAAGTCACTTAGGTTCTCTGTGCCTCCGTTTTGTCATCTGTAAAATGGGGATTAAGCATCTGTTCTTCCTTCCCCTTAGATCATGATGCTCTCGTGGAACAAAGTCTGTATCCCATCTGATTACCCAATATTTGACTTTAAGGCCCTCTAGCAGCTCTCCTCCTCCTACTTATCTATTGTCTGTGCTCTTCTCCCAGTCCAGCCAGCTTGCACTCTTTGTTCCTCTCCAACAAACCTTCTCCCTCTGCCTCATTCTCATCTCTTTCACCTCCCACTCCTTGCTCATTCCTTTCCGCCTACCTGGAACTTCCGTCCAACTTCAAATCCCACGGGCTACAATGCTCCCCATCTTCAGGCCCTCTGAAAACACATTTCCTCCAAGATGTCTTTCCCGATTAATTTCCAATGTCCCCATTTTATATCCCCCTACTGCCACATCAGCATTTCTGCATCAGCTAAGTAAGCGCTCACAATCACTCAAAGCACTTGAGTGCTTAGTTTTCTTACCCTCTTCATTAAGCATTTACTCATGTCCTTATTCTCCTTTCCCTCTTCCTCCTAGTTGCAAATGTTTTTAGAGTGTGTCTAACCCACTAGATTACAAACTCCATAAGGGCAGGGATCATGTTTATCATGCTGTCTCGAGAGCTCAATATATTGCTCTTGTCATTCATTCAGTTGTATTCGGCTGTATTTATTGAATGCTTACTGTGTGCAAAGCACTGTATTAAGCACTTGGGAAAGTACAATACAACAATAAACACATTCCCTGCCCACGAGGAGCTTAGAGTCTAGAGGGGGAGACAGACAATATAGCTAAATAAATACATAAATAAATAGATTAAAGCTATGTACATAAATGCCGAGGGGCTGGGATGGGAGATGAATAAAGGAAGCAAGTCAGGATGATGCAGAAGGGAATGGGAGAAGAGGAAAGGAGGGTTTAGTCAGGAGGACATTATGCTACCCTGGGAATAACAATGTCTCACAATCCAATGGAGTCTAAACTGTTTCCCTTGGAGGGGATGTGTCTTCGATAAGGCTTTGAAGAGGGGGAGAGTAATTGTCTCTCGGATACGAGGAGAGAGGGTGTTCCAGTCCAGAGGGAGCATGTGGGAGAGGTCGGCTGCGACATAATAGTAAGTGCTCAATAAATGTCTTCGATTGAAGGGAGATTAATGGTAGGGAAAGTAGAGGAAAACCCTCTCTGGATCTCACCCGGAGAGTTTCCGGTACTCTACCAGTCTCGGTTACGGGAGGGAGAGTCAAGCAGAGGCATACTCATTCCATCCCTAGCTTGGGCAGTGGCTAGCGAGCGGAAGGCAATCTACTACAAGTCAAAACTCACCCGTGCTGGGCAGCAGCGGTATGGGAGAGAGTCGAGGGCGGAGACTCGAGTTTACTGCGTGGGAAAAGGCAGTGGTAAACCACTTCTGTAGTTTTACCAGGAAAATTCTATGGATACCCTACCAGAACTATTGCAGATGGAGGTGGGGCATTCTGGGAGAGAAGTGTCCATGGAGCTGCTATGGCTCAGATACGACAGCATAAGACAAGGTAGAGGAAACACTTTTAAAGGAGCTCAAAATGTAGCTCAAAATAACCTGACATACCTAGCAGGTGGACTTTGAGGGCAGCTTCCAAGAGCAGGGTGGTTCTTCTTCAGCGAGGTCTTGGCTTAGATCCAAAGCCAGAGTCAAAAACCACCGGCCTGTGCTAGTGAAGATGGCATCCGCAAACCAAGAGGTGATCTTTGCACGTGGGCAGTACTAGAGTATCTTTCCGACTTCCAAGGAGTCAGAAGCAGAGACAGGAAAGGGTGGCCTCTCCAGTTCTTTCTGAATATAAGTGGGCCCAGACATCTCTCCAAACGTGTTGTGTAAATGAAAATAAAGACATGAAGGAAGACTAAACGGTGGAGGGCATTCCCAAAATGCTTTCAAAAATTCCTACGTGAATTATCTTCACGGCCAAGGATGCCATCCAATTTCCCCAGGGGCACCTTGGTTTAGTGTTATACTCAGGTGCCTCAGTAGTCCTCATGGAATAATAATAATAAAATAATAATAATAATTGTACTTGTTAAGTGCTTAATATGTGCCAAACACTGTTCTGAGCAGCGGGATAGATACAAGTTAAGAAGGTGGGACACAGTTCCTGTCCCACCTGGGGCTCCCAGTCTTAATCCCTATTTGACAGATGAGGTAACTGAGGCACAGATGCATTACATGACTTGCGGGTCACACAGCGGACAAGTGTCAGGTCTGGGGTTAGAACTCAGGTCCCTCTGACTCCCAGGCCCGTTGTCTATCCTCTAAGCCATGCTGCTTCTCCAGAGTTTGTATATGCAATCCCTTACTAGAAGGAAAATACAATCTACAGGATCCTTCCCGTGATTCCCCATCTTAACCCCTTCTCTCCTAGACACGGTTCCCTTGGGTTAGCGCAGGTCCTCTTTCAAACCCTCAGGGACCATAGCACGTTCTACTAGCTGGCTATTTTGTCAGGACATGAACAGACTCCATTATTATGTGGCACCATATGTGTTATGTATTATCATAACTGGCAACATATTTACTAGGCTTCCAATTTCCCAGTTTATGTTTCACTTCAGCTACTGACCCTCTCAGACAGACGCCAGGGCAGCATGGCTCAGTGGAAAGAGCCCGGGCTTGGGAGTCAGAGGTCATGGGTTCGAATCCCGGCTCTGCCCCTCGTCAGCTGTGTGACCGTGGGCAAGTCACTTCACTTCTCTGTGCCTCAGTTACCTCATCTGTAAAATGGGGATTAACTGTGAGCCTCACGTGGGACAACCTGATTACCCTGTATCTCCCCCAGCGCTTAGAACAGTGCTCTGCACATAGTAAGCGCTTAACGAATACCAGCATTATTATATATCTCTCCTGGTTAGCCACCCCAGACTTATTCCTGATCACACGTGGCTGGATAATACCGTTTCTTCCCAGAATTCCAGGCTGCTCTCTTCTTTGCACTTAAAGCCGCAGATATTGATGTTCCCCATGGCCTCTGCTGTTTTCCTAGAGGCTTCTGAGTCTGCAGATATAACCCATGTGTGGAGGACTGCCCGCCTATGGTCTTGGCATCCAACTCTCTACCTCCGCTCTCCCCATCTTTGGTATCAAAAATAGCAGTAATTACTGTAATATTTCTAAAGCTCTTACTATGGGCCAAGCACTCTCCAAAGCACTGGGGTAGATACAAAATCATCAGTTCAGATACGGTCCCTGTTCCATATGGAACCTGTGGTCTAAGTAGGAAGGAGAACAGCTATTTAATCCCCATTTTAGACATAAGGAAACTTAGGCGCAGAGAAGTTAAGTGACTTGTCCAGGGTCACAGAGTAGAAAAGGGAGAGAGCCAGGGTTAGAAGCTACTTTCTCTGACTCCCAGATCCACGATCTTTCCTCTAGGCCACACTGCTTCCCAGAGCAGTCATATTGTCTAGTGGTTTCTTTCCTTTTCCAATCCTCAGTATGATAACCCAGCTCCGAGGATGCTCTATCAGTCTTTATTTATGGTATCTATTAAGCACCTACGGCATGCAGAGCACTGTGCTAAGCCCTTGGGAGAGCACAATACAAAAGACTGGGTAGACAGGTCCCTGCCCACATGACGCTTACAGTCTAGACAGACAAATAGGTATTAAAATGAAACATAGGGGAAACGGCAAAGTAGGAGTCGTAAGGGTATTTATTGGCCAACTGGGTGCCGGGAAAGAGTACTGGTGAGAAATGGGCACAGATTCTATCCTGAGAGGGGCTCACAATCTATGAAGCAGCATGGCCTAGTGGCAAGACCATGGGCTTGGGAGTCAGAGGAAGTGAGTTCTAACCCTGGCTCTGTCCCTTTTCTACTCTATGACCCTGGACAAATCACCTCACTTCTCTGGGCCTCAGTCACCTCATCTGTAAAACAGGGATTGAGACTGAGAGCCCCACGTGGGACAACTTGATTACCCTGTATAATAATTACGGTATTCGTTAAGCGCTTACTATGTGCCGGGCACCGTAGTAAGCGATGGGGCAGTTACAAGGTGACCAGGTTGTCCCACATGGGGCTCACAGTTTTCACCCCCATATTTACAGATGAGGTAACTGAGGCACAGAGAAGTTAAGTGCCTTGTCCAAGGTCACACAACAGACAAGTGGCGAAGGCCGTATTAGAACTCATGACCTCTGACTCCCAAGCCTGTGCTCTTTCCACTAAGCCACGCTGCTCGTATCTACCTCAGTGCTTAGAACAGCGCTTGGCACACGGTAAGTGCTTAACAAACACCATTATTATTATTATCATAGAGAAGCACCGTGGCTAAGTAGAAAGAACCCAGGCTTGGGAGTCAGAGGACATGGGATCTAATCCCACCTCCGCCACTTGTCTGTTGTGTGACCTCGGGCAAGGCACTTAACTTCTCTGTCCCTCAGTCACCTCATCTATAAAACGGGGATGAAGACGGGGAGCCCCACTCTGATTTCCCTGTATCTACCCCCAGCACTTAGAACAGTGCTTGGCTTAACAAATGCCCTCATCATCCTTATTATTATTATGAAAAGAATATAATGACGTCTCCGTGTTGCGGGACTAGTTGTCCCGGGTCTCCCTGTGTGGGACCTCGGGTGCCTTCATCCTTTTCCTACGATCTGGATTCCTGCTCCGTTCTCTCCCTGTGTGGGACCTCGGGTGCCTTCATCCTTTTCCTACGATCTGGATTCCTGCTCCGTTCTCTCCCTGTGTGGGACCTCGGGTGCCTTCATCCTTTTCTTACGATCTGGATTCCTGCTACTTATTTGCCCCTGATCCTGGCCTAGAGACCTGCTTCCCGTTATCCTTCTGGATTTCTGCTCGTCTAGCTCAGTGTGATTCTCAGGGATCCAGGGCATAATGCTGACCTCTGCTGGCAAGCTAAAGCCACTCGGTCTCTGCCTGTGGCTTCTTCAGAGATTTTTCACGTTGCTGTTTGGAAAAGTTTGGGGTGAGCCTGACCAACGTCACCTAACGCTCCTATGAGCCTTTCATCCTTCAGCGGCCAGGAATGAAAGGCCCAGATTCCTCAGAGTCAAGCGCTTGGGGTCAAGTCATGGGCTTATGATTTAGAGCGTTACCTAAATTTTGAAGAGCTGGACCGATTGAATGATTTGGTTGGTATTTATTAAGCGCTTACTCTGTGCAGAGCACTGTTCTAAGCGCTGGGGGAGATACAGGGGCATCAGGTTGTCCCACATGAGGCTCACGGTTAAACCCCCTTTTACAGACGAGGCGACTGAGGCCCGGAGAAGTGACGCGACTCGCCCACGGTCACGCAGCTGACAAGTGGCAGAGCCGGGAGTCGAACCCGTGACTCTGACTCCGAGGCCCAGGCTCTTGCCACGAAAGACTGAAACGCTTGGCATCAAGCTGGGTTAATCCGGGAAGGCCCCATGGAAGAAAGAGAGAGACAGGGTTGTTTTGAAGCAGGTAAGGGGGTTATTACTTGAAAATGAGGATCTGCAAAAGCATTTTAGGCAGGAAGGATCCATTCTAAAGCCCACCAGTATATCCTTGTTTTCTTCACTTTCCTCTGGCTGTTCTAGAAAGAGAACACAGCACCCTAGGCGTGCAAACACAGAGCCCGTCTACCTGTGTCTCTGTGCTAAACCCTCGACCATCAATAAGAAAGGCGAATCCTCTGTGCCCATAGAAATAAACAATATCCATTCGAAGTACGGTCTTCCCTCCCTTGCAAATTATTTTTTGCTAATCAATATGTTTAATAAATAATATTCCAGTTGATTTCATTACTTACGATACACCAATCAATAGAAGGTTATTGCATGATAACTTCCCATTGATATTGTAATCCTCCTTATTTAATAAATGTTGCTTTTTCGAGGATTGCTGTTTGCATTGGGGAGCCAGGAAGGCGGGCGATAACTCCGTTGCAAAATCCAGTCTGAAATTAAATAAAAAATGTGTCCTACCAAACACTGGCATTTTCAGGTCTCTCTGCAAGTATAGTGTTCAGCTGCACAGGGTCTTTCTGCTTCACTTTCAGGCATGGAGAAATATATACGTCCTTTTGGACTCTTTGAAATAGCAGATGAAACTATAGGACTCCATGCTGGTAAAATATGCTTGTTAATGTTTTACCCTTGTAAACTCAGGGTAGAGAAAAGAAGATATGGGTTACGTTTGGAGATTCTAAATTAGAAAGAGGGAGGACCCTGTAATAATTCTTATTATTAATAATAATGATAATAATAACGATCACAATCATTTAAGTGCTTATTATGTGCCAACTGTAATACTAAGCATCGGGAAGATACAATGCAAACAGGTAAGATACAGTCCCTGACCCATATGGGGTTCACAGTCTAAGGAAGAAGGAGAAATGGCTTTTCATCCTCATTGTACAGATGAGGCAACTGAGGCATGGAGAAGCTAAGTGCCTTGTCCAAGATCACATGGAAGGTAAGTGACGGAGCCGGGATTAGAACACAGGCGGATAGGAAGTTTAGAAGTATATGCTATCTGATGCACATTCCGAAGCCGAGAACTTTTCTTTAAGTTATGGTGGTTTTTGACTTTTTATGAAATGTTTCGCTGCCATCTGCACGTCCAGCCTTTGGCTTCCTTTGAGTTCTTCATTCTGAATCGGTGTTGGATTTGATGCTTGGGAGAACAGCAGCTTTCCCCAGAGGCCATTATTGTGACTGAGGATGTGGGATGAGGATCTGAGGCATCAAGTCAATCGATCAATCATGTTTATTGATGATTTACTGTGTGCAGAGCACTGTACTAAGCACTTTGTTCTAAGTACACTACAACAGGGTTAGTAGATGTGCTCCCTGCCCACAGTGAGTTTACAGTCTAGAGGGGGAATTAAGTGTCTTGTCAAAGCTCACACAGCTGGGATTAGAACCCAGATCTTCTGCCTTCCCAGGCTAAGCTCTTTCCACTAAGTCTCAGTTCTTCTCTAAGGGCTTGGAGAGGACAGGAGTTTTCTTGTTTTAGTTTGTTTTTTTGTCATCTCGCTGCCGTTGCCATACTGATAATAACTTAAAACCCTTGTCACAGATGGGCAGACTTCCCCGAGCTAAAATACTGCTCCTGAGAGTAGTTACGCTCTCTACAAAGTGTCCCGGCTAGACTACTGTGTCAGCCTTCTCTCTGACCTCCCTTCCTCCTCTCTCGCCCCGCTCCGGTCTATTCTTCACTCCGCTGCCCGGCTCATCTTCCCGCAGAAACGATCTGGGCCTGTCACTCCCCTTTTAAACAACTCCAGTGGTTGCCTATCAACCTCCGCTCCAAACAAAAACTCCTCACTCTAGGTTTCGAGGCTCTACATCACCTTGCCCCTTCCTACCTCTCCTCCCTTCTCTCTTTCTACCGCCGCCCACCTCCTCATCGTCCCTCGGTCTCGCCCGTCCCGCCGTCGACCCCCGGGCCACGTCCTCCCGCGGTCCCGGAACGCCCTCCCTCCTCACCTCCGCCAAACTGATTCTCTTTCCCTCTTCAAAACCCTACTTAAAACTCACCTCCTCCGAGAGGCCTTCCCAGACTGAGCTCCTCTTCTCCCTCTACCACCCCCCCCTTCACCTCTCCGCAGCTTAACCCTCTTTTCCCCCCATTTCCCTCTGCTCCTCCCCCTCTCCCTTCCCATCCCCTCAGCACTGTACTCGTCGGCTCAAATGTATATATTTTCATCACCCTATTTATTTTGTTAATGAAATGTACATCGCCTCGATTCTATTTAGTTGCCATTGTTTTTACGAGATGTTCTTCCCCTCGACTCTATTTATCGCCATCGTTCTCGTCTGTCCGTCTCCCCCGATTAGACCGTGAGCCCGTCAAACGGCAGGGACTGTCTCTATCTGTTGCCGACTTGTTCATTCCAAGCGCTTAGTACAGTGCTCTGCACATAGTAAGTGCTCAATAAATACTATTGAATGAATGAAAAGTGTCCTAGCTCCTGCCAGGAACTTCCAAAGTCAGCCTCTTGCCCTCGAGGGGTGGGTTGCCCGATTTCAGTTTTGAGAATTCTGACATGTGACTCTTGCCAGTTTCCCCTGCCCTATTGGGAGAGTAAAATATAATAAACAACAGACGCATTCTCTGCCCACAGTGAGCTTACAGTCTAGAGGGAGTATGAAATAAGGGACCATCCCAAATCGACAGGACAACTAGCGACGCTGTTGGCAGTGGTAATAATAATAGTAATAGTAGTAATAGCATTTACTGAGCACTGATGAGAAGCAGCGTGACCTAATGGAAAGAACACAGGACAGAGTCAGAAGACCTGGGTTCTAATCCTGACCTCACCACTCGCTTGCTGTGTGACCTTGGACAAGTCATTTAATTATCAGTGCCTTAGTTTCCTCCCCTATGAAATACCGCTTAAATACCCGTTTTCCCTCACCCTTAGGCCGTGAGCCTGGTGTGGGACAGGGACTCTGTCCAATCTAATTATCTTGAATCTATTCCAGCACTTATCACACCGTCTGGCTCATGGCAAGCGTTCCACAGATACCTCAATTAATTAATTAAATGTTCATTCGGTCAAATACATTTTATTAAGTGCCTGAGGAGTTCGAAACAAGGGAGTGACATATTCTCTGTCCACAGAGAGCTAAGAAGTGTATCTCTGGGGAAGCAGACATTATATATATATTTTCATCACAAAAAAATCACAGAAAGTATTAAACATACACTAAGATGGCTATTACTACTAATAATAATGGTATCTGTTAAGTGCTTCCTATGTGCCAAGCAATAATAATTGTGGTATTTGTTAAGTGTGGGTATATAAGCATTAGAGATGGATGATGGGTCTATTTTACTTGGGTTACCAGGCATTAACCAGGGAAGGCTTTTGGAGGAGGTGGGCTTTCAGGAGAGTTTTCAGTGTGAGGAGAGAGAGAGTTCCAAAATAAGGGGATGAAGATGGGAAAGCAGTGAGCAAAGTACGGTCAGCTGGTTAGACATGATCTCTGCCTCAAGGAACTTCCAAGCTAGCAGGGGAGACAGACCCCTAAATGATTACAGATAGTCTGTCAGTCAGTCAATCATTTTTAACAAGGGCTTACCGTGCGCAGAGCACTGTACTGAGCCCTTGGAAGACAACAACACAACAATATAACAGACACTTTCCCCGCCCATAATGAGCTTACAGTCCAATGGCCTTATCTCAAGAACCCTGAAAGAAGATTTTTCATCACTGGGAGAAATGCTGGCTTTTAGAAACCAGACCCCTCGCCAAGTAAAATTAAGCACTGGTTTCCACACAAATCGGCTCTAATTTCCTCTTGAAAGCATGGCATAGTGGATAGAGCACAGGCCTGGGAGTCAGAAGTTCATGGGTTCTAATCCTGGCTCCGCTACTTGTCTGCTGTGTAACCTTGGGCAAGTCATTTCACTTCTCTGGCCCTCAGTTATCTCATCTGTAAAATGAGGATTGAGACCGTGAGCCCCACATGTGACAGGGACTGTGTCCAACCCAATTTGCTTGTATCCACTCATGTGCTTAATACAGTGGCTGGCACATGGTAAGCACTTAACAAATACCATAATTATTATTATTGTTGTGGGGACCCAAAGCCTGGACCACCCAACGATGGGCCTGAATGTTGTTTGGGTTTGAGAATATGAGAGACAAACAACAAAGCAAGAAGAATAGGAGCTGGTGGAGCTACCGTCCAGAATCCTGACTTCCAATCCTATGTGCTCAGGGTGGAAGAGCACAGGATAAAAAATGTTGAACCCCAATCACCCACGACCAAAGAGGAAACAGAACCAGGAATTTTAATCCCACAAGCACAAGCTGTTATGCCACACTTTCCTCAGGTGATTATAAATATTCACTAGGGAATCAGAAAGAGGAGCTCTGGTAAACAGCCAGTCAATCATTTTTATTGAGTGCTTACTGTTCGCTGAACACCGTACTAAGTATTTGGGAGAGTACAACATAGCAGAGTTGGTAAACAGGTTCCCTGCCTACAGTGAGTCTGCAGTCTAGACGGGGAGACAGACATTACTATAAGTGCATTATGGATAGGTGCATAAGTGCTTTAGGGCTGAGGGAAGGGTGAATAAAGGCTGCAAACCAAAATAAAGCCAGTTCTTCCTTTTAAACTAAAAGGAATAAAGAGTCCATCAAGGACTACTGTCCCTGTTCCACTGCAAACCAAGGATGCTCCACTGACTGAATTAAATGGGATGACGGGGGAGACTTTTAGCTTCTCAAATCATTTAGAAGACAGCGTCTGGAATTGTCTTTCCATCAGTCGTCATTTACTGAGCACTTACCGTGTGCAAAGCACTGCGCTAACTGCTTGGGAAAGGACAAATCAACAGAGTTGGTAGACATGGTCCCTGCCCACAAGGAGGTAATAATTTATAGGGAGAGACAGATGTAGAAATAGATTAGGGTTAAGGGAAATGGTAGTGTATAAGAATAGGTTTTGTGGGTCTGGGGTGAGTATCGAAGTGCTTAAGCTGTTCAGAGCCCTTCCCTTTATTGTAATTTTTTCTGCCTCAGAGAGAAAATCAAGGCCTAATGGAGAACACCCTGTTATGTGCCAGCTAGGGAGTTTCAAAGCTTGAAATAACTCTTTGGAGAAGAGTCAAATCAGTCACAACATCTCTAGGCCTAATCACTAGCGACTGAGGGAAGCAGTGTGGCCTAGTGGAAAGAGTACAAGTTTGTTAGAAGACATGGGTTCTAAACCTGCCTCCGCCACTTGTCTGCTGTGCGTCACAACTTCTCTTTACCTCAGTTACCTCATCTGTATAATGGGGGTTAAGTATGTGCAGGACAATGGACTGTGGTCAACTTTTTAATCTATTCCAGAACTTAGTACGGTACCCGGCACATCGTCAATGCTTAACAAATAACATTAAAAAAAAAAAGACACAAAATAGACAACGATACCTGTTTCACAGAGAGGATTTGAGCTTGGAGTTTTCTCTTGTATTAGGAAGACTTTCCAACAAGGAAGCACTGCTTCCTGCCTACAGAACAATCCAACCCTAGAGGAAAAACCCATTACTTCCTACCCAAAGAACAATCCAGTTTAAGAAAAACATCTTCCAAAGTGAAGAGAGAGAAACAGTATGATGTAGTGGAAAGACAAGGGACCTGGAAATCAGAACGTCATCGGTTCTAATCCCAGCCCTGCCACTTGTCTGCTGCGTGACCTTGGGTAAGTCACTTCACTTCTCTATGCTTCAGTTACCTCATCTGTAAAATGGAGATTGAGACTGTGAGCCCCACATGGGACAGGGACTGTGTCCAACTCTATTACTTTGTATCTACCTCAGTGCTTAGTACAGTGCCTGGCATATAGCAAGCACTTAACAAATATCAAAATAATTATCATGACTATTATCATTAATAATGAGAGGGGTGGCTGCCAGCTTTGAGCCGCCAAAGACCTGAGTGTGACCTAATTCTCCGACACTTTGGAAAAGTCTCGGAAGCCGTCAGTCCGCCGTGAAGGATTCAGGCAAAGGGCGGGTCTGCGGAAGTAACCGTTTGCCCAGGTGGAGTCGTGATTTACCGTGGAGAGATGGCTTCCCGCCCATCTCACGACTGAGCCATGTGGTGGGCCTGGTTGGGGACCTGAGTGGACAGTAGGACAGATCTACCTCGAGTGCCCTTACAACCCAATTTACAGATTTAGTAGTTGGGCCTTTCTGGTTCTTCTTGCTATCAACAGGACCTTTCAGACAAGAAGCTTGAAGTGCAGATTCCTAGAGCCAATAGGGGGCAGCAGTAGTTAGCAGTATTATTTATGAAGTGCTTACTTTGTGCAGAGCACTGTACCCAGGGCCTGGAAAGAATTGACAGGTGGAAATTAGACACGGAATCCTGGAAGGGACCTCAATCAATGAATATAGAAGGTTGGGGAGGACTGGAGACACATCAGGAGCAATGAAACACTAAATTGGCATAAAGGACAAGGACTAAATATGCAATGCAGGAAGTGGAAACAAAATGAAACTGATTAATTAGTGGTATTTATTAAGCACCTGAATGTAAACACTGCACTAAGCACTTGGATGGGTTGACTCATTCAAGGAACTTAGAATTTAATAGGGGAAAAAAACAAACAGAAATGATTTATAAATGGTAGAATTAAGAGGGAGAGCAAGGAAATAACACACAGTTAAAGAATTCACCAGGTGAATAAAATCAATCATTTTTCAAGCAATAAATGGGTGCAGAGCAACATCCTAAATGTTTGGGAGAGTGCAATATATCAGAGTTGGTAAACACTTTTCCTGTCCACACTGAACTTGTAGTCTATTGAATCTATGATTGGCAACATATGCAGGCAGTGGGAATAAACTTCTTCAGTGTTATGGAGGGACAGATGGGATAATGCAAAATAATGGCGTTTTAGGGAGAAGGCTTCCTGGAAGCAGTGAAACAGTAGGTGAGATCTGGTGGATTCGATTCAGGCAGGGACAAGAGAGGGAGCAAAGAGTTGGAGTCAGGCAAGTGGTGAGCAAGGTTTATTTTTTTTTATGGTATGTGTTAAGGGCTTACTCCGTGCCAGACACTATACTAAATACTGGGGTAAATGCAAATCTCTTGGCCTCATAAGGCTCACAATCTTAATCCCCATTTTACAGATGAGAAAACTGAAGTTCAGTTAGAAGGTGAATTCGGGGGAGTGAAGAGTGCGAGCTGGGCACCTGAACTCCTCTAAATCATCTTCCATCAGTCTGGGGGAACTGCAGGGTCTGATGGTCCCCAACTTTTCTCCTTCCCAGTCAGTCGGCCAAATAGAACATCTCCATGAAGTGGTAATACCATGAGGTGGAGTTTCCCTCTGCTATTTTTATCCCTTCCCATTTTGGTAGAATTCCTGAATCTGAAATCTTGGGAATCCTGGTGGAAAAAACCACAAGAGTTGCCGAAACAGCTGCCTGGCAGCGATGGGAGGATGGGAGTATCCTATCCCCAGCGTTCTGCACAGGCCGGGCCCCACCCACGTGAACCATGGAGACTTTGATACTGGCTGGGACAGGACACAGCCAAACCCATCTGGGTTCTGGCGGGAAGACCCCTGGCTTGCCTCGCTCTATTGCCGGTCTTCTGCCTGGCTAAGGTGTATCCAGGAAAGAGATACGGGGGAAATTTAGTCCCCTTTCCTTGATTTGCTCTGATCTCCTGCGGAGGGAAGCAGCGTGGTATAGGGGATAGAGCCCGGGGCTGTCAATCAGAAGGACCTGGGTTCTAATCCCAGCTGCGTCACTTATCTGCTGTGTGACCTTGGGCAAGTGACTGAACTTCTCTGTGCCTCAGTTACCTCATCTGTAAGATGGGTTTAAGACCGAAAGCCTTAATGGGAAAGAGACTGTGCCCAGTGCAATTATATTCTATCTACCCTCGTTGTCTGGCACAGCGTTAGAGCTTAAATACCACTATATTTATTATTATTATGGACTAGCCTGTACATGCACACACACACACACACACACACACAGCCACAGAAGAGACATTTAACCAGTAACCCTGTTTTCCAGACCAAAAAATGATATTAAAACTTGAGATTTGGTGTATTCAGCCTGTACAGACTTCCTCCTGATACTAACACCAGGTCTGAAGTGGCTGAGGTGTCCAGTTTTATACAGAGCAGTCTGGTTACATAACAACGATAACGGAAGAATCGTTAGAAAGGTTGTGGGTAATAGCAGAGGACAGGACACTGTGGAGAAAGTATATCCGTAGAGTTGCTATGAATCGGGAACGGCTCGACAGCCCTTAATAATAATAAAAAATAAGTCTGGTTTCAACTGGCCAGTCCCACCAGATGAGTACTAACACTGAACCAGAAGCTTTCATGTCTTTTTATTTAAAAAGTTCAGTGCCCAGACTCTTTCTGCTGCAGCTCCAGTCGCCAAGTTTTGCCAGCGATTTGGACACGAGGGACGAGTACGCTCAACCCTGGGAGTGGAGCAAAATGGCTCTGGAAATGCTCTAGGATCACTTCCCTTCTGCATCACCTGTGCACTTGGATCTATACTCGTTAATTACTTTATATTCACCCCACCTTCAGCCCCTCAGCACTTTGGTTTAGGTTTCCTGAAGAAGATGTAATTTGAGAAGGGTTTTGAAAATGGGGAGATCAGTAGTCTGCCAGAGGTGAAGGGGGAGGGACTCCCAAGTGGGAAGGAGAGAGAGGGGGAGAGAGGGAGAGAGAGGAGAGAGAGGAGAGTCAGTTGGTTGGCATTAAAGTAGCAAGGCAAGCCGGATGGGTGGAAGTTGGGAGGAGCAAAGGTTAGCAGCAGGGAGCAAGCTACTTCAAACCAATGGTCAGGAGGTTCAGTTTGATGTGGAGTGGAATGGGCAGCCATTGGACATTTACGAGGAGTGGGGAAACTTGGGCAAAACCTAATCCATAACCCTCAGAGAAGAAGAAAATCTGTGACACACTGCACCGTAGATCCCGCAGGGCCGAGCTAAGGCCCCAGCCTGTGCATCCGAAAGATTTCCAGCTATGAGCCGGGCTAAGTCCCTTCATCTTCATGAGCACAAACATCCCACCAAATTTAAACAACAACCAAAAGACCAATCCTGCAAGGCAGCGACCGTTGAGGGATGTGAAATGAACTGGTGTTCAGCTCCAAGACTCTGCTGTGCCACGTACAGTACAAAGGATTTCGGGCTGTCGGTCGGAGTATATAATAGGCCTGATTTATAGTTAGCAGCATGGGACTCGCCTCAAAAGCTCAATCACCGTGACTTCCCACAGTGGGGTTCATGCGCTGTAACGGGTCTTGAAATTGGAGAGGAATTTACCTCCTGCTGCCGAACATTACATAACAATCAACAGAAAACAAGCGGAAGCTGGCAGGGGGTCCCATCATTAGCCTGCACAGTCATGTTAATGGAGATGGGACACACACTCATCTATCTGAGCTTATTATGGGGCTCACCAGCCTATGGCTGGGAAACACACGGGGAGAGAGAGGGAGAATCAGAGAAGAGAAAAAGAGAGGAAAGAGAGGAAAGGAGAAAGAAAGCAGAGAAAGAGAGTGGAGAGAGAGGGAAGATAGAGAGGGAGGGGAAAAAGTGAGAGGGAGAGAGGAGAAAGAGAAAGGGAAGAGAGATGAGAGAGGGGAGAGAAAGAGAGTGGGGAGAGAGAGCGGGGGGAGAGAAAGCGTGGAGGGAGAGAGTGGAGAGAGAGAAAGAGAGTGGGGAGAGAAAGAGAGGGGGAAGAGATGAAGATAGAGAGAGAGAAATGCTGGGCCATTGTCAAAGAGCCAGGAAGACAAGTGGAAAGTTGAGAGAGTGTGACAGCGTGGTTCCAGTGCCTAAAATGCTGTGAAAATCCAGGTCATTAGAGACTATAGATTATGTGCTGTTGGCTGTCCAAGACAACCCAGGAGATGGATATGGGCCCTGAAATCTCTGTAATCAATCCAATTTGCAGTTTTCCAGGAGAAGATCATCCAGGCTCTCTATTTCTTCCCCAGTGCTATAGCTCCTTTTGACCATATCCCAGTTCTTTAGCCCCTCTACCAGAGGACAAAAAAGGGAATGGAGAGAAGATTCCATAAAAAAGTCAATTTTAGGTGTCCATCCCAGGCCCGACACTAGGGACATGCCCCACCCCCCACAAAAATACCACACCCCTCATTCCTTTCAGACATCAGATTGGATGTCCCTGAACCACTCTGTCTCTCTGCTGTGTTTCTACTTCACAAAGACTGTGTTTACACACATTGCCTGGAAATGGAACATAAATTGGGAGGCAGTAATCCAAAAATGCTTCCTTCCTGCTGTGAATAGTCTAGATTTGGCTGAATATTATAATCAGTAACATTTACTGAGTATCTACGGTGTGCAGAATACTTTACCAAACACTACGAGAGTACAGTGAAGGTCAGAGTCAAGGACCTTGCCTTCAAGGAGCTTCCAATAATGAAAATAAGTCCATTCATTTAACCATATTTATTGAGCGCTTACTGTGTTGTAGAGCACTGTTCTGAGCTCTTGGGAGAGTACAATACAACAATAAACGTACACGTTCATGGCCCACAGTGATCTTAAATAGTAACAACAGTGAAACAATCATGAAAATATAATAATAATAATAATAATATGGAATCTTCACAATGCATAGTTTCCAAAGCACCCTGTTTTCCCTGTTTTATTTTATGGATATGGCTCTACCAATCAGTTGTATCTGTTGAGCACTTAGTATATGCAGACTAAGTAATAATAATAATAATAATAATGTTGGTATTTGTTAAGCACTTACTATGTGCAGAGCACTGTTCTAAGCGCTGGGGTAGACACAGGGGAATCAGGTTGTCCCACGTGGGGCTCACAGTCATAATCCCCATTTTACAGATGAGGTAACCGAGGCGCAGAGAAGTGAAGTGACTTGCCCCCAGTCACACAGCTGACAAATGGCAGAGCCAGGATTCAAACCCATGACCTCTGACTCCAAAGCCCATGCTCTTTCCACTGAGCCAAGCTGCTTCTCTAATAATGATGGCATGTGTTAAGCGCTTACTATGTGCCAAGCACTGTTCTAAGCGCTGGGGGGTGATACAAGGTGATCAGGTTGTCCCACGGGGGGCTCACAGTCTTAATCCCCATTTTACAGATGGGGAAACTGAGGCCCAGAGAAGTAAAGTGACTTGCCCAGAGTCACACAGCTGACAAGCGACAAGTACTAAGTGCATGGGAGAGTACAATAGACTAAATAAACATGATCCCTGTCCTCACTGAGTTTACAACGAGAGGTCTAACTGTGAGTCACACAGCAAAGCTGGTCCTTTCCCCACTCCTCAAAATTGGGGAATCTCTCTCGACCACCTGCCCTTGTCTCTCTCAGATTGACTCTGGGGATTCCTGTGCACCCACTGTGTAGCCTGTGAAGGACTCCAACACCAACAGCATGTGGTCTTCTCCCTTTTGAGACCATCAGGAAGGCCGGGGTTAAGGCCATGATTTTGGTGACAGACTGAGCTACGAGTAGCCTGAAGGCCCACTTCTCTACAGGGCCTTCTCTACTCCTCTCCAGGAGCAGTGTGTAGCTTAGTGGATGGAGCGTGGCACGGGTCTGGAAGTCACACAAACCTACCTTCTAAGCCCAGCCCTGCCACAGATCTGCTCTGTGACCTTGGGCAAGTCACTTCACTTCTCCGGACCTCGATTACCTCAACTGTAAAATGGGGATTAAGGGTGTGAGCCCCACGTGGGACATGGACTGTGTCTGACCTGAATGACTTATATCTAACCCAGCACTGAGGCCAGTGCTTGGCACATAGTAAGCACTTAAGTACCATTACTCTTATTATTAGTCTTAGTGCCTTTTGGCTTTTGTCACGTTGACCGATGTCTATCTTTATTATTTCATTTTTCCTCCTGAGACTGTCCCCTTGAGGGCCAGAAGCTATGTCTATATCTCATTCACATACTTTTTCTTCCCCCAGAGGCTTGTACATTGTGTGCACATGGGAGGGAGTACATAAATACTATGCCTACTACAACTAGTTCATCTGCCACTCCTCACTGGGGGTGGGGAAGAAAGAGGAGAGATATCGACTGCACAGAAATCTACCTATGAGTTTCTGGAAACTAATCAACATCCATGCTGGGTTAACATGGTAGGTAAATCTTTCTCACTTAATCTGCGACTTTTCGTACGTTAGTATTTCCCTGATTACATATTGGGGTGAAGTCCTCAATCTTACTGTTCCAAGACAAAATCATGCTGGACCCCTGGCAAATAAATACGATCGAGTGAATGAATGAAAAGCCACACACTGAAAGCAAGACAGCAGCAATTTCAGAACCACATGGGGGAGTTTTTATTTATTAGATCCCCCTCCTTTAATCACTCAACTAAACACTTACTTTTGCCTTTTCTCCCATTCGGGGAAGGAGCGGGTCCTAATGGATGGAGCACAGGCCTGGGAGCCAGACGGACCTGGGTTCTAATCCCAGCTCCTCCACGTGTCTGCTGCGTGACCTTAGGCAGGTCATTTAACTTCTTTGTGCCTGAGTTATCTCCTCCGTAAAATGGGGATTAAGATTGTGAGGCCCATGCGAGACAGACTGTGTCCAACCTGACTTGCTTGTATCCACCCCAGCGCTTCGTACAGTGCCTGGCACGCAATAAGCTCTTAACAAATACCCCAGTTATTATTATTCCCAGTATTATTATTATTCTTCGGTTTATCATTGAGGTTTCGGCTAGGAGAAAATAAGCAGACTCATTCTACAGATTGGACATCAGGAAAGGTTAGGGAAAGGGCAGGACACGACAAGGAACTCCAAGTTCATTTAGCAGCAATAAGCCCCGATCGTTTCTATTTCTCAAACATTCCTGAAATGCCCAAAGTATGTTTAGTGCCTTGGGATTCGTCCCTGGATAATTCATGCCCACTCTTTATGGAGCACTAAGCCTTAGGTCCATTTCACGTTATTTCTTTTACCAAATTAAAAGTGGCAGTTTGAAACAATCATCATATTATAATCAAATCAACTGGAATGTCATTAGGTTTGGAGGCTGCCACTTTGGTTTTCTGATTAATGGTGCAGCTCCCATTAGTACCATTGGCTTCTCCCTCACCATCCATAAATGGCTAGCGCATTTAACCCAGCTCGAAAGACTATTTTTATCTCTAGGCCAGCACTTAATCAGAAGCCAGGTCTCCCAATCATGTTCTTCTTTTTCTCCGCGCCTCCTCCCTTGATCTCATTCCCAACTATCAATAAATTAATAAATTGAACCGAAAACATTTGCAAACTAATGGCCAGCTCAGATTTTAAATGGATGGTCTTTTAAGGTCCTGAACACTGCATTGATCTGTTTGGGCTGGGGATGTGGATTTATCCATTTCAGAGACAAGACAGGTCAACTAAGGCCAGCCACCAAGTTACAGATCATTCTGCTTCTGGTTTCTTTTCAGTTTCCTCTGCAGCAGACCTTGCTTCGGACATAGACTGGCGAATCTGCTGATTTGCCACGGCCAGTGATTTCAGTGTGTCTCCCTCTAGACCGTGAGCTCGTTGTGGGCAGGGGATGTATCTGTTTATTGTTATATTGCACTCTCTCAAGCGCTTAGTACAGTGCTTTGAACCCAATAAGCACTCAGTAAATAGAATTGAATGAATGAATTTCAGCATTCACGGAATGACTTCTTCTGTCTAGAAGAAGGTGGTTGAAAGACTAACGCCATCCCCTAGACCGCATTTGTTTTCTGCCCTCTATATGTATGAATTTACAGACACATACAACCCAAGTAGAACTCCCACAAGCAACACCCAGACACATGTACGTGTCCGTTGCTGACTGGGAAAATGCTTGAAAAGTCAACCCTCGATCAGAAGCACACACTCCATTTTCCACGCACCCACACCCTTCTCTCATCCCTTCCTTTATCTGACCAATATGATTTTTCTGTTTACTGCTTCCCATTATATCCAGCACACAGTAACTAATAAGCCTCAAAAGGCTTCTTGGCCTTCAAATAGAAAATGACATTTTGATGAGTTAACTGTAAGAGAATCAGAAACATACGGATTATTTTTCCTTGAAATCCACATGGGTTTAATAACTTAGGGGAAAGTGCTTGGAAAAACACGTTTTGGTTGTAGCCAAATCCAAAGCATTTGGGCAATCATCTGGGGGTGTGTATGCCAAAATCCGAGCTCAGCCAGGTTCATCTATCCCAGTTAATTAAAAGATCCCTCCATCCTCTTGGTGAAGTCAGTCTTGGTAGCCAAGGCCCTCTCAGGCTTCAGCCCAGAGCAACTAAGCAGTTACCCCAAATTCTCACTGTGCTTTGGTGTCTGTTAGAATTACAGCAAAGCCCAACTCTTCTCCATTCCCCATTCCTATCACAGAGCTATGCTTTGGCCTACTGAAAGTTTAACCCTGGGAGAAAAGCAGAGCAAGTACTTAGCAGGTTTCAGCAATAACCCACGTATCAGCCATCGATCTCCCACCTCCGGATTTCAGGTGTCTAGTGCAATCCCTCCACGCCGGCCTTTCTGTGAGGAAGTAGAACGACGTGGTATCTGAGTTGTCGAGCTTTTTTGGGGGAGCAGCCTGTTGGCTCAGGCGTACCATCCCTGGAGCAGCGTTTCCCAACTAGCTATGGAGCAAATGTTTCAGACATCTGCATAGTTAAACTTGGGCTGAAAGTGGAGAAGTGTGGAAAATGTGCATAAATGTTCTTTTGCCAGATTTGCCAGTCTCTAAAGAAAGAATTAGGGGCAAAGAGCAGATGGGCAGGAAACCTGGCAGGCCTTCTGTTTTACCTGGCTATGATAGCCAATCAATTACTATAAATATCACCATCCAGGGCACAGCTGTGTTCATGTATCCCAAAGCCCTCTGACTCCGCTACCTCTGTGCTGGGCTGAACAATTCATGGCTTAGTGAATAAAGCGTGGGCCTGGGAGTCAGAGTGACCTGGTTTCTAATCCTGGCTCTGTCAATTCTCTGCTGTGTGACCTTAGGCAACTCACTTCACTTCTCTGAGCCTCAGTTACCTCAACTATAAACTGCGGATTAAGACTGAGCCCCATCTGGGTCAGGGACTGTGTCCAACCCAATTTGCTTACACACACCCAAGGTCTTAGGACAGTGCCTGGCACCTAGAAAGTGCTTAATAAACACCTCAGTTATTATTAATAATTCAAAATAATCAATGGTATTTTCTGTGCACTTTCCGTATACGGTGTGCCGTACTAAGCGCTTGGGAAAGTACAGTACAGTAGAGTCGATAAATACAATCCCTGGCCTCATGGAATTTACAGTATAGTGGGGGAGAAAGTCAATAAAATAAATTACAGATAGGGGAACAAATAAGAATCACTGCTTCTAGGAGGTCTTTATGAACTGAAGACCTCTTCGCTTCTTTGTGTTCATCAGAAAAGTAGGGTCAGTCTTGTAGTCCTCAAACTGCAGGGAAATCTTGGGAATTTCTAGAGAGGCCAAACTGAGAGCAAAAGGGGAAGCAGGAGGCGTGGGAAGGGGTGAGGGAGTACCTTGGCTGCCTAAAATATTTGTGCACAATGAAAGCAGAGATAATAATAATAATAATGGTATTTGTTAAGCGCCTACTCTGTGCCAAGCACTATTCTAAGCGCTGGGGTAGATATAAGGTAATCAGGTTGTCCCACGTGGGGCTCACACTTTTAATCCCCATTTTGCAGATGAGGTAACCTAGAGATGGTGGACACAGCTTGGGACTGGGAGTCAAAAAGACCTGGGTTCTAATCCTGGTTCCGCCACTTGCCTGTTGGGTGACCTTGAGAAAGTTATTTCCCTTCTCGGGACCTCAGTTACCTCATCTGTAAAATGGGGATTGAGACTATCAGCTCCACTTGGGACAGGGACTGTGTCCAACCTGATTTGCCTGTGTCTAACCCAGTGCTTAGAACAGTGCTTGGCACACAGTAAGCACTTAATACACTAAATAAAATACAGTCTGAGAATGTAATGGGCCCCAAACTGAATGCAAATTAGAGTTTGGAGGTGGAAAATCATAGGTTCAAAGTAAACAAGAGCAGTTTAACCAAACAGCTTTCCTCATCCCACCTAACCTCTCATCTCCCACCACAACCCTCCCCGTGTGCTAAGCTCTTCTAAAGCCAACCTACTCACTGAACCTCGATCTCATCTCTCTCACTGCCAACTTTTTCCTTGCCCGGACCTCTCGCTATATTGGAACCTACAATTCAGTGACTAACTGGACCTTCCTCTCTATTCAGATTCAACAGACAACCACTTTCCCCATCTTCAAAGCCCAATTAAAATCATATCACCTCCAGATATCTTCCTGGACTAAGCCCTTATTTCTCCACCCCATTCACCCTCCCTATGTTGCCCATTTATTTGGATCTGTACCCCTTCCGCACTTTGATAGACATCCCCCCAGGTCCCGTTACACATTTGAAAATATCTTTATTCTCTGCTGATTCCCTGTCTGCATTTTAAATGTCTGTCTGCCTGACTAGATTGTAAATTCCTCAAGGCCAGAGATTGTCTCCCGGTTCTGTTGTAGCATACCCTCACTTAATACAGTGTTCTGCACACAGTAAGGACTCGGAGATCAGTGACTGATCTACCAATATACACTAGGCTGACCAGATTAGCCAGGACAATCTCAATTTTGTAACATTTATATCATTTTATAAAATGTCCCAGGTCAACCTACAAAAATCTGGGGCCATTTTGACCAATCTTGACCAAAGTTGTAAGGCCAAAGAGGAGAAGCAAGAACCTTCTTCTGCAGAGTAGAAGACTTCTTCACCTTTCTTTTTCAGAAAAGTTGATCGTGACATTTGATTATACCACCATCTACAATAGGAGAGTGAATAACTAAAGCAGAATGGGGAAGGAAGTGATTGAGAAGGGAATTATAAAGAGGATGCATTCAAATGAAGTATATCCTTGGCTACTCAGGAAATTAGGAGAATTGTCACAGACGCCCTGATTTTTATTTCTAAGAAGTCTGGAAAGAACAAAGATAGGGCTAGTCTTTGAAAAAAAGAAATGGGATTTGTTCATTTATCTTTACTATCAAGAGAGATCATGGATTCCCTGGCCCTAAAAAAGTAGGAAATTGTGTATCTTAGTTGGTTGAAGGGAACACTTGCTGGAGGCAGGAGGATAACCCAGTTGATCTCTTGAAGTCCATTCCAGCTCTATGATTCTCTGATTCTCTTTGATTTAAAAGGAGGCTGGGGGGGACGGGTGTGGGGAGGGGGTTGACCTGACTCTAACCAAAAAAGAAAAAAAGGAAATCAATGAATCTCGGCTAATAAAGGTTATATGAGGGAAATTTACGCTGGATGGGACTCTGATCCTGAAGTCTTTTTATTTTTTTGGCACGGTGCCCCGGCGTGATTTACTCTGAGATAACATGATGGAGCCTCCACCATGGAAAGGAATTAAATAAAAACGCAATAAAGGAGGACAAAATCAATCCGCTTACAGTTTTGTTTAATAAAAATTCATGAAGGATGGGCGGGCAGGCCCATAAGAAATACGCCAGTTCAATGAGGGGGCTCTATCAAAGCCCACAACCATTAGTGTGTAGCAGCAGGATAGGATTATTGAACATTAGCATGAGTTAGCTGCGTGGTGGTGTGTTGAATATGCCTCAGCTCTCCCATCATTCCAGCCTCTGTCATTGCTGCCAGTCAATAGTGCATCTATCACCAGAAATAATGGCAAACAAGAGCTCGGGAGATGGGGGTATGACCTTGAGCGAAAACCAGAACCAGGAGGAATTCCCAGGAGGCATCTGCCCATTGGAGCCTAGACAGAGTCACAATTAGACCATCGAACATTTAATGGGAGTGCTTCTTCCTAAAAGAAATCTACTGGGCAATGAGAAGCTGTTCTCACAGACCCCTTTTCTGAAATGATCAGGCCTAATGGCTGCTCATCCGGCATGGCGGAGAGGCAGCTGATACTCTTTGTTCTTATGCCCGAGCATCCAATAGCTGCATGGAATTACACAACGGAGATTTGCCGGATAGCGATTACATTTGGTACCTGCCCTAAAGGAGTTTCTAATAGCCCTGAGCAGTTTTGAGGCTGATCAAGAAGGCTCAACTTGACTGCTCTCACAAGAGAGGTTTCTGACGTGCGCAGTTCTCGCCGCCTCGCTGGTGATTACGTCACAAAGCAAAGATGAACTTAAAGAGTGAGGAGAGGAAAGTGAATCACTGGAAGGATTAAGGTCGGTACCATTTGGAGGCCTTTCCCTCATTACCCCTATCCGTTTTCACCACTGCATCAGTCAAGGATATTTATTGAGTGCTTACTATGTTCAGAGTACTGTACTAAGCACTTGGGAGAGTACAGTATAACGGAGTTGCCAAATTCCCTGCCCACAAGCTTACATCTAGAGGGGGACACAGACATCAATATTGTAAATTATTTATAATTTAAAGCTGTGTGCAGAGATACAATGGGGTTGAGGGTGGGGCAATTATCAAATATGCAAAGGTCACAGATTCAAGTGCGTTGGATGAAGGAGAGAGAGGATGTCAGGAAAAAGAGGGCTTAACTGGGGAAGGCCTCTTGGAAGAGATGTGACCTTAACAATGCTTCGTTGCATCTCCTATGAATTTGGGTCTAAATCCCTTAATTCCTTGATATTTACCCCACCCTCAGCCCCACAGCACTTCTGTACATATCCCAACTCTCAGCCGTTTCCTCTGTGCTTTATCTTAATGATCATCTCTCCATCTAGACTATAAGCTCTTTTTGGACAGGGATCATGACAGGGATACTCAATTTTATCATATTTTTCCAACCTCTTAGTATAGTGCTCGGCACACAATAAGCACTCAATTAATACCTTTGACTGACCTCATTTTTCAAGAGAATTAGGGCATAAAAAAAAAATCGATAGGCAGCCCTTGGCCCCTTCCAGTAGAGGAGGGAATAGCAAAACATGATCCCCTGGGGAAAAGTGGACTGATCTTTTTTCAACTAAAGCCTGTGGCTGGCTCTGCCCTGAGAACTCCTTGAGGGCAGAGAACGTGCCTATCAACTCCACTGTATCGTTCCCTCCCAAAGCGCTAGTACAGCGCTCGGAGCCCAGTAGGTGCTCAATAAATGCCACTCATTACCTCAGCCTCTCATTCGTCTCACGCTCCTAGTTTACAAAGGCTCAGTCTCTCTCTGCTTGCCCTCAGCAGTCATCACATTTACCAGAAGCTCCAGCCCTGAAATGGTGTCTCAAGGACACGCGTGCCAGAGGGAGGGAAGGAGAGACCCAAGGGTCCCCATATATTCAAATCAGAACTTTACTTGTGCTTTGAGAAGCCCCTCAGGTCTCTGGGACACACATTAAAAAAATGGGATGGTGCTTGTCCGAGTGGGCCATCTGATCAACCTAAATTCAGAACTTCTGTTGAGATTAATCAACTGTCCTTTGTCCTGAGTCTGTCTTGAACACCCCACCCCGCTCCCGCCCTCCACCTGACCCCTTTCTAGCGTAGATTCCTGCATCCCCACTAGCCAGAAACGCTGCTTCTCTGACTTATACTGTTCCCATCCATTCTTTCAGCCATTCCCATGAAGTCCAGAAAATGAGCCTTTACACCAGCAAAACTCTCTTCTCCATGCATTCTTGGAGAGCTCCCTCAACAGTTCCAGGACGTTGACTTGAAGGACAATAACCTCTAGCTTGTTTAACGACTCACACAGCAGGGACAATTACATTCTTTTTAATTGGCTCATGGGGTTTAATCATCCTCTGGGACAGTTGATTCCATTGTTTCTCATTAAACCACATCTCTATCTTTCTCTCATTGCAAGGATGATGGGGTATGTTGGAGGACCGCACACCACTTAAAGGGTTTTAAATGTTGACATCGTCACGTTCTGCAGACAGGGTAGGAGATAATAGTGGTATTTGTTAAATGCTTGCTTGGCTCCAAACACTGGATTAAGTGCTGGGGTAAGTAATAATGTTGGTATTTGTTAAGCGCTTACTATGTGCAGAGCACTGTTCTAAGCGCTGGGGTAGATACAAGGTAATCAGGTTGTCCCACGTGAGGCTCACAGTCTTCATCCCCATTTTACAAATGAGGTAACAGGCACAGAGAAGTTAAGTGACTTGCCCACAGTCACACAGCTGCCAAGTGGCAGAGCGGGGATTCGAACCCATGACCTCTGTCTCCCAAGCCCGGGCTCTTTCCACTGAGCTACCCTGCTTCTCTATAATCATGGCATCTGTTTAGCGCTTATTATGTGCAGAGCACTGTTCTAAGCGCTGGGGTAGATACAGGGTAGTCAGATGGTCCCACGCGGGGCTCACATTTTTTAATCCCCATTTTTACAGATGAGGTAACTGAGGCACCGAGAAGTTAAGTGACTTGCCCCAGGTCACACGGCAGACCAGTGGCGGAGTCGGGATTAGAACCCTCGACCTCTGCCTCCCAAGCCCGTGCTCTTTCCACTGAGCCATGCTGCTTCTCTGCAGAAGTAGAAGATCATCAGGTAGGACTCACTCCCTGTCCCCCGTGGGACTCCCAAATCAATGGTCTTTGAGCACTCACTGTGTGCAGAGCATTGTACTATGCTGTACATGAAAATTGATGACCTTCCCTGCCCACAATGACCTCACAGTCTAGAGGACTGAAAATATAAAAAATAAACAGAAAATGGTGGCTAAGAGATGCTTTCTGAAATATTAGGACTCTTGGGTGCAAGGTTATTAAACTGGTGATCATCATTCAGTGGTATTTATTGAGTGGTTACTATGTGCAGAGCACTACACTAAGCACTTGGGAGAGTACAACGCAGAGCTGGAAGACTCAGTCCCTGCCTACAATGCGCTTATAGTCTAGAGAAGAGACAGACATCAATATAAATAATGTATAATATAGAATTTAAAGATATATGCATACAGGCTGAGGGGTTGAGGAGGGGGTGAATATCAAATGCTCAAAGGTCAAGATCCAAGTGCTAATTCGAACATATTCAGTAATCTTCACCCCACTCTGGGGAAGAAGCATTCTGAATCCCTCAGTGCAGGTCTCTGGCAGCCCTGGTACTCCCAGAGAAAATGTTTTTCTCTCTCTTCTAGCCTAAGACTCTCCTTTTCCTTTACTCAACTTTTCCCTCCCTTTTGCCTGGAACTCCACTCTCATTCACATCCAGCCAAAAACACTACCCTCTCATAGGAAAAGCCATCTTGTTGAAGAGTCTCCTTAACTCTAGTATCGTAGCTCTAGGGTCTCCATCACAGTTTGAGAATTTGTTGCTCTCTATCATGTCTTCGTAGGTGACAATTAAAAACAACAACCAATGAACTCATCTTTCCCTCCAAACTCAGTCCACAAAAGCCTATGACTTTGGTGTCATCCTTGACTCTTTGCCTTCATTCAACTCTGACATTCAGTCTACTGTCAAATCCTGTCAGTTTTTCATGCAAAAAAAAAAAAACCCCTCCCTGAACCACCCCTTTCTATCCACCCAAACTGCTAACATCCTGGCACAAGCTCTGGTTTTGCCATGGCCAGACAATTGCATTAGCCTTCTCACTGACCTCCCAACCTCCAAACTATACTATGTACTGCTGCCCTGATCATGAAAAGCAGCGGTGGAAAGGCTTAGTGGAAAGAGCACAGGTTTGGGAGGCAGAGGATGTGGGTTCTAATCCCACCCTGCCACTTGTCTCCCAGGTGACCTTGGGCAAGTCACTTAACCTCTCTATGCCTCAGTTACCTCATCTGTAAAATGGGGATTAAGAATGTGAGCCCCACGTGGGACAATCTGATTACCTTGTATCTCACCCAGTGCTTAGAACAGTACTTGGCACATAGCACTTAAATACCGTAATTTTTACTATTATCATCTTCCTGAAACATCACTCAACCCACGTCTCCTCTTTTCAAAACCCTCCGGAGGGCCTCCTCACAGTCTTTTTGCATCACAATCAATTTCAAGGCTCACCCTAACCTGGCTCTATCTTTCCTATCTGCCTCTTCTTCCTACTAATTATAATAATAATAGTTTCTGTTAAGTGCTTACTATGTTCCAGGCACTGAATTAAGCACTGGGGAGCATAGAAGCAAATTGGGTTGTACACAGTCCCTGTCCCATTTGGGGTTCAGTCTCAATCCCCATTTTCCATATGAGGGAACAGGGGCTCTGAAATGTGAAACAACTTGCCCAAGGCCACACAGCAGACGAGTGATGGAGTCGGGATTAAAAACCATGACATTCTGACTCCCAAGCCCATGTTCTATCATAAGTGCAAGTTCATTCTCTTTTCCCCAACTCCACTCTTCTCAAGCTAACCTTCTAGCTGTACCTCACTCTCTAATCTCCCACCTCCATCCCCTTATTTCCCCAACTTGGAATTCCTCCCTCTACACATCAGACCATTCTGTCAACATTCAAATCTCACCTCCAACGAGATCCCTCTGCTCAATAAATACGATTGAATGAATGTCTGCTTAATGTATTCATTTTGTCTACTCTAGTTGAAAATATTTGTTTCCATTAGAGTGCAAACTCCATTTAAGCAGACATGTTATTTCATATTCAGTAATAATGGTGATAATAATTATTATTCAGTATTTGTTAAGCGCTTACTGTGTACCAAGCCCTGTACCAAGCACTAGGGTAGGATGCAAGACCACAAAGTCCCCCATTAGGATCACAGTCTAAGTAGGAGGGAGAACAGGTATTGAATCCCCATTTTGCAGAATCTGATTTCTAGGCCAGTCAATCCATGGCATTTATTAAGTGTTTACTGAGTACAAAGTACCAGACAAATCACTTGGGACATCCAACAGAAACAAAGCACTCATCACCTGCCCTCGGGAGTTAAAATCCAATGAGCCTGTTCAGTTTCTGTGGAGTTCATCGAACACGTAATGTGGGCAGAGAACTGTTCTAAGAGTTTGGGAGAATAGAGGAGATTTGGTCAACGTTACCCCTTTCCACAAGGAGCTTATAGTCTAGACTGTAAGATCTAGATACAGGCATTAAAATAAATTACATAAAAGAGAAACGGGGAGAGTATCAAGATATGAACAAAAGTGCTGATGGCGGGTTCAAGTCAAATACTTAAGGCACAGAGATCACATGCTTTGTCTCTCTTTCATGCTTTCGGTTCACTTAACCATTCATTTTCTACCAAATAAAACCAGAGGACTCTCAAGTGATGAGTTTAAAGGGGAACGAAGGCCAAGGAGAAAGAGGGCAGAACTTTCCAAAGTTTGTCCTGTCCTTGACTCTAAGCCCTGCCCTAGTTATATCAGGTCAAACACAATCTCTGTTATCTGTTTTAATTAGCGGGTTTCATTTCTCGCAAATCTGCCCTTTGATCCTCAAAAGTTAAAGGTGAGTGAGTTCAGATCCCAGGAAAGATATCCTGGTAGAAGGGTGATCAGGTGCCTTCCTCAATTAGTTTCTGTTTTCTACTTATAATTGTTTCTTTCCCCATCCTCCCGGTCTCTGAGGCCTGTAACCTTGGCATTATCCTTGACTCCTCCCTCTCTTTCAACTATCATATTCATGCTGTTGCTAAATCCTGTTGGTTTTTCCTCCATTGCGTTCCTGGAGTCACCTTTTCCTGTCTATCCAAACAGTCACTACCATGGTTCAGGTACTCATTATATCCCATTTGATTTTAGCATCAATATCCTAACTACCCTGCCTCCAGGCCCTCCCCTCTTCACATTACGCTTCACTCTACTGCCCAGACCATTTTTCAACAAACAGCTCTTGCACACATCTCCTCAATCCTCTGAAACCTCCAAAATGCCCCCATTCCTGTACATATCAAACAAAAACTCCTTACCAACCCAAGATATTTATTGAGTGCTCTATGCAGTCCATCCATTTCAAAGGATTCCATCGGCTCAAATTCAAACACTTACCCTTTCTCTTCTCCCATAGACCTCAGCTCACTCCCTTCATTCCTGTCAAGCTAACCCACTAACTGGGCCTCTGTATTATCTCTCCCTCTTCCTACTCTTGGTTCACACCCTTCCTTCCACCTGGAACACCCTTCTCTCTTCAAATCTGACAAGCTACAGCTGACTCCTTTTTCTTAATGGTGTTTGTTAAGCTCTTACTACGTGCCAGGCACTGTTCTAAGTGCTGGGGCATTTGGACACAGTCCATATCCTTTGGGAGACTCACAATCTTAATCCCCATTTGAAAGATGAGGCAACTGAGGTCCAGAAAATTGAAGTGGCTTGCCCTAGGTCACACAGTGGCAGAGAGGGATTAGAACCCAGGTCTTCCTGATTCCCAGGCCCTTGCTCTATCCATTAGGCCGTTTTGCTTTCCAACTCCACCTCCAAAGCACTTCTGAAATCACAGCTGCTCCGATTGCCCTTCCCTGATTAATTTTTCATCTCGCCAGTTCATATCCATAAAATTAGCACCTAGAATTCATGCACTCTCTCCCAGCCACCCCCAGCATTGCTGTTCTTATCAATTTAAATATCCTATAAATTAATAACTCCTTTAAATAACCATTTTCTGTTTCTCTTCTAAATCTAAATGATTTTGCAACTGTCTCCCCTGCTAGACTGTAAGCTCCTTGAGGACAGGTATCATTTTTTTCTACTTCTACTTTACTGTCACAAGTGCTCTGCATATAGTAGGTGCTCAGTTGTTGCTACTAGTTTTATAAAAATAGTATTTTTTAAGTGCTTACTATGTGCCAGGCACTGTTCTAAGCACTGGGGTAGATACCATGGCTTAGTGGACAGAGCACAGATCTGGGAGCCAGTAGGTCATGGGTTCAAATCCCACCTCTGCCACTTTGTCTATGTGGCCTTGGGCAAGTAAGTTCACTTCTCTGTGCCTCAGTTACCTCATCTGTAAAAAGGGAATTGAGACTGCGGGTCCCATTCGAGATAGGGACTGTGTCCAACTTGATTTGCTTGTATCCATCCCAGTGCTTAGTTCAGGGTCTGGCACATAGTAAGTGCTTAACAAATACCACAATTATTATACAAGATAATCAAACTGGGGACAGTCTCTGTCCCATAGATTGCTCACAGTCTTAACCCTCATTTTACAGATGAAGTAAATGAGGCCCAGAGAAAGTTAGTCACTTGCCCAAATTCACACAGCACAAAAATGGCAGACCTAAGATTAGAAACCACATCTTCTGACTCCCAGGCCCACGCTCTTTCCATTAGGCCACACTGCTTGCTCGCTACTGATGCTTACATTTTTAGAGGCCAACTGTGGTGACTTGGCTTTCAGAGATTTTAAAACCTCATTCTAATACCTCCTTCACACTCATTCTCCACTTATGTTTTTTGGAAGACTCAGTCTGAAAGATTCTCCATCATACACAGTGTGTAGTTGCTTGAGTGTTTCTGGAGTGGTGAGCGTTTGCAATATATGGTATCTTGAAGGGGCTGAGAGATATTGAGAAGATAAAACTAAGCATGAGATGAGGAAAATGTTTTGGAAGTTAAATTGCTTTCAAAGTAGTGTCTCATTTTCACTACTGGATTTGATAGATCCAGGGATTTGAGGGGAAGGAGGAGAGATGGGAGGAAGGGGTTAATTAAGGTCTCCACCTGTCTCCACAGGTGTCGGAAGAGGGAGCAAAACTAGAACAAATTTGAACCCCGAAAATTCTGACTGGTGGGAAGTGCTACGGCATTATCCCTTCAGGCTGGAGAACAATAGGGAATGAAGATTACAGTGTCCTGAAGAGTAATTCAATGGGGTAGACAGTGATTGAGCAATTGTTTAATTTCTGATCATCTAAAACCACATCTTTCCAATGAGAGTTTCAGGAAGTCACAAATTCTCAGGGTTGACAGGTTTCTATTATATTTCTTCAAGTCACCAGAGAAATCTTCTAAGTTCTGGATTGCCTCTTAAACAGCCAGCTGGGAGGGACACTTGTTGGGAATATCAAAAATGGGAAGAGAGTCCACAGTGACTTTCGCTCACGCCTTGTCTGGAATTCTTGGATTGTAGGGGCCTTGGCTAAGACCTTTTTTGGCTCTCTTCATTGGTGAGGTCAAACTGAATAACTGATCAAAGCATGCACAGCTAAAATCCTGGCCATGTAATCAAGTCCATTAAAAAAAAAAAAAACGACAATTGAGAAGAAAATTGTTGGTCCAAGTCACCAAGCCTGGATCATGGTACTCAGACTTGCCATGCAGTCTGTGCCTTGCTTGGGAAGGAGAGGGAGAGGTGATTCAACTTGTAGCGAGGGGATACCGCTCTCTGCTTAACTGACAGTGGCGAGGCCTTGGCCCCGAGTATTTTTCTATTTTTCCCCAGCTACGCTCGACAGGTTTGTTTGATTTTTCCATCAGAAGCCTGTAGTCCTTGGGTCTCTTTACCAGTGGGAAGTTGCAAGGAAGGGGAATGGGAATCAAGAATCTGTCAAACAGTTGTTTTATTTCCTACAGTGTTGGCTGGCTGACCAAAGCCCTAGGAAAAAAAAATCAAATCTAGGGAAAAAAAAGAAGTTAGCATGTCAAGGTTTTTTGAACAAACGGCACAATAGCATTTTTCCCTCTAGCTGTAGGCATGTATTTTTTATGTTATTTTTTTTTTCCCAAACACTTTTTGCTGTAACACACCATTTCCCCAAAGGGCTGCAGAGGTTCAAAGTGTTTGAGAGAACCTATAAATCACGGCCACATAAATGTCCGTGAGCAAAGTCTGATTTTTATTTACTCAGGGTCTTTGCCCTGATGCACAGGCTGGGGAGAAAGAGGCAGATTTACCTTCCTTGGGCTGGCAGGCGTCTCCTGAGGGCTCTTCTCCAACTCTGCCCCTGTCAGAGAACTGGTCACTGAAGGTTCAAGCCGTCGCTTTAATCCCCTTTCCCTGTCATTTCACCTTAACCGAGGTGCTGGACTCAGGTCATTATAGGTTATCTGCACTACAGTTCATGCTCTTCACTCCTCCCGAGTTGATAATAATTAACAATAATGATAATAATAATTGTAATATCTGTCAAGCGCTTACTAAGTGCCGAGCACTGAACTTAGTTCTGGGGAAGATACTTGATGATCAATCAGTCGTATTGATGGAGCACTTACTATGTGCAGAGTCGTAAGTGTTCAGTACAGTGCTCTGCACATAGCGCTCAATAAATATGATTGAATGAAATACGATTGAATGTATGGGAGAGTGCAATAAAACTGAGTTGGTTGACGTGTTCCCCACTGACAAGGGGAGCTTAAAGATTAGAGTGGGAGGCAGATTTTAAAGTAGATTATGGATATGTACATTAATGCTGTGAGGGGAGGTGAATAAAGGGTACAAATCCAAGTTCCAGGATGATGCAGAAAGGAGAGGAGGAAACAAGGGTTGAGTGGTGAAGACCTCTTGAAGGGGATGTAATTTAAATAAGGCTTTGAAATTGGGGAGAGGAATCACCTCTCGTATATGAAGGGGGGACAGAGGTAGGACACAGCTCTGTCCCACATAGGACTCTTTCTGCACCATTAAAATGGAAGTCCATTGTGGGCAGGGAGTGTATCTTGGGTTTTTGTTGTATTTTCCCAATCACTTACTACAGTGGATTGCATCCAGTGGCTGACTCCTTCTGGGAATCTAAAGGAACTGGGTTCTAATTCATCGGTAGTATTTATTGAGCACTTACTATGTGCAGAGCACTGTACTAAGCACTTGGAATGTACACTTCGGCAACAGATAGAGACGATCCCTGCCCAATGATGGGCTCACAGTCTAATCGGGGGAGACAGACAGCAAAGCAAAACAGAACAAAACAAAAATAAGACAACATTATCACGATCCCGGCTCCACCACTTGGCTGCTGTGTGACCTTGGGGAAGTCAGTTCACTTCTCTGTGTTTCAGTTACCTCATCTGTAAAGTGGGGATTTAGACTGTGAGCCCCATGTGGGACAGGGCCTGGGTCCAACCTGATAACTTGTATCTAAGCCAGAGCTCAGTACAGTTCCTGGCACGTAGTGAATGCTTAACGAATACTATAAAACAAATAAATCCCATGACTACCTCTAACAGGCCCCGTCTTTGAACCTTCCCACCTCCAAACCTTTTCAAATTCAGCCTATGAGGTCTGCCCTTTTCAGCTTAGCCAAATAATGCACTTTTCTCTTTCAGCGTTCTCCTTAAGAGTCACCTCCTTCAGGAGGCATTCCCTGACTGACCCCGTCTCCATCTTGCCAGGCATGATAACCCACCAGCCAACTCAGGACTCATGATTTTATCTATATGCTATTCACTTGTTCCCTCGTGTCTTTTATTTATATCTATCCTCTCACACTTAATTAAGGAAAATTCATTACTTCATGGCTACGGCTTCCCCTAGTAAATTGTAAGCACGTCAAGGGAGGGAACCACACCTTTACTTCCTTTGCATGCTCCTCCAGCATCTACTACAGTGCTCTGCATGTAGTAGGTGCTCAATCAGTACTGTCAGTACCTGAAGAATAACTTGTGGAGAAGAGTTGCTACCAGAGAGCAGACTCCAAGAATCAAAGAATCCCAGGTGCCATTTAGATTTCATCTTGATGGGCAGTTTTGCTTAAGCCCAGTTAATAGATGGAACAGTTAGAGATGTTAGAAGGCTGAAAGAGACAACAAAAGGTCCTGGATGGATTATTTGAGAGGAAAATGGGGAATATAGAAGTACATCCCTCATCACAAGGATAGCTGTCAAAGAAAGTAACCAACACAATTCCTCCAAAATCCTTTTTTTTTTTGGTCACTTTTAAGAATTCTGGGTTGGTTGGTTGGACCGCCAAACACGCCGAGTGATAGCAATGATTATTTGTGATATTCTTAAAGATTAAAACGAGAACTAAAACAAGTAAGAATTCTGTTATTCTCCAGTCTGTCAATTAATGGTATTTATTGAGAACTTAGTGTGCAGAGCATTGCTCTAAGCATTTGGAAAAATATAATACAGTCGGGGGGTTGGATCCTTCCCCACAAGGATCTTCCAGCTTTCAGTGGGAGACTGACATTAAAATAAATTACAGATAGGGGAAACTATAGAGCATACTTAGACTGAATTAGACTGTTAGCCCCATAAGGGACAGGGACTGTGTCCAACCTAATTTGTTTTTATCCACCTCAGTGCTTAGAATAATAATAATTTATTCACTCATTCATTCAATAGTATTTATTGAGCACTTACTATACACTGAGCACTGTACAAAGCGCTTGGGAAAGTACAATATAGACGGACACATTTCCTGACCAAAACAAGCTTACAGTCTAGAGGGGGGAGACAGACATCAATACACATAAATAAATTATAGATACATAAAAAAGTTCTGTGGGAATGGGAGGGGAGAAGAAGAAAGGGAACAAGTCAGGGCGATGCAGAAGGGAGTGGGAGAAGAGGAAATGGGGGGCCTCGTTTGGAAAGGCATCTTGGAGGAGATGTGTCTTCAACAAGACTTATAGTAATATTAATAAACACAATAATTGTGTTTTTTAAGTGCTTATTATATCCCAGGCATGCTACTAAGCTAAACTGGGGTGGATACAAGCAAATTGGGTTGCACAGAGTCCCTGTCCCACATGCAGCTCACAATCTTAATTCCCATTTTGCAGATGAGATAACCAAGGCACAGAGAAGTTAATTGACTTGCCCAAAGTCACACAGCAGACCAATGGCAGAGTTGCGATTAGAACCCAGGTCCTTCTGACTCCATGCTCTCTCCACTGGGCCTTGCTACTTCCAACAGTGTTTGCCCTATAGTAAATTCTTAACAATTTCCATTAAAAAAAGTATAAGGATATGTACTTGAGTGCTATGGGGCTGGGGTGAATATCAAAAAGGTTAAGAGGCACAGAGTCACTACAAAGGTGATGCAGAGGGGAGAGCGAGTAGAGAAAATGAATAATAATAATAATAATAATGTTGGCATTTGTTAAGCACTTACTATGTGCAGAGCACTGTTCCAAGCGCTGGGGGAGATACAGGGTAATCAGATTGTCCCACATGAGGCTCACAGTGTTTATCCCCATTTTACAGATGAGGGAACTGAGGCACAGAGAAATGAAGTGACTTGCCCACAGTCACACAGCTGACAAGTGGCAGAGCCGGGATTTGAACCCATGACCTCTGACTCCAAAGCCCGGGCTCTTTCCACTGAGCCACGCTGGTTCACTCAGATATCTTCAAGAGGCCTAGTGATCTATTAAGATTCTGCCTATTTCAAAACAACAGGGAATGGGGAGGCTGGACATTAATCTGGAAAGGAGCGGAGATCGAGTCCTGGAATAGAAATCGAAACATCTCTTTTTCTCTTCAAAATATCCAGAGGCAGCGGAGATGGGGTGCTGTTCAAAGTGTCTAGAGCTTCAAGTAGTTAAATGTGTGCCCTGCTAATGATGCCTTAATTCCGCCCAATCCTCCAGATGTGGTTTCCCCATTCACGACAGGGGGATGATACAAGGGGAGAGGACTGAGCTGATTAACTTTATTGTTATTATTCGGCTTTTTGTCAAAGAATAGTACTTATTCCCAACACACAGCTTTTGACCCTGGTTCCAGCAATTACAGAGCCTGATTTGAAAAAGCCCTGCCATCTGGGCCTGTCAGGCGTTCGTTTATACTTGTGCTAAAAAACTTCCACGTGATGTCATAAATGTGTGCTTCACTGGAAAGTGGGCCTACCCTGGCGAGACAGGTGTAATTCTGTAGCTACTCCCGCAGTAGAAAAGCTGTAAATGGACAGGCCTAAAAGTCAGGAAGAAAATAAGCTCGCTGCGGGCAGGGAATGGGTCTGTTTCTTGTTGTACTCTCCCCAAGCGTTTTGCACAGTGCTCTGCACACTCTAAGTACTCAAGAAATATGACTGAATGAAAAAAACCGGAGATGTTGGGTGAAGACACCGTGAGAAGCAGTGTGGCCTAATGGATGGAGCATGGGCTTGGGAGTCAGAAGGACCTGGTTTCTAATGTCGGTTCTGTCATTTGTCTGTTGTGTGTGACCTGGGGTGACTCATTTTACTTTTCTGTGCCTCAGTTTCCTCATCTGGAAAATGGGGATTAAGGTCACTAGCCCCGTATGGAACATGGACCGTGTCCAACCTGATTAGCTTGTATCTACCCCAGGGCTTAAAATCCCCAGGTATTTTAACAAATACCATTAAAAAAAGGAAGAAGAAAGAAAATAGATGGAGACATCACCTTTCCAAGAATGGCATCAGGCAGCAGTGACACCCGGACAGGCATCTTTTCGAAGTTTTATGGGTTAGTTTTATCGTGCTCATCCCCTCTCCCTCCTCCCCGGTCCCTTTCCCACTTTCCATGCCAGCGCAGGAAAGATTTATCATTCCCTGTCCAGGGAATGCAGAAGTCGTCGACAGGCCTGGAATAGAAATCACTGAGACCGTGTGGAGACAACGTATAAGGGCCAGGGTTGCTTCAGAGGAGACTCAAAGGAGGAATTTCTAAATAAAGGGAAATATATTTCTATTAGAAAGGGTGTTCAGTGGGGCTTCTCAAACCATCAATCCCAACTGCCACGCTGACTGTCCCTGGTGACTTGTCGACTGCAGTGGATGGAATCCGTGGCTCCTCTCTGCTCTATGCCTGAGGGAAGACCGTAAGCTTCTGAAAGGCGGGCGTCCTGTCTCCTCTTGCCCTTGTATTCTCCCAAGCACTCAGTATAGTGCCTAGCACTCGGGAGGAGTTCAGTAATTACACTTTTATCAATGGAAAGGGGTCAGATAGTGGATCATCCGTGACCGTAAGCCCGTCAAACGGCAGGGACCGTCTCTATCTGTTGCCGACTTGTTCATACCAAGCGCTTAGTACAGTGCTCTGCACATAGTAAGCGCTCAATAAATACTATTGAATGAATGAATGAATTGAGCCCTTACTGTGTGCAGAGCACTGTACTAAGCACTTGGGAGAGTACAATATAACAGACATACCCCCTACCCCTAAGAAACTTGCAGTCCAGAAGGCGAGATAGACATTTATATATAAATAAATAAACTACAGATATGTTAGGGTCTGGGAAGGGGGACTAATAAACGGAGCAAGTCCAAGTGACGCAGAAGGGAATAGGAGAAGAGGAGGGGAGGGCTTAGTCAGGGAAGGTCTCCCGGAGGAGACGTGCCTTCTCCCCACTTTCTCTGACATAACCAACAAGCCACAGGTGAGAAGCTGACGTCTTGGTGACCTCAACCTGTCACCTGCCTTGGTGGTATTCCCTCGCAAACAGAGCCAGGGGCAGAAGTTAGCCATGGTCACAGCCATAGAAGCAGGGTGGCTCAGTGGAAAGAGCACGGGCTTTGGAGTCAGAGGTCAGGGGTTCAAATCCCGGCTCTGCCACTTGTCAGCTGTGTGACTGTGGGCAAGTCACTTCACTTCTCTGTGCCTCAGTTACCTCCTCTGTAAAATGGGGATTAAGAGTGTGAGCCCCACGTGGGACAAAGTGATTCTCTTGTGTCTACCCCAGCGCTTAAAACGGTGCTCTGCACATAGTAAGCGCTTAACAAATACCAACATTATTATTATGGTCCAGTTCTCACCAACCAGATCACTTCACCCTGCAAACAGGAGACTTCAGGCCTTGGTTTCCGCTAAACATCCCATTCCCCCAGTCCAGAGACCAGTCCCTTTCCCTAATCCCAGAATTTATTTTTTGTGGTATCTATTAAGTGCTTACTAAGTGTCAAGCAGAGCTGCTAAGCAATGGCGTAGATACAAGATAATCAGGATGGACACACAATGGGCTCACAGTCTTAGTCGGAGGGAAGAGGATTTAACCCCCCAGTTTACAGACAAGGTAACTGAGGCACAGAGAAGTTAAGGGACTTGCCCACGGTCAACCAGCAGACAAATGGCAGCGCTGGGATTAGAACCCAGGCTGGTGCTCGTTCCATAAGGTCACGCTGCTGCTCCGGAGCTAACTGCTCAGAGCAGTAGGATACAACCTGGGACAACCAGAGGTCATGCTGTACCGGGGGGTTGGCAGCCTCTTGGGCACATCCCCTCCGTACCCCACATCCCTACACTCAGGCACACCCAGCCCAAAACTCTCAACCAGCCATGGCCAGCTCTGGAAGATCTCAAATCCACCTCTGTTAGAGCACTTAGGTTGCCCACAAAGGCAAGAGAAAGTCAACTCCCGGTTCCCAAGGCTGAACCTCTGTGGCCCACGAGCCTCTCAGTTTACCAGGTCCTGCTGCTTGGAATTTACAAATAATAATAATACTAATAATAATGGAATTTCAGGGGCCCATAAGCATCTCAGTTTTCCAGGTCCTGCTGCTTGGGATTGGCTAAATAAATAAATAAAGGAAACTGCATTGTGCACACATGGGTGACCGCCCTTAAAAGAGATGGGGCATATTCCCTCTGACAGCCAGATTTTCTCTTTAACGTAAGGGCCAAATATAATCATCAGACACGCTGCTAGACACGCTCGGTGATTGATACAAGTGAAATGAAAAGGGGGAGGGGTGGGAAATTATGATGATCTATACGGGCCTGGCTGGAACAGAAAGGAAGAGAATCATTTATAACTTGATTAATATTGCAGTGAAGAGGGGGCAAAAGGAAGGAGATGAAATTTGGTCCCTGTTACAACACTCCGCTCCAGTGCAATACTGCTTAGCAGGAAAGCCTTCCAGCTCAGAGCTATGAAACAGTTATCACTGTTAGGTGATTAAGTTACTAATCCTTCAGGGAGAAGACATTTAGAGGCCCATATTAAAGCAGAGCGAGGCAAAATTACATTCCGTTTCAATTTAGTTTAGCAATTCCAGTGATTTAGTTAAATGAAAAGCAATTGTTCCAATTAATAGTATTGAATGTTATTCATCAAAAGTGTCAAAACAGCTGTGTTGGTGCATTAGTAACCTATTCTCTTGTCAGAGATATGGATAATTCTCCAGGATTGAACTGGAGAGGCAAAGGATTTTGGGGGGGCTTGTGGAATAAAACAGAAGGTGTGGATGGGGATGTGAGGGGGTGGGGTTAAAGGTGTAGGGGTGAGAATGTGTGTGTGTGTGTGTGGTGTGTGTGAGAGAGAGAGAGAGAGAGAGAGAGGGAATGTGTATGTGTGTATATGAGAGAAAGTGTTTTAGTGATAGCAGTCTCAATGAAGCAGTATATTCTGCCTGGCTAGATGATTTCCCTTTGCTACCCAACATTGTTTTAGCTCCTATTCTTGCTGATTTTGGAAATAAACACCAAGTTCTGGCCCATAAAAGTCGCAATGCTGGCCTATTCCTGAAATCCTGGCTGGTCCAGGTGAATGCGACTGGAAGCCCAGAGCTTGATGGGTGAAACGTTCTTGAGGCTCTTGTTATCACCGTCACCGTATTTAGTTGGGTTTTGGAGAGAACTTCCCCCTCTACTGTCTAGTGTAGCCTCTGAGATAAGTGCCTGAACCCCAATTCCAAAGGAGTGGTTTCCACATTGCATGGAGGTGAACTTAACTAAGTGTTGATTCCAAAAATAAAATTAGGGATTTACAATTCTTCCCCCCCCCACTCCCCCCCCCCCCCGCAAAAGAAACAAAGAACCCACCACTCATCATCTGGAAAAATGCATTTTCATCTGAAACAAAGACTTTGTCAGATTTGGAGTTGGAGAGGACACATTGAACGGAACAAAATTCTAGTTTGCTCTGCAATCATTCAGGGGACCAAAGAAACCAGAGCTGATGGAATTGAAGCTTCATTATGTCAATAGAACGAACTTATAGGAAGCATATGACTAGTTGTGACCTTTTTGTATTTTTTTTTCTACTTTCAGGTCATAATTTCCCATTACCATATAATGAAGTCCCACAAGCAAATAGAATATTTATATATGTTTTATAGCTGCCTTGCATTGTACTTAATACATCTTAAGAGGCTTTTAGGACATTTGAAATTCATCTCTTTTATTGCTTTAAAATATTATTCAGGTTATTGTAAAATATAGGCTGGAAATGCAAGTGGATCACGGCCCCCAGAAGGTCCACATCCCCATTAGGGTCCCCACAGACTTCAGTGGATGTTCCATGATGAGCAGAGTTAGGGCAGGTGGCGGCCAATATTTTCATCACTGTGGTACATTAGAATTCCTACACATGGCTGGGCTCTCACCTGGGATTTCCACTCCCTGCAAGGCCAATTTGAAAGGCTTCATTCTTAAAGAAACAGTAATCCCTTTTTGGCTCACAGACTGAAGAGGGGTTGACCACAGCAGCCCTGAAATGAAACACTGGCAAAGCTCTGTAAGGTTACCTCACCGCTTCACCACAGGTCACTCACCCAGCTACTTTAGAAGCACCCATTCGAAGGAGAGAGAAAAATTCTTTAATAATTGTGATCTTTGTTGAGCGTTATGCCCGTTATTAGGCCGGGATTGTCTCTATCTGCTGCCGAATTGTACATTCCCAGCGCTTAGTACAGTGCTCTCACATAGTAGGTGCTCAATAAATACTACTGAATGACTGAATGTGCCAGGCACTGTACTAACCTCTGGGGTGGGTACAAGCAAATCGGGTTGGTCACAGACCCTGTCTCCCATGGGGCTCACAGTCTTAATCCCCACTTTACAGATGAGGTAACTGAGGCCCAGAGAATAATAATAATAATGTTGGCATTTGTTAAGCGCCTACTATGTGCCGAGCACCGTTCTAAGCGCTGGGGTAGATACAGGGTAATCAGATTGTCCCACGCAAGGCTCACAGTCTTCATCCCCACTTTACAGACGAGGGCACTGAGGCACAGAGAAGTGAAGTGACTCGCCCACAGTCACCCAGCTGACAAGTGGCAGAGCCGGGGTTCGAACCCATGACCTCCGGCTCCCCAGCCCGCGCGCTTTCCACGGAGCCACGCTGCTTCCCAAGAGAAGTGAGACGACCTGCCCAAGACCACACAACAGACAAGCGGTGGAGCCAGGATCAGAAGCCATCATCTTCCTGAGAAGATGCTTCACGTTGAGAAGCAGCGTGGCGCAGTGGAAAGAGCACGGGCTTTGGAGTCAGGGCTCGTGAGTTCGAATCCCAGCTCTGCCACTTGTCAGCTGTGTGACTGTGGGTAAGTCGCTTCACTTCTCTGTGCCTCGGTTCCCTCATCTGCAAAATGGGGATTAAGACTGTGAGCCCCACGTGGGACAACCTGCTTCCCCTGTGTCTACCCCAGCGCTTAGAACGGTGCTCGGCACATAGTAAGTGCTTAACAAATACCAACATTATCATTATTATTATCTTCCGACTCTCAGTCCTGTGCTCTATCCACTACACCGTGAATGAATTGTTCTGTCTTGACTGAAACCCTGACGAGCACGCACGCATCATAGCGAGGCTTAATGCGGGGAAGTTTTTTTAATATAAATATATATATATTTATTTTGCGTCTCGTTGAGTGTGATTTTTCATTTGCCATTCTGTACAATTAGGAGGAATGGGGCAGCGTGATCGAAGAGTTCTCCTAGGCTTGCCACCAAAGCATATATGACCCAGCCACTATTAACGTCTGCCTCCTAGTGCTGGATTTCCTATTTAGCTTGTCTTTTACCCCCTTTAAAATGGGAAATCTCGTGAAAAGCTTCAGATCCCTCCCCCTTCTCACTTCAGAGCTTTTCTAAATAGGTCAAAGGCATCTTGGCTACTGCTGCTTTCTTCTCTTCAAATAATGAAGACAACTCTATTTCTACTAATAACAACAACAATAACGGCGATGGTATTTTCCCAAGCTTTCCGCATCCCTTTCCACTTAGCGTCGAGCTGTGTAATCTGCAGTTACCGCCGAGGTTGCTCTTCTCATGCAACCCATCCATCACAGCAGTGATTAAGGAGTGAAGAGGAAGAGTTAGGCTGTAACCCCTGAATACAATAGGATAATAAAACACAATGCAGATCCAAGCCTGGGAATATGACACTCTGGCACAAGACGGACTTTTCTATTTTGGGACAAGCGGAGTCCAGTCTGAACACGGCCCAGGGCATCCTGGGGTTCACTAATCTGTATGGGAATGACAGAGACAGGATAACGGGTCCGATAAGGCTTTCCTCCAGCCTTTTCCTCATGGAGTGGAACTGTTCTAGCTGCCTCCACTGTAGCTCCCGGACAGGGCTCCATCCCCGTCCCCC